>NW_028176112.1:722500-1187500 GCF_949987555.1 Borostomias antarcticus
CTGACCATGTGAGAGAGTAGAGGTCACCTACTGACCATGTGAGAAAGTAGAGGTCACCTACTGACCATGTGAGAGAGTAGAGGTCACCTACTGACCATGTGAGGGAGTAGAGGTCACCTACTGACCATGTGAGGGAGTAGAGGTCACCTACTGACCATGTGAGAGAGTAGAGGTCACCTACTGACCATGTGAGGGAGTAGAGGTCACCTACTGACCATGTGAGGGAGTAGAGGTCAACTACTGACCATGTGAGAGAGTAGAGGTCACCTACTGACCATGTGAGAGAGTAGAGGTCACCTACTGACCATGTGAGGGAGTAGAGGATGCCTAGTAGGCCGCCAACGCCTCGGAAGGGGGTTGAGAGACAGGCGAAGAAGGGCAAGTAGGCCACGCCCACCTCTAGGGCCCCCACCAGGTACACCAGGGCTGCAGAGACATGGGGACGCACATGTGGCTCTCTGAGATATAGAATGTTCTAGGAGGAAATTGTATTCAGATACGGAATGTTCTAGGAGGAGATGATGCTCGGATAAGGAATGCTCTAAGGAGGAAATGATGTCAGATATGGGAGGCCGCGTGTCCTGTCACCGCACCCTTGGCCCAGGAGGGAACGTGGAAGGGGAGATAGCGCTCAGAGAAGAGCAGCAGGACACTGGAGGAGACGGCGCCGAAAGCAAAGCCGTACGACCAACGGTTGGACAAGCTGCCGATGGTGTCCAGTGGCCTGGGAGGGGACGGAGCGGACGCCGTTTAACAACAACAACTTTGTTATAATGTGTTACGGGCATGATTATAATGTGTTATAACCCTTTATAGAAGGTGTTTATAGACTCACACCACGATGGCAAAGTGGCCGTGAAGGAAGGGCAGTCTCTGGTCCAGGACCAGTCGCTGGACTCTCCTCTGGAGGGACGACAGCACAGCCACGATGACCACCTGAAACAACAACAAAATGACCACCTGAAACAACAACAAAATGACCGCCTGAAACACAACAATATGACAGCCCGAGACACCAACAACAATCACCTGAAACACACACTAGTTATTTCTCCCATATTCACTAGCTGTTCCTACCACAGTCCCCATTTCACAGGAGTGAGCCTACACTCTGGCTGCGTTCCGAATCACATACTACCCTACTATATAGTATGCCAAAACAGGATGTAGTATGTCCCAACACATAGTATGCCACATGCAGTATGGCAAAAATACCAGGATGTCCTACCACATCCGGTCGTATTTTGCAGTATGCAAGCCAGCAGGCTTTTCTGGCTATTCTGACCCACAATCCTGTGCGCAGCGGAAATGTGTGTCACATGTGCGAGTCGTGACAGCTGTAGACGAATGTCGCGTTATGGACAGCGATGGATGTGGGCAAATTTCAAGGTGCAATGTCATGACAAGGTAGTATGTCCCAATTGGATGCCTACTGCTTGCAACGTACGTACTTTCTAAGGGCAGCTGTAGTAGGTACTGGTAGTAGGAAGTAGAAGTATGCGTTTCGGAACGCAGCCCTGGCCTTACCGCTGGGATGAGAGAGTAGTGGAGGAACAGGTCCATGGATATCCCATTACGACACTCCTCGTCCACAGGCAACCTGCATTCAGAGGAGAGGCCATGAACCATGAGACCAATAAGCCTTGGTTCCAAGAATTTCTACGATAGCTTCGCCTCCCTTTCTCTTTTCCATATCGTTCCATACCCTAACTACCAGCAGATAAGTGTTTACAGCCCACCATAACTGAGAACACACACACACACACACACACACTGTACTCACAAGTCCCCTGGCCCCCTCATCATCACCGACACTCTCTCAGACAGACGGCAGCCTCGACACCCAAAGAAGGAACAAAGATCATCTAAAACGAGAAGAGATAGCCAGTGTCTCTACAGATTACAATTCCCACGAAAGCCAACGAATAGACTTCCTCTGTGAGTCTGAACAATGCAACGTTTACTCCCCCAGGCTTCCTGGTGTTCTCCGACCAATGTGAGATAGCGTGGCGACCTTTGACCCCCGGGTTCTGTCTCCGGCCTTCACCAACTGCCACCAGCTGGTACTTTATTGACTTGTGCGTTACTGAGTGAGAACAGAGTCAACAGGGAAATCTCTACACTGAGAGGACCGAATAGTAGATCCTCTGTTTCCTTTTCTAAAAGTCTTTAATATCTCCAGGGACAGTTTGCTTTACAGCCAGGAGTCAAACACAAGACAACATACAACACATATCACTGCATCAACAATAAACAAATACAAAGCACTGTCACGTGACCATCAGAGTGCAAATAAGCAAGGGGCCAGCCCAGAGTCAGTACAGAGTAAGAGAACAGGTGAAAGTTAGTGCTCCTCGGCAGACTCCCTCCAGGGAGGGAAAACTGAAGACACTGAACAGAAACAAAACACCAGAAGACACAGTGGTCGTTTTATGACCTGATTTATTCATTTTCTCCTGATTGGCTAAAAACACCAATTGCAGCAAGATCACCATGACATCATCACCCCGGTTGGGGGTGGAGCCATGCGAAAGGACAACGATGATTGGACAGTTTTGTGGCGATGTCACTTTCCTCAGCAGCTCTCCTCCTTCACCACCAAGATGTCTGCTCTGGTTTCCCTGGAAACAAGAGAGTACAGCTGAGTGTGTTTCTTGCGTGTAATGTGTGTTTGTTCAGGTGACCTCAACCTGTGTGTGTTTGCGCATGATCAAAACAAGGTTGTGTGTGTGTGACCTGTTTGCAGCAGCTGCACTCACTGTCTCTGGACACAGAGGGCACACTCGTTGGCGTAGGTGTTGCCATCGCTGCCACACACGGGGGCCAAGTTCAGAGGGCACGCCTTGATCTCCTCCATGTCTCCACAAGATGGCTGCCAAGACACAGCAACAACAACAACAACAACATCAGCCATCAACAGATGTCATTCCCAAGGGAGTTTCCTCCCTGTCTTTCTACCTCAGTCCCCCCTCCTCCCTCCCTTCCTCAGAGCCTCATGAGCTTGAGTGAACCTGCACGTGAGCTCGCTAGATCAGGAGCGCTCTCACAAGGCTACCTTCCTCCTTCCCTCCCTCCTTTCCTCAGTCCCTACCTCGCACCTTCCTTCCTCGTTTCCTCCCTCCCTTACTTCCTCATTCCCTCCCTTCTGTATGACCTGAAAACGGAACTGAAATCTAGAACCTTTTTTTTTCTTTCAACAGGGGGTTCCCCCGCAGGGACTAATGGTTCTACAGTATGTAAGCGCTCTTCCTCTGAGAGCACCGTGACCTCAGCAGATACAGGAGGGAAGGATACAGATGTAGAGTATTGAAACAGGGTTGCAGCAGGCAGACAGCCCTCCAACCCACAACCCTGCAGAGCTAAAACAAAATGATTTGTGTGCCTGTGTGCTACAGCAACGCAGGTGTGTTTCAATGCCAGGTACTGTATGGGCTGTATTAGGGCCCGTGTCCAAATAGCGCTTTTTCCTGAGCGCCTGCACCCTTTGGCTTCTTTTGGCGGCCGCTCCGATCGCTCGGAAGTTGAAAACATCTCAACTTCTCAGAAAGGCGCTGGTAACATCACCGCCGCTCTTTTCAGGCAAGTGCGACGGCAAGCCGGTTGTTCGTGATAAATAAATAATAGGCTAGATAACGATATTCTATAGGATAATAAGTAATATAGAAATATAGTAATAGTAATAAAAGATGGCTAATAAAAGGCAAAGAAACACTCGTATACAACGCCGGTCGATGATGCTGAAGATATATTGTCATAGAAACAAAATGAGCAGTCCAAGCGCAGCAGGAAAGAGGCGCTGCAGGGCGCTGGGAAAAAGGCGCTATGTGGACACGGCCCCTTAGAACCGTACCTTTCGGAGGATTCCAGAACCGTTCTCTGCATCTGTGAAACAGAACAGCCGGGTCACACACACAAATAATGAATTCATTTTTATTTGGCCGTTAAGTCATCCCAGAAAACCCATCCCGTACGGGATTATCTTGTACAGTATACGATAATCAAGATGCTGCTGTTTTACTAAACTGCAGTGGTCAGATTATTTAATTAAGCATTGCATTTCTTGGCACTATGAGTGTCCTCATGTCAACAGGCATGCCTTAGAGTAATGCAAGCCATACTCAACAGCTATGACAACAAACATAGCGTCCCGCTTACACAGTCTGAGAAGAATAAAACCAAGTTAATGATTAATAACATGATCATACCTGTATAGTTAGAATACTACATGTGTGTGATGGGGGTGGAATGAGGGTTGTTGTGTGTCTGTGTACCTGTCAGGAGCAGGAGGAGCATCAGCAGGCCCAGCTTCAGCAGGTGCTTCCCAGACATGTTGGCGGAGGTTGTGAGAGTCCGGCTCTTTCTCTCCGTCTACCTCTCTCCGTCAGGTGTGTGGGAATTGCACAGGTGGAAGGGACACACACACACAGATATTCAAACACATACACAGATATTCGAACACACAGAGATATTCAAACACACACACATAAAGATAACCCAGATACTCGCCTGCAAGAACCTTCACAAGAGAACATATGAGTTGATAAGAATATCAGTGAATAAATGATTAACCTACTGTACATAGGGCACCTCTCTCTCTCTCTATTTTTAATGAGTGACCGAGAAATGCATCAAAGTTTCAAGTGTCCATCTTACTCCATCAATGTTTCAAGTGTCCATCTTACTCCATCAATGTTTCAAGTGTCCATCTCATTTTCATCTTCAATTCAGTGTGAGGGCTGGTTTGATGAGGTGCGGAGGTGCAGGATTTGAGCAGGGTTTTCCGGGGAAGAGCAGCCAGGAGGAAAAGACTAAATTGTTGATTCCGGGTCAGATCTTCAATGAGCTTCTCCATACAGGTTGAATGGCGCCTCTAGGTTTTGTGTGTGTGTGTGTGAAGCAGGCCGTTTAGAGTGGATACCCCAAGACATTCAATACTGTATATTGTAATTAGTTACATAATGCATTGTTTCTCTTATATTCTCACCTATCTTTTTTGCTTAGTGTGCGCACAAGATACCGGAACAGAACATTTAACTTGTCGTTGTACCTGTATGATGTAGTATGTGACAAACGAACCTGACTTTGACTTTACTAGCACTGGATTTGGCACCGAGACCACATACGTAAATCTGTCTGTCTGTCCTCCACTTGTGTCTTCACCCATGTTCATATTATGGTTTTCGAATATCTGCTTAGTGATTGGTAGCCCTGAAATCCTGGGGCTACCAATCAGTAAGGACTTTTGTGATTTCATTCAATGTAATATGAGTCTGGAGAGAGATTACAACAGTGGCTACAAGACCTCCTCCTTCGCTTGTCGAGCTTTACGACTCATGCTTCAGCACACATGGACTCAAGTGCGCCCTCATGTGAACAACTGGGAATCATGCAATACACAGACCCAGAAACCAGACAAAAAATGTCAGTTGTTGTCCAGAAGACCACACTTTCAGAAAATGTGAACAGATTTTTTTTTTTACCACCCAGGCTACATGACTTTTAACCTGACATGCCGAAACTATCCGTTGGAATCTGTTTGGAAAAGGACAGGCACTTTCAAAAATACTTGGCAGGTGATTGGATGAGCCATCTGTCTATCACCGTCTATCAAACGCTCTTCGCTGCCGTCTCACCTAAACCCGCCCAGTGTAGCTCTTAGTACTTCCTCATAGAACGCTGAGTGGCTAGATCGTTTTCTGACAGATCTCTATGTCCAGACTGATTTGCGAGCAAAACAGAATGTGGGCTTGCGAGATCAGGATGGTCTCACGAGGCTAGGACTATGAACGAAAATAACATTACAAATGTTCAATAAACAATATTCCAACAACCCAAATATTCAATTGATAAGCTACATATTCAACCAATCATGCATTTGCACAGCAAATATGACAAAGCCAAATTAAATGTAGCCTAGGCTAATAAGCCGAGGAAAATGACTAGGCCTAATTGTAGGCCTATAGTCTACTCAACTTTCAACAGTGCTTAAACCATGGGTAAGTGGGGTATTGTAGTGAAATTATTCTTATTCTTATTCTTATTTTTTTAATCTGTTTAAATAGTTTATTATTGTTATATCAGAGATAAGGACTTTGATAATAGCCTATCCTAGGCCTACACTAGACTAGGACCTACTCTGTTGTGCTGATAACTGAACGACATGGATCAAACATTTGATCATTTGTGTTTCAGTTGTTAAAATATACTTTCATAATTAGGATATTTCATATTTCAAAATCGCCGGACATTGTATAGGCTAGTGAGAGGCTGAGCATGCGTAGCTGAAATAGCGAGCGTTAGCTAGATATACTACACTGAGCTAACAGCTACCGGTCCTCCACTGCACAAACAAACGCTACAGTTCACATAGGCTATTGCAGCAGGTAAACTACGACAAGAAAACAAAATCCAATAACTGTCTCAATAAACCAGTGAACTAAGGACAAACGCCCTCGGTGCTGCTCACGTTCGTTGCTGCCTAGTGCTACTATCAGCGCGCTCCAAGCTTTCTCTCCCTCTCCGCGTTGTCTAGACGTCTAGACAGACAGCAGGTGTGAGATCTCTCTCTCTCTCTCTCTCTCTCTCTCCCTCTCTCTCTCTCTCTCTCTCTCTCTCTCTCTCTCTCTCTCTCTCTCTCTCTCTCTCTCTCTCTCTCTCTCTCTCCCTCGTCGTGTCATGTCAACAAGCAGACAGAACGTGCGCGCACCGCTCGCTCATACAGTATTTGACTGTTCTCCCCCTCCCGAATATTTTTTTTTTCCAATATTCGTACGAATTTACTATTCGGGAAAAAGCTACTATTTGTACTCATCCGAATACCGTTGGGGCACACCCCTACTGGCTACTGCATCAATAGCAGAGCAATACAGTAGGCTACTGTGCTCCTTCAATAGGTTATATACCACTTTATATTACAGTAAGCATACTGTAGCTATACAGCACTTTACAACACAGAACATTAGGCCTATATCTAGCTGTACAGAACCTTACACCATACAGCAGTAGACATTAACCCACTGTAGCTGTATACAAGTACTTTACAACACAGCACACCTATAGCTGTAGAACACTTTACAACAACCTAGCTACTGTAGGCCAAACTCCTAGCTAGAACAGTTCGGCCTTTAGTATACCTACTACAGTAGCCTAGCAGCACAGTTGGCCTATATTTAGATAACACTTTACAAAACAGCAAGCAGAATAATCAAAAATTATTATTAGTATCATTATTGTTAGTATTAAATCACTGATGAAGAGGAGGTTCACCCAATAACTCATATTACCCAGATCACTGATCACAGCTAGTCCTGTAATCAACCAGTATCGCTCTCAACCTGGACATAATTTCTAACCTGGTTAAACAAAGTTCTGAGAGAATTATGTACTGTATTCTGTCTTCAATTGGAGGTGTTTTTGTCAAAGACAGCAATACAGAATAGTTTTAGAAAATTCCAACTCTAAATTCTATCCCTATTATGGACTTACTTGTTTTCTCTAAATTCGTGTGTCAAATCCAGAAGTCACTAGCTACTCTGATGAGGTGGAATCGATCACTGACTATTTAAGTGTCTGCGTCAGCAACGTCTACTCTGACGTCATAAAAGCAAGGGGAGATGTAAAGTGATGACGCGCCCTCTAGTGGTCTTTAATAAAAAAATTGAGCTGCATTGAGTAATTATTCACATCGTTTGTAAGACACTTACATTGAGTCATCGGTGATGGATTATGATTATATGTGTGCAGTTAACGACAGAATAATAAAACGTTTTACAGCAGGTTTTGGAACGCTGGGTGTAAACTGACTACAGTTCCCATGATGCACACACCCCGTGCTTCCTCGCTATGTAGATTCATCTCTCTTGTTCTGTATGTAACATTTTATAATACAGCCCGTGTCTTACAGTGTCTTGGCGAAATGTGAGTTTTTAACTGCATAGGACATTAAAATTCACTTTTCTGAGACCCCAGAAACCGATTTTAGGAAGGTAAAAACAGCATATGCGGTGCCCTGGGTTGGTATTAATGTACAAACATGTAAACTGCGAGAATTTCATCATAATGTTGATTTGAATGTGTAGGCTAAGTGTTTGAAAGTGTGTAATAAAGCAGTAGCTATGTGTAACAATATGTTTAATAGCAGTTAGATTAGCTAGCTAGTTATTCGCAGTGATAGATAGCGGATTAGTAACGTAGCCGTCAGGCTAGTCTAGATGTTATTTTAAGATCCTACTGTAGTGCCGAAGAATTGGAGTCGGAGGCGGAGTGTCGAACAATGGAGCTAACTTCACTTTATTGTGAGACATCAACAGAACGTTTCATTACTCAGTCAAACAACTCGCAGAGAGATAACATCCGGAAGTCCGCCTAAGATAACAGATCGTGCGGAACCAATTAACCTCACTCAAGTACCGTAGGTGAATTATGTAAACCACCACACAAGCCCCCCCAGAATTCACCCATAGTCAAAATCTTCGCGCCGGGGAGGGACGACAGCCCGACCCCGGCGGGTGCACACAGCAGGGGCCGAAGGGGGAGGGGCCGCGGGCGCAGCTGCGCAGTCCATAGGGTCAGGGGCCAAGGGCGCCGACGGGGCCAAGGGCACCCCGGCAGGGGCAGGGGGGCGGGGCAATGGAGGACGACCCCGGCGTGGGGGCAGAGCCAACTCCAAAGGCCGGGAAATGTCCACGTGAGCGGGTTTAACCCTGTCGATGGAAACGGTCTCAGGCCTACCACCAATGTCCACGACCAGGCCCTTAACCCCATGCTCCAGGACCCTGAACGGGCCGTCGTAAGGGGGGCGTAGGGGCCCGCGGTGGGCGTCATGGCGAATGAAAACAAAGTCCGCCAAGCGCAGGCTGGGGGGGACCCGGAAAACAGGGGCGCCATGCAACGACGTGGGGACCGGTGCGAACCTCTCGGCGGCCTCCAGCAGGGAGGATCGTTGCCGGGCTGCAGACCAGGGGGCCGTGGCGACCGGAATGAAATCGCCGGGGACCCGCAGTGCCTGGCCGTAGACAAGCTCCGCGGACGAGGACTGCAGGTCTTCCTTGGGGGCGCACCTGAGGCCGAGCATGACCCATGGGAGCTTATCCACCCAATTGCCGTCCGTCAAGCCGGCGCGCAGGGCCGCCTTCATGGAACGGTGGAACCGCTCACACAGACCGTTCGCCTGGGTGTGATAGGCGGTAGTGCGGTGCAGCTTGACCCCCAAACCCTCAGCGACCACGTTCCAGAGCTCCGAGGTAAACTGTGAGCCCCGGTCGGAGGAGAGGTCGGACGGGGTCCCGAAGCGTGCGACCCACGTGCCGATGAACGCCCGGGCCACGTCCGCAGACGCTGTCGAGGAGAGGGGAACGGCTTCGGGCCAGCGGGTCGTCCTGTCCACCATGGTGAGCAGGTAGGTGAAACCGTGCGAGGGGGGGAGCGGACCCACTAGGTCAATGTTGACATGGTCAAACCTCCTCTCGGGGACAGCGAAAGGTTCCAAAGGGGCTTTGGTGTGGCGGTGCACCTTAGCGCGCTGACAGGCCACACACGAGTCCACCCAGGACAGCACGTCCTTCTTAAGACCACGCCACACAAACTTCTGGGCCACCAGTCTCACGGACGGCTTCCTGCCGGGGTGGGAGAGGTTGTGCACCGCCTCGAAAACAGCCCGCCGCCAGTTCGCAGGAACTAGAGGCCGAGGCTGGCCAGCCGAGAGGTCGCACAACAGCCTGACGCCCGAGCCACCGACTGCGACCTCCTCCAGGCGCAAGCCAGTGTCCGAAGCCTTGAGGGCCCGCACCCCGTCATCAGACGCCTGGTCCACGCCCATACGAGCGTAGTCAAGGCCCAGCTGCACCGTGCCGACAACCGCCCTGGAGAGGCAGTCCGCGACCACGTTGGACTTGCCGGCGATGTGTCGGATGTCCGTAGTGTATTCGGATATGAATGACAGCTGGCGCTGCTGGCGGGCGGACCATGGCTCGGCCACCTTGGACATGGAGAATGTAAGGGGTTTGTGGTCCACATACGCCGTAAACTCACGGCCCTCCAGAAGGAAACGGAAGTGGCGGATCGCCAGCCAAAGGCCGAGGAGCTCCCTGTCAAACGTGCTGTATTTACGCTCCCTGGGGACCAGCTGACAACTGAAAAAGGCGAGCGGTTGCCAGGCGCCATCGACCCACTGCTCATACACAGCGCCAACGGCGTAGTCAGACGCATCGGTTGTGAGAGCGACAGGGGCCCCAGGGGACGGGTGGGCCAACAACGCGGCCTGGCTCAACGCGGTCTTTGTGGCCTCGAAGGCTCCTTCCGTTTCGGCCGTCCATTCGATGTCCTGGTCGGGGGTTTTGCCCTTAAGGGCCTCGTACAGCGGGTGCATGGTGTGGGCCGCTCGGCGGATGAACCGGTGGTAGAACGTCACCATCCCCAGAAACTCCCGGAGTCCCCGAGCCGAGCGTGGGCGGGGAAAGGCGGAAACGGCCTCCACCTTCGACGGGAGGGGGGCGGCCCCGTTCATGTCGATGAGATGCCCCAGGAACTGGATGGAGGGCACCCCGAAAACGCATTTCGCCGGGTTGACGATCAGGCCGTGCTGGTCAAGCCTTGTGAAGAGGTCGCGGAGGTGCCTCAGATGCTCCTCTTCTGAGGAGCTGGCGACGAGGATGTCGTCTAAGTAGACGAAAACGAAAGGCATGTCCTTGAGCGCTGAATCCATTAGCCGCTGGAAGGACTGGGCCGCGTTTTTGAGTCCAAACGGCATCCTCAGAAACTCGAACAGCCCAAAAGGCGTGACCACAGCTGTCTTAGGAATGTCCGAGGGGTGCACTGGGACTTGATGATAACCACGCACCAGGTCCACCTTGGAGAACAGGAGCCTGCCCGCCAGGTGGGCAGAGAAGTCCTGAATGTGGGGAACAGGGTAGCGGTCGGGCGTAGTGGCATCATTCAGGCGGCGGTAGTCGCCACACGGTCGCCACCCGCCGTCCGGTTTCGGGACGATGTGGAGAGGCGAGGCCCACGGACTGTCCGAGCGGCGGATAATGCCCAGGCGCTCCATGTTGGCGAACTCGGACTTAGCGACTGCCAGCTTCTCAGGGTTGAGCCGCCGCGCCCTAGCATGGATCGGGGGGCCCTTGGTCTCGATGTGGTGCTCGACCCCATGTTTAGTTGAGGCGGAGGAGAAGGTGGGCCGTGTCAGGCTGGGGAACTCACTGAGGAGGAGCTGATATTTGTCACCCTCCGAGAGCGAGCTGGAGAGACCGCCGTATGTCGCCTCGTTGCGGACACACGCGAACGAGGAGAAAGTCAGTGCGTCCACCAGGCGGCCGTTCTTAACGTCCACAAGCAGCCCGTGGGCGCACAAAAAATCAGCGCCGAGGAGAGGAAAGGAGATGTCGGCAGTGACAAACTCCCACGTAAATCGCTGACCCCCGAAACACAAGTCCACAGTCTTTGTGCCATATGTGCGGATAGGGGAGTCGTTAGCAGATGTCAAGGGCGGTCCTTGAGCCCCGCCGGCGGTGTCGGCCGCTGTAGCGGGCAGGACGCTCCGCTGGGCGCCGGTGTCGCAGAGGAACTTGCACCCGGAGAGGGTGTCCTTGATGAAAAGCAGCCGGTTCGTCGTGCCCACGCTCACAGCCGCTACTGAGCGCAGGCTTTGGCGTTTCCCCCCGCGTTGTAGTTGCAAGGGGAGCGGCACCTCTTCGCTTTTGCGCCAAAGCGGGCGTGGAAGTAGCACAAGCCTGTGCTAGCGAGGCCGTCGGTGGCGATGGGGCCCCTGATAGAGGACGCACCAGCGCCTGGGGGCGCGTAACTGCGTGTCGGGGCCAGCATCTCAGGGGCGAAACGCTGGGTGGCCAGGAAGAACCGGTCAGCCTCCTCAGCCAGCGCGCGGGGTTCAGTAATAGTAGTGTTAGCGAGCGCTGTCTGTACGTGCGGCGGCATGTGACGAAGAAAAAGCTCTATGAAAAGGAAATTGGGTTCTTCTGCACCCAGCAGGTTCAGCATAATTTCCATGTGGTCAGAAGGCTTGCTGTCTCCCAGGCCATTCATCGCGAAAAGACGTCGGGCTCGTTCTGGCCGTGACAGTTCGAAAATCTTTAGGAGATGAGCTTTGAGCCCTGCATATTTATCCCGGGCTGGGGGAGATGTAATGAAACTTACTGCCCTTGCCGCAGTGGAGCTCCCGAGTGCCGAGACAACGTGGTAATAACGTATGGAATCGTCTGTGATCCCACGGAGGGCGAATTGAGCCTCCGTCTGCGCGAACCACGCTGCCGCGGACGTCTCCCAAAACTCCGGCAATTTAAGAACGGCGGTATTTGCCATGTTCGGTTCAGTCTCGGAATCTTCGGGACTGACGTCGGGGTCACCAGTGTAGTGCCGAAGAATTGGAGTCGGAGGCGGAGTGTCGAACAATGGAGCTAACTTCACTTTATTGTGAGACATCAACAGAACGTTTCATTACTCAGTCAAACAACTCGCAGAGAGATAACATCCGGAAGTCCGCCTAAGATAACAGATCGTGCGGAACCAATTAACCTCACTCAAGTACCGTAGGTGAATTATGTAAACCACCACACTACAACATTTATTTTAATAAAAAGCAAAGCTCACCTTGAGGAATGCTCCTGTATACTCGAACCCTGATTATTGAATGTTTGTATGGCACTATATTTTGTAATGTATGAACGAAATATGAGTCAGTTTACTTATAGCCTAATTAGCCTTGTTTATTGTGTCATTAAATTAGTCAGCGCTGTTGTGGTAGTTAATAGTAGGCACCACTAGGGGGAGCTCTACGTCTATATAAAATAGGTTTGGGCTGGGAATAAAGCAGTGGATTGAATCATACTCATGGCGTTCCGTGTGTCTCACTAGCACCTGTCTAAGTGATTCTACATGGTGTCAGAAGTGGCGAGGTCACTTAGGTAGACTGATTAGGTAGATTGCTTTAGTAACTACCGGAAGAAGTCTCGGGGTCTAAGCTAACGCTAGCAGACTAGTGGCGGTAACGAGACGTGAGTAGCTAGCTAGCTAACTCCGTGTGAGAAAATCATGGACCGCTTGCCTCTACCGGCGAAGTTCAATTTCAGCAGACCGGAGGAGTGGCCGAAATGGATCCAAAGGTTCGAAAGATTCCGGATAGCTTCAGGCTTGGAGCTACAGTCCGAAGAAAACCAGGTCAACACCCTCATCTACACAATAGGAGACGAGGCGGAGGATGTGCTAACTTCCCTCCGACTGACACCTGAGGAAGCGTGTGATTACGGCTCAGTGAAAGCCAAGCTGGATGCACACTTCGTGGTACGGAGGAATGTAATATTTGAGCGGGCGAAGTTTAATCAACGACATCAGGAAATAGGTGAGGCAGCGGAGGGCTTTATCACGGCACTTCATTGCCTTGCGGAACATTGTGGTTATGGAGAATTACACAGTGAAATGGTCCGGGATAGGCTAGTAGTGGGGATAAGGGATAAAAAGCTATCTGAGCAGCTGCAAATGGATCCAGACTTAACGTTAGAGAGGGCAGTAGTGTTTCTTTTGAGTTCACTCTCTCTCTTGCACACACCTCACACTTCTCAACCATTTTCTCCAGTTGTGAGCTAAGGCCCGGCCACCATACGGACTGTTTTGCTCTTTCTCTACACTTAGTGGTGCCCCTACCCCACCTTGAACCAGGCGAACATGTGTGGGTGAAGGACACTAAAGAAAAAGTAACAGTACTTCAGGAAACGGGGACACCCAGATCCTACCTGCTTGACACACCTAGAGGGACCGTACGGAGGAACAGAAGTCACCTAGTGGCGACACCAGCGCCTGAGCCATCTACTGACCATTCTGACAACTTGCGGGCGGCAATGACGTCAGCCAGAGATGCTTCCCCGGACTCCTCACCCACCTCTCGTGGGACCCCACCCCGTCCACAGACAGAGCCCGTCCGGAGGTATCCGGTCAGACAGCGTGGTCCTCCAAGACACCTGCAGGACTTTGTGACTGATTGATGAGACACTGAGTGGTTAAAGGGGCAGAATAACCCCCTCATTCAGTGGAGGGACTGGGGCAGTCTACCCCCACCCCCCCCCCAAGAGACAAAGATGGAGGAGAGCATTATTTGATTGTTGCTGTTGTGATTATTTGTTGGAAGAAAAAAATAAGTGAAATGTTTGATGTTGGGTTGTACAGTATAGACCTACATTGAGTTGGGTTATATTATTTTTGTTTTATACAAGTTCCAGCATTGTTTTATATCCAAGATATCCCAGATAGCATGTTAATGTTCCTTTACCAAAAAGCGTCCTGTGAGAAAGGGGGATGTTGTGGTAGTTAATAGTAGGCACCACTAGGGGGAGCTCTACGTCTATATAAGATAGGTTTGGGCTGGGAATAAAGCAGTGGATTGAATCATACTCATGGCGTTCCGTGTGTCTCACTATCACCTGTCTAAGTGATTCTACCATGGATGTATTATATAAACTGGATACAGCCACTCCATTCACTGGCCGCTATCAACAATGAAGCCCTATTGAACCGCGCCATCTTGGCAAAATTTGTAGTCATTTGGCTATTTCCGGTTACTTTTGACTTGCGCAGTTGAGCTTCTCTGGCCGACGCGCGTCCACGAAAAAGTTCACATTTATCTGAAATGTAGACGCGCGTTCCCGGCTCTCTCTGCTCTCCCCGCTTTGATTTAGCAATGAAAACCGGCTTGCATATTAACCTGTTTTTGTCAAATATATCAATTGGAGAAATTATTTTTTGATCCTGGCATCTTAGTTTTAACAGGTTAAATATAATTGAACATGTTTTGTTTGCTAGTAGATGGTATTCATTCCGTTCGCGATAACGTTATTGCAGCCAGGCTAAATTCCTCCAGGGAGCCAGTGACCGGCGAGTTGAAGAGCTTCACTCCCCGCCAGCAGGAGCTCTGGCCGCGGCTACCGCATCTCGGTTAACCCGCTGAGTTCCTGGCTGCTATTTCACATTCGCCCTTGATCAATCCCAATACCGATCCATGGTAACAATGAATCAATCGTTCAGATCAGATCGGAAGTGCTGCATGCATGTTACAACATCATTGTTAGCTTTATTAACATAACCATAGCCTACATTTATCTCTCTAACGTTAGGCTATCCATCTTACACCAGTCGGCCATTCGATAAATGGAAGCGGTGAACGCCAACGTTGACTGAAAACACCCAAACTCAGTGTATCGTTTCATCTTCATGCTACACATCAACTCCTTTACATTGTATGTGAATAAATTTGGTTATTTGGCAATTTGGTTTGGAAATGCTCCCGATTTCTGAGGTCCCAAGGTTGGTGAGTATGGCAAGCTATAAGCTATTAATACAAGCATACCGCTCAAAAAGGGCTTAATACATACAACAAACTGATCAGGCTAATCATTTTTTAATGAAAATGACCACAAGACAACCTCCTGTGCATAGTTGAAATGGTAGTGGGATACGGTGATAAACTGGAGTGATCATTTGACAGCAATTATTAGCCTTTTCCAGGAATGGACAGAAATGGGATATTTTTAGAATAACAGGAATTTATTCACATACAATGTAAAGGAGTTGATGTGTAGCATGAAGATGAAACGATACACTGAGTTTGGGTGTTTTCAGTCAACGTTGGCGTTGACCGCTTCCAGCTATCGAATGGCCGACTGGTGTAAGATGGATAGCCTAACGTTAGAGAGATAAATGTAGGCTATGGTTATGTTAATAAAGCTAACAATGATGTTGTAACATGCATGCAGCACTTCCGATCTGATCTGAACGATTGATTCATTGTTACCATGGATCGGTATTGGGATTGATCAAGGGCGAGTGTGAAATAGCAGCCATGAACTCAGCGGGTTATCCGAGATGCGGTAGCCGCGGCCAGAGCTCCTGCTGGCGGGGAGTGAAGCTCTTCAACTCGCCTGTCACTGGCTCCCTGGAGGAATTTAGCCTGGCTGCAATAACGTTATCGCGAACGGAATGAATACCATCTACTAGCAAACAAAACATGTTCAATTATATTTAACCTGTTAAAACTAAGATGCCAGGATCAAAAAATAATTTCTCCAATTGATATATTTGACAAAAACAGGTTAATATGCAAGCCGGTTTTCATTGCTAAATCAAAGCGGGGAGAGCCGGGAACGTGCGTGGACGCGCGTCGGCCAGAGAAGCTCAACTGCGCAAGTCAAAAGTAACCGGAAATAGCCAAGTGACTACAAATCTAGCCAAGATGGCGCGGTTCAATAGGCCTTCACTTTAGATTACGAATCCTGGGGGCTTGGATTCTACAAGCGCGTGCATAGTTTTGGCGGTCATGTAGTTCTCAACGGTGTTATAATTTGTGTAATCTGCTTTTCATGTAGCAGTAACAGTTCAGTCTTACTTTACATTAATAAGGGGACAATACTCAACATATACAAATAGGTATACTAGTTGCATGTAAACAACATGAATAGTGTTTGTAGGGAAATGTGAGTTTGGAGTTTCTATAGAATAGGAATAGTGAGTTTATTTGTAATTATTACCTAGCTGACAGCCCAGGGTGAGAGGTTAATGTTTTTGGTAGCATAAGTTTATTGGTTGCTTTATTAGTTGGTTGTTAGCAGTTTTGATTGGCACAAAGCTCTCGACCTAACAAATGCAGCATTACCAAACATGTCCTGCACGCATTCTAGTTTGGATATATATTTATATTTTAGAAAAAGTATGCATAAGCTATATCCATTAGAAAAAGCATTTCTATAGAGAGAAGAAAGACAGAATTAAGACAGACCCATACTGAAGTGAGCCTATTGCTTAATCAAACTGATTCGTCTGAGAGCAGCTGTTGTGAAAGATACTGACAGCATCGTCTACCTTTTCTGTCCATCTTAAATAGACCTGCTACACCCAACCCTGTGCCTGGGAAGTGTAACACATGCAAAATCAATCTACTATCTGCTTGTCGTGCATGCCAGTTTCAAATAGAGCTAAATAGTCGCTTTCTAATCTAATAAACAGATGCTGGTCTGGTATTACAGCATCCCCTCCCCTTGCCCCTACTACGACAAGTTAGCACCGCTATTAGCGACTATTCCTCCCTCACGTCTATTTTGACTGGGTGAGTGTAACAGAGACTGTGTGTGTCTTGTGTCCGACTGTGTGTATCGTGTTTGTTTGAAGCCAGGTGTCCATCGCTGTCCGCTAGAGGGACACAGCAGACCAGTGGCCCACACAAGCTTCACACCCCTGGAGGGATCAGGTACTGTGTTCTCTGTCTGCACACACACACACACACACACACACACACACACACACACACACACACACACACACACACACTAACTAATCAGGTAACAAAGATTCTGAATGATAAGTCCTATTCTCATTACAGCGCCCCCTAAAGGAAAAGTGTGTTACAGAGCTATAAGCACTGCACATGTTGAACACACTCGTCAGAATCACTACTAGTTACTATTTCTACATGCTGGCAGCTTGAGTCCTTGTTCTCAATGTAGATACCTCAGCACGCATGCAGGTAACGTGGCATCAGCAGTAGAAATGTGGGCTGTTTTCCTACTCAACCCTCAACTCATAGAAATGAGGAATGTATCTATCCCAACTCCCAGGTCCTGGTATCTTCTTGCCTTCTGTACATGTACTGGTGTAACAGAGTTGAATTGGTTAACTCACTTCTCAGTTTAAATACCGCCCACCAGTGGCATCAAAATCTAGCTTTTCGGTGGTGTGTTTAGTAGCGGTGTTTACAAGAAGTGGTCACGTGAGTGTCGTAAATGAGGACCCAAGTTTGAACCCAGTGTGGGCAAAGTGCTGGTGGAAGCTATACTGACGAGTGACACAATCTGAAATCAGCAACACTGGGAATATTCATGTACCCATTTATATTTCATCAGCACATTTGTGTCGGCCTCCGCTGCTGCTCTCTGCATGCGTTTCCAGTGCTGCTGTGCATCTGTCACCCTCAAATGTACCCAGGGATCCCATTGTCAAGTTCAAGTTCAAATCAAGTTCAGCTACAGGCTTATCCCACCCAGGTGCAATACGGAGCGGTTCAGACGTTCCTTTATGGCAGCGGCCATCAGGCTCTATAACAGTGTTGTAGAGGTGTGCATGTGTGCTATTTCCATCTATCTATCTATCTATCTATCTATCTATCTATCTATCTATCTATCTATCTATCTATCTATCTATCTATCTATCTATCTATCTACAGTATCAATCAATCTATCTATCTATCTATCTATCTATCTATCTATCTATCTATCTATCTATCTATCTATCTATCTATCTGTCTATCTGTCTGTCTGTCTGTCTGTCTGTCTGTCTGTCTGTCTGTCTGTCTGTCTGTCTATCTACTGTATCTATCTGTCTATCTATCTATCTATCTATCTATCTATCTATCTATCTATCTATCTATCTATCTATCTATCTATCTATCTATCTACAGTATCAGTCTATCTATCTATCTATCTATCTATCTATCTATCTATCTATCTATCTATCTATCTATCTATCTATCTATCTATCTATCTACAGTATCAGTCTATCTGTCTGTCTGTCTGTCTGTCTGTCTGTCTGTCTGTCTGTCTGTCTGTCTGTCTGTCTGTCTATCTATCTATCTATCTATCTACAGTATCAATCTATCTAGCTACCTACCCACCCTCTCTCCCTCTGTCTGTCTGTCTGTCTGTCTATCTATCTACCTAGGTTCAATTTATTGGCCATTTACATACATACTGAGACATATATGACTGTCTAACGGCAAAATAATTCTAGAGTAGCTGAACGCTGGCACAGCGTAGTAGTAAACAGCAGGGATCCACATCCACGATTGGACAGAACAGACAGCAGCACCCACACCCACGGCCGCACAGCGCCCCCGCGTCCGCAGGGCACCGCTGACCAGCTAGGAGCGATCTGTCGGCCTCCTCAGCCGGAGAGCGTGGCAGTCGTGAGTCGAAGGTCGTCCGGAGGTGGGCCGCGGTTGTGGGAGTCGCACGCCAGCGGTTGTGGATGACCTGCACTGACCACTGGGAGGGGCGAGCTCTGAGCGGGTCCTGCGCTCCTGAGGGTCGACGACACGATGCAGTCCCGCGCGTCGTCGTCCTCCGAAGCCCGCCCACAGTGCGAAGCGTGCCGGCATCGGCGTGAACAAGGCCGCTGCAGAAACCGCGCAGTATTCGGGCAACTGTAGCACTGTATGTGTTATTTGTTTAATATGACACACATGCACACACACACGCCATCACTGTTATCTCAGCTGTGCAAATGTGTTTATTCATCCCACCATTCAATGTATGTTCCTATTAGTATTCTTTCTACAGCATCAAAATGACCATGCACAGCATTCACCTACCACATCATGAGCCAAGGACATACTGAGGAATCTAGGAAGAAATGTCTATAACATCTACAGAGTCTTACTGCTATGTATTTGATTTAATGTGTTTGTTTGTTTTCACGTGGACACTGTGTAGTCGATAGAGTGAGGGAGACAGCTGATGCTGCTGCTGCTGTGGCCGTTCGGGGTAGTGGGTTGTCAAGAGGTCACACTTAGGCCACAGGGGGGGCCACTCCTCTGGGGTATCAATGACACATCTCTATGGGACACTATAAACAGACACAACCCAGACTGACAACCAATGGTGATTAAGACATCATGTTAGGGTGATAGGCGACACATCTGTATGGTCACTCCTCCACCAATCTAGCTCCACTAGGCCCTAAACGGGCAGGCCTAGGTGTGGGGGGTGGGCCGAGAGAGCACTATTTAACGTCTCAACCAAACCTTGAGACTTCGATTTGGAAACGGTACGCAACTCAGCCGGACAGATTCGCTGCTCCCAGCAGGCAGACACGCTGATAACACCATGCGGGGAGGGAAGTCTAAGGCCTTGACTAGCAGAGAAGCAGGGAGAGAGAGAGACTAGGGAAACATCCCAGTGTTCCATGTGATTGTATCTTTGTACAATAAATCTATCATCTGTCGCCGCTTCCAATCCAGTGTTGGGTGATTTCATCATTGACTATCACAACAAGAAAGGCAATTAACATCGTGGTTCATAATTAGATGGTGCTGCAACTCTTATCAAGGCTTCTAAAAAAAAATTACACAACGCAGAGCAACAGAAGAAAAGATCTCAAAGGCCAACAATACTGTGATACGTACTCACTTCACCAAGCCTGCAGATTTTCACCTGGTTAACAATATTGGTATATGAAGAAATTCTTACAATTTACACAGAAAAAACAATTACAACTTATAAAATCCTATCAACTTGGCTTGATCCTCACAAGATGTCAGTAAAGAATAGGCTCTTTGCACAAGCTCCACCACTTCCTGAAATTCTACAGGCATAATACAGGCATAATAAATAAATATTATTTATTTCCTGTCCTATACCATTGGATGGAAGTGATTAATCAGGTGTGATCAGGTGTGCCGCACACCTGATTAATCACTTCCATCCAATAGTATAGGACAGGAAATAAGGATGCCTGTAGAATTTCAGGAAGTAGTGGAGCTTGTGCAAAGAGCCTATTTGACCAGTAGAGGGCAGGAGAGTGTTACGGCTCGCATGCCCTCGCCTCCACAACCGCCTCCCTCTCTCCCCTCTGGGCCCGCTGCGCGCTCGGGGCGTCCTACGCGCTCTTCCGCACGTCGCATCGGCCCAGGCATGCAACGCTCTGACTCTCCGGAGTTTCCCCCCACTGCCGGGCGTTCCCCGTCTCCGGCCAGCTCCGCGGACTCGGCAGTCTCCTCCCTCTCCGGTGACGAAGAGTCGGATCCCGACATGCCCAGCACATCGGCCCGTGCGCAACAACAAGAACGGCGCGCTCGTCTCCGACGATGACGCGGGCGCGGCTCTACTCACCGGTTTCCTATTCATCATCACCACACCTGTCCCTCGTTCTGCAATCACCTTCAACCCCTACAAGAACCTGGTCTACACTCCACTCATCGCCAGATCTTACCATAAACTCATGTGGTAAAGTATAGCCTAGCCTACATCTCCTTACCTGTGTTTTGTAGTGTTTTTTCCCGTTCCCCGTTTGTGATTACTCTCACTCACCCTGCCTCCCCTCCTCATCTCTCCAGTTCCTGCCTGACCCACGCCTGTACGACAACCCTGCTCCTGCCTGACCCACGCCTGTACGACAACCACGCTCCTGCCTGACCATCGCCTGTACGACAACCCCGCTCCTGCCTGACCATCGCCTGTACGACTACCACGCTCCTGCCTGACCATCGGCTGTACGACTACCACGTCCCCCTTTTTGTTATCTCATTAAATCGCCCCTCCGGGCTTTACCGTCCCTTGCCTCCTCCTTTCCTGTTGCGCCTGGGTCCCTAACCAAACCCTCACAGTAAGATCTGGCCAGTTTGGACCCAGCCAACATGGAGGAGAGACCTGCACCTCCCGGACTACTCCAAGCCCTCCCACAGACCCAAGCTGTGCAATTGCAGCAGGTATCCGCCCAACAGCAAGCCCAGGACGAGCGACTGAGGGGCCCCGCTACTCTGGTCTGCACCCTGTCCGACCAGGTCACCGCGCTCAGTGCCCGCCTGGCTCCGTTCCTGAACCCCACCGCTCCACCAAACCGGGAGCCCCATCTCGCCTCCCCGGCCCCCTACGACGGGACGTTCACCCTCTGCCGGGAGTTCCTCATGCAGTGTGAGTACGTGTTTGACCTCCAGCCAAGTATGTACTCCACTGCGTCGGCTCGGGTAGCCTACATCGCCAACCTAACCACGGGACGGGCTCGCCGTTGGGTCATGGCGGGTCGCGAGGGCGCAGCTGCCTACATGCAGGACTACACTGCCTTCGTGGCTGAATTCAGGGCCGTGTTTGACCACGACGTCCACGGACAGGACGCGGACGCTGCTCTCTCCGCCCTCACCCAGGGTCCCAGTTCCGTAGCGGACTACGCCACGGAGTTCCGCATCCTCGCTGCCCGTTGCCCCTGGAACGAGTCTGCCCTGTACAGCGCTTTCCGACGGGGCCTAGGGGAGGCCATGAAGGACAGCCTGGCTGGAAGAGACAGACCAGCGACCCTGAACCAACTCGTCTCCCTCTCCATAGCCATTGACGAGCGCCACCGGGAACGCAGGCGCGAGCGGGCGCACCAACACCACAGCGCACCCAGACCGTCTCCACCTCCCTCTACCGGCCTCTCTCGGCCTGTCCCGGCCTCCCTCGCACCCCCAAACACCGCTGGAGAGGGATCCATGCACCTGGGCCGGACCCGACTGACCCCGGCGGAGCGTGAGCACCGGAGTCTGGACGGACTGTGCATATACTGCGCTAGCCCAGCGCACGCCGTCGACTCCTGTCCCTCTGCGCCTCCCAGGGCGGCAAGGGGAGTAGGTTCACTCGCCAGGGGGTACCGAGTAAGCCGGCTCATCCATCCCCTAGCCCGGACCCGTGCCGCCAGGTTCACTGTCACCCTCGCCTGGCAGGGGCACACGCTCTCCGTCCCTGTCCTCATCGACTCCGGTGCCGACGAGAACTTCGTGGACGTCCAGTTCGCCCACAAAGCGGCGCTCCCTCTCTCCCCTCTGGAGAGGCCCCTCTCGGCTTTCGCCCTGGATGGCCATCCCATGGGCCCCATCACGCACCGGACCCTGCCCCTCACTCTCACAGTCTCGGGTAACCACGTGGAGAACGTCCGCCCCTTCGTCATCCACTCTCCCGACGCTCCGTTCATCTTAGGGAGGCCCTGGCTGGAACTCCATACCCCTCATGTCTGCTGGAGCTCGGGGCGCATCCTCAGCTGGAGCACCACCTGCCACGCCCGCTGCCTCCGAGCTGCTCAGACCTCCACTCGGGTTGACCGGCCCCGTCCCGCTCCTCCTGACCTCTCCACGGTCCCTTTGATGTACCACGACCTCGGGGAGGCCTTCAGTAAGGAGCGCGCCCGCACACTCCCCCCTCATCGACCCTACGACTGCGCCATCGAGCTCCACCCTGGCGCCCCTCTCCCAGCCAGTCGTCTCTACAACCTCTCCCTCCCGGAGAAAGCTGCCATGGACACCTACATCTCTGAGTGCTTGGCCGAGGGCCTCATCCGACCATCTCGTTCCCAGGTGGCAGCGGGGTTCTTCTTTGTAAAGAAGAAGGGAGGAGACCTGAGGCCATGCATCGACTACAGGCTGCTCAACAACATCACGGTGAAGAATAAATACCCACTCCCCCTCATGAGCTCCAATTTTGAACCCCTCACCAGTGCCACCATCTTCACCAAGTTGGACCTCAGAAACGCTTATCACCTGGTGCGTATCCGTGAGGGGGACGAATGGAAGACCGCCTTCAAGACCTCCCGTGGCCACTACGAGTACCTCGTCATGCCCTTCGGCCTCACCAACGCCCCCGCCGTCTTCCAGGCCCTGATGAACGACGTGCTCAGGGACATGCTGGACGTATTTGTGGTTCTCTACCTGGACGACATCCTTGTGTTCTCCAGGAGCGCTGAGGAGCACGTCCAACACGTCCGCATGGTCATCCAGCGTCTCCGGGAGAACCGCCTGTACATCAAAGCGGAGAAGTGCACCTTTCACTCCTCGTCAGTGGAGTTCTGGGGCTCATTGTGGAGGGAGGCCTGACGCGACCCGACCCCCGCAAAATCAAGACCGTGGTCGAATGGCCTCAACCCACTACCCGGAGGCAACTCCAGAGCTTCCTTGGCTTCGCTAACTTTTACCGCCGTTTCATACGGGACTACAGCCGGGTAGCAGCTCCCCTCACCCACCTCACCTCATCCCTGCGTCCGTTCATCTGGACACCGGCTGCCAGCGCCGCCTTCTCCGCGCTCAAGGAGCGCTTCACCACCGCTCCGGTCCTTCTCCATCCTGACCCCTCCAGGCAGTTCGTGGTCGAGGTGGACGCATCGGACACAGGCATCGGTGCTGTTCTGTCCCAGCGGTCAGTGGAGGACCAGAAGTTGCATCCCTGTGCCTTCCTCTCCCGCCGGTTCACCCCAGCTGAGGTGAATTACGACATCGGGAACAGGGAGTTGTTGGCGGTGGTGGGGGCCTTGGAGGAGTGGCGCCACTGGCTTGAGGGCGCGGAACACACCACCCTCGTCTGGTCGGACCACAAGAACCTGACCTTCATCCGGGCGGCCAAGCGCCTCAACTCCCGCCAGGCGCGGTGGTCACAGTTCCTAGGGAGGTTCGACTTTACCCTCACCTTCCGGCCCGGCTCCCGCAACGCCAAGGCCGACGCGCTGTCCCGCCTCCACGCGCCCGAGGCGCCCCCCGCGGAGCCTGAGACCATCCTGCCGGCCTCGCGTGTCGTAGGGGTGGTCACCATGAACATTGAGGCGGTGGTGAGGCAGGCCCAACGCGACCAACCCAGTCCGGCCAACGTTCCTCCTCGCCGGCTCTTCGTGCCTGACTCGGTCCGGTCCCGGGTGCTCCAGTGGGGCCATGCCAGCCGGTTTGCGTGCCATCCCGGGGTTCACCGCACCCTCTCCTTCCTGAGCCGACGGTTCTGGTGGCCCTCCATGAGGTCCGACGTCCGGGAGTTTGTGGTCGCCTGTCCCGTCTGCTCCCGCAGCAAGGCGTCCCACCAGCCCCCGGCTGGCCTCCTGCGTCCTCTCCCGGTCCCCAGCCGCCCCTGGTCCCACATCGCCCTGGACTTCATCACCGGTCTTCCCCCCTCCAGGGGCAACACGGTCATCCTCACCGTGGTGGACCGGTTCTCCAAGGCGGTCCATCTGGTGGCGCTCCCCAAGCTCCCGTCCTCTGCGGAGACAGCTGAGCTCCTCGTCCAGCATGTCTACCGGCTCCACGGTCTCCCCGGAGACATTGTCTCGGACCGTGGGCCTCAATTCACCTCCCAGGTCTGGAGGGCCTTCTGCAAGGAGATAGGCGCCACCATCAGCCTCTCCTCTGGCTACCACCCGCAGACCAACAGCCAGGCCGAACGGGCCAACCAGAGCCTGGAGTCCGCTCTCCGCTGTGTGTCGGCTCTCCACCCCACCTCCTGGAGCAAGGACCTGCCCTGGGTCGAATACTCCCTCAATGCCCTGACCAGCGCTGCCACTGGCAGGTCTCCGTTCGAGTCATCCCTCGGGTACCAGCCCCCGCTGTTCTCTCTCCAGGAGTCGGAGGCCTCCGTCCCCTCCGTCCAGGCCCACCTCAGCTGGAGGGAGGTCCGCAGGGCCCTGCTCCGCTCCAACGAGCGCTCCTGCCGCGGGGCCAACCGCCGCCGCACTCCTGCTCCGGCGTATCGGCCCGGTCAACGTGTCTACCTCTCCACTGCTGATCTTCCGCTCCAGGTCCCCTCCAGGAAGCTGGCTCCGCGCTTCGTTGGGCC
The DNA here is from genome assembly GCF_949987555.1 of Borostomias antarcticus. Taxonomy (NCBI): domain Eukaryota; kingdom Metazoa; phylum Chordata; class Actinopteri; order Stomiiformes; family Stomiidae; genus Borostomias; species Borostomias antarcticus. The sequence continues at coordinate 747,823 of NW_028176112.1, forward strand.
CTTCGAGATCGACCGTGTCCTGAACCCGGCTGCGGTACGTCTTAAGCTCCCTGCTTCCATGCGGGTACACCCTGTATTCCATGTGTCCAAGATCAAACCTGTCTCCTCGAGTCCTCTCATGCCTTCTGCCCCAGCTCCTCCGCCTCCCCAGATGGTCGACGGGCATCCCCAGTGGACGGTTCGGCGGCTGCTGAAGGTGCGCCGCCGGGGTCGGGGGTTCCAATACCTGGTGGATTGGGAGGGGTACGGCCCCGAGGAGTGCAGCTGGATCTCCAGGCAGCTCATTATGGACCCGTCTCTCCTCCGGGACTTCTACCGGGCACATCCTGACGCCCCCGGTCGGTCGCCAGGTGGCTCCCCTCGGGGGGGGGGTCCTGTTACGGCTCGCATGCCCTCGCCTCCACAACCGCCTCCCTCTCTCCCCTCTGGGCCCGCTGCGCGCTCGGGGCGTCCTACGCGCTCTTCCGCACGTCGCATCGGCCCAGGCATGCAACGCTCTGACTCTCCGGAGTTTCCCCCCACTACCGGGCGTTCCCCGTCTCCGGCCAGCTCCGCGGACTCGGCAGTCTCCTCCCACTCCGGTGGCGAAGAGTCGGATCCCGACATGCCCAGCACATCGGCCCGTGCGCAACAACAAGAACGGCGCGCTCGTCTCCGACGATGACGCGGGCGCGGCTCTACTCACCGGTTTCCTATTCATCATCACCACACCTGTCCCTCGTTCTGCAATCACCTTCAACCCCTATAAGAACCTGGTCTACACTCCACTCATCGCAAGATCTTACCATAAACTCATGTGGTAAAGTATAGCCTAGCCTACATCTCCTTACCTGTGTTTTGTAGTGTTTTTTCCCGTTCCCCGTTTGTGATTACTCTCACTCACCCTGCCTCCCCTCCTCATCTCTCCAGTTCCTGCCTGACCCACGCCTGTACGACAACCCTGCTCCTGCCTGACCCACGCCTGTACGACAACCCCGCTCCTGCCTGACCATCGCCTGTACGACAACCCCGCTCCTGCCTGACCATCGCCTGTACGACTACCACGCTCCTGCCTGACCATCGGCTGTACGACTACCACGTCCCCCTTTTTGTTATCTCATTAAATCGCCCCTCCGGGCTTTACCGTCCCTTGCCTCCTCCTTTCCTGTTGCGCCTGGGTCCCTAACCAAACCCTCACAGAGAGGCTCCATCAAACATGCGCCATTCTGCTCCACTCACCACTTTACACCTGTACATGACACATGCATGTCTAGCCATGACTGATACACTGTGATGTGTCTGGATAAGTTGTCACTTCTCTCATTAAAACATGAATATATACCAGAGATCAGCAACCTATCAAAATAAACATTTTTGGTCAAAAAAAATATTAAAAATTCTGATGGGAGCAGTGAAACATTTGAGCCTTATAATGAAGGCAGTGTTTCCCATAGATGCATTTTTTTCGTGGTAACACCCAGGAGGGACACATTAGAGGGAGAAGGGGGTTGTTGAGCATCAAACACTTAATTTCTTTCGTTCTTATGAATTTTTAGACATGGGGTTTGGACTGGCACAAAGGCAAGGCAAGTTTATTTGAACCCAAACGTCCTCCTCGCATGCACACACACAGAGCCACAAAATGCATTCATGGGCGGAGGTCTGTGCTCTCTGAGCACCATTTCTTGTTTTATTAAATTCTCTACGCTTAAATTACATTTACTACGTAGTCCAACTTCTTGAGACACTTTCCACAAGAAATATTGATGAAATTATGAGATGAAGCTATAGCACCACTAGAGGGCACCATCCTCAATCATCCATCTGTCCTCAGGTCCAGAAGGTGTTGATGATAATCTCCGTCATCATCGCCCTGAAGAGTCTGCTGGAACAGAAGCGCTCGCCAGTCCTGAAGGACCTCATGATGATAGATGGTAAATGGACTGCACTTATATTGCGCTTTTATCCTCTCATTCACCCATTCACACACCCAGGGGTGAAAATTAACTTTTTGGCTCACTGTGAGTCACCTGCCAAAGTATATATTTTTCAGATAGGCTTCCGAAATCTAGTCGCCAATTGGAAATTTTACCTGCGTTTGGCCGGTGGCAGGTGTTAATTTTCAGCCCTGCACACACCCATTCACGGCAGCTGCCATGCAAGGTGCTAGTCTGCTCATTGGGAGCAATTTGGGGTTCAGTGTCTTGCCCAAGGACACTTCGACATGTGGACAGGAGGAGGTGGGATTCGAACCACTGACCCTACGATCATTGGACAACCCGCTCTACCTTGTGAACTACAGCCGCCCCATGATCTACCTCCAGGTGTTAGACTGGGTTTTCCTCTACACCATGGTCTCTCACTATCAAGTTCACTATCCACACCATGGTCTCTCACTATCAAGTTCACTAACCACACCATGGTCTCTCACTATCAAGTTCAATATCCACACCATGGTCTCACTATCAAGCTCACTATCCACACCATGGTCTCTCACTATCAAGTTCACTATCCACACCATGGTCTCTCACTATCGAGTTCACTATCCACACCATGGTCTCTCACTATCGAGTTCACTATCCACACCATGGTCTATCACTATCAAGTTCACTATCCACACCATGGTCTCTCACTATCAAGTTCACTATACACACTATGATATTTCACTATCAAGTTCACTATCCACACCATCGTCTCTCACTATCAAGCTCACTATCCACACCATGGTCTCTCACTATCAAATTCACCAGACCATGGTCTCTCACTATCAAGTTCACTATCCACACCATGGTCTCTCACTATCAAGTTCACCATCCCATTTCCATAGATGCTAGGCGTTTTTCATTTGTGAAGTAGGCCTAGAGATTTTAAAATGAGGTCAAGGAGTTCTTTGCATGATGAGCTGCTGGCCATGGAGCTGGAATACAACCTGAAGATGTTCGAGAAGCAGATGGAGAACAAGGTGGCCGACTGCAGCCTGGCCAAGGTAAACGGTTTGTCTGTATATATAGACATACTGTAGGCTGTTTTTTTATTGATCATAATGTCCATTTGTCTATCTTTATAATGGATGAATTTTTGTCTTTGTAAACAAAGTAACAAAGTGTAACAAAAACAAATGTGATGTGCTGTATATTGTGAAAATTGTTTGATTTTTTTTTTTTGTTACATGTTATGCACTCAATGTATTGTCACATTTTCTGTTTATTTTCTTCTTTTATTAGTAAATAATAACATTAATACCTGTGGCCACCAGTAGGGGTCGTATGTGTTGTTTGTCTTGTGGACTGTTCTCATTCGTGTGCAGCCGTTGTGAAAGACAACTGAAAGCCTTGTTTTTGTGCGTGGCTGTAAGCCAGCGCACCAATGATAGCAAATGTCCAGTTGTCACTCCCTCCCTCTCTAGCTTCCTCCCTGGCTTCCTCCATTGTGTTGTTGACCTGCAGTTCTATGTTGCCACCACAAGAGGCAGTGGTCCCAGAACCTGCAGTTCTATGTTGCTACCACAAGAGGCAGATAGACTGCATAGATAGACTGTCACTGGATGTTATAAGCTATGTAAAAATGTGGTCACCTGGTGGTGCTATGTCAGTTATTGAATTTATGTGCAGTAATTGAACATCTGAAATACTCCTGTTTTTAAATTATACCTACAGTATAGGTGTCTCAGTAATTACCCATTATATATTAGGCTATACTTGCATGTATTTACCAGGTAAATGTTTAGTAATTGTGGACTATGAAAGGAAGGGTTACCAAAAAAATGTTCAGTCAGTTAATTTAGCAATAGAAATCCATAAGCCTTGGGCCAATGGGCCTAGGATATAGACAATAAACTACCGGTGGAATGGTGGTGGAGCATCCATCGGGGACCCGCTGTAGGTCCGCTAGCCTTGTGTTATCTGGGTTTATCCCTTACCTTTGTCCAGAATCAGAAGTTGAACCTATTGCAGCAAAATAGCTAACGTTACAGGAATCATCAGTGTAACTGCTTTAGCCACTGACCGCTACCATTAATGTTATGTAAGCTGCTGATAGTTGTTGTGAGCTCATGAGGTATCCCACCTTCTGAATCCCATTTATGGGATTTGATGCATGTTGGGCCACATATTTCTTGAAAACAATCTTTATTTGCAACTCATATACAATGAAAATGAACCACAATCAATTTGCAGCTAAGTCTGGTTATGTTAAAGCAAAGAAAATAATAAGGAATAAGGCAATCAAAGTAATGACATTAGTCATGAGCTCTCAGACTTGGCGAGCAGGGGCACCTTGCAGTGCTGCAGGAAGGCGTCCAGGAAGGGGGCAGGGCCCACAGTGGTGCAGCCTCTGCTGCTTGGCCCCCGGGCCCCTTGGAGACAACATCCATGTCCGGGCTGCAGACGCTGCAGACCACTATGGCGGGAACACCTCCGCGCACAGGAACTCACCCTTCTCCTCCTGTCTCCTTTCTGGGCCTCCCGGGCCCCTGGCCTCACCGCCACCCCCGTCTCCATCCAACAACAGTTTCGCTTAAGATTTTTTTGGTTTCTTCTCTGCCAGCTTGGCGGGCCCTCTGGGGACCTTCTCCACCCCTGATGACACCACCCCCGCCGCCTGGCACTGACTCTGGGCGTTGTGCAGCTTGGTGTGGGCCAGGAGGGACAGGTGGTGCAGAAAGACCTTGCCGCAGACCTGGTGGCAGACCAAAATGTATCTGGACGCAATTGGAGAAACCTACAAACAATCACGAGCAACGAAAGGTGGGTTAGTCGTCGTATCAAGTAGGTACAGTCGTATCAAACCCGACCCATGTTAGATAAACAGTTGTGATTGGCGTGCCTGACCTGGCAGGGGTACGTCTCGCCCTTTCGCCGCTTGTTGATCAGCGGCCGGGTGCCATCGCCCCGACGGATGTCCTTCTCCTGGCTGTGCTTCTTCTTGTGGTGCAGGTAGAGCTTGGCCGTGCTCGGGAAGTCCATGTCGCAGGAGCCACACGCCAGGACCTTCTGCTTGGCGTTGCCATTGTTCGTCAGAGGCGGCCTTCCTGCTCCTCTTCCTCCTCCTTGTCTGACTTCAGTGGGCCTAGTCCTCTTTTCCAGGAGCCACTCCTTGACGTGGTAGGTCCTCTGGTGGCTGTTGAGGCCCGCAGGAGAGTGGAAGTTCTTACCGTAGTACGAGCATGGGTACGGTGCAGCAGGCGGGGGCCGGGGCCGTCTGTGGTGTTGTCGGGGCTGTTGGAGGCATCCGAGGCGGGGGACCACATGGCCTCAAAGCTGGGAGTGGGCGAGTCGAGAGCAAGAGGGCTATTGTCATTGTCAGGGTTTTACAGATCACTGCAGCTGGACTGCTGGTGGCGGAGCAGCACCTGCTTCTGGCTGAATGTCCGTCGGCAGGGGGCGCAGGCGGCATCGGCGACTTGTCGCGGGGGCCCTCGGGGTCGGAGGTCACCGCTTCCATCGCCGCCACGCTGCCGAGACACGGATCAGCACAGTTCGCAAGGGGGGCGTCGTCATCCTCATCATCGTCGTCACGGAGATCGTCGTGGAGATGGCAGTGCAGCTGCAGGGAGGAGAGCAGGGAGAAGGCATTGCAACCGGCCGCACACTGGTGGGGGGGCGAAGTGAAAAGTTTATTTTTGAATTTCAAGGGGCGTTATCAATGGTGGCAGACCAAAATGCCTCTGGATGCAATTGGATAGACCTACAAACAATCACGAGCATCGAAAAGTGGGTTAGTCGTCATATCATTGTATCAAGTAGGTACAGTTGTTGTATCAAACCCGACTCACATTAGAGTTGTGATTGGCCTGCCAATGAGTTTTCTCCAGAGGGTGGCTGGGGTCTCCCTGAGAGATCGGGTGAGAAGTTCAGTCATCCGGGAGAGACTCGGAGTAGAGCCGCTGCTCCTTTGCATCGAAAGAAGCCAGTTGAGGTGGTTCGGGCATCTAGTGAGGATGCCTCCTGGGCGCCTCCCTAGGGAGGTGTTCCAGGCGTGTCTGGCTAGGGTGAGGCCGCGGGGTAGACCCAGGATTCCCTAGACAGAGCTGGTTGATGCTGCTAGGGAAAGGGATGTCTGGGGCCCCCTGCTGGAAGTGCTGCCTCCGCGACCTGACCCCGGATAAGCGGATGACAATGGATGGTGTTGGTGGAGTTCAGCAGGTTGGAGAACAGGCCGTGGTCACAGTGGTGTGGAGAGTTCAGCAGGTTGGAGAACAGGCCATCATTGCGGCGTTGTGGAGAGATCAGCAGGTTGGAGTACAGGCCCTGGTCACGGTGGTGTGGAGAGTTTAGCAGGTTGGAGAATTTTCTGTTGTCAGGGTGGTGTAGAGAGTTCAGCAGGCTGAAGAACAGGCCGTCATTGTGGTGCCGTGGAGAGTTCAACATGTTGGAGAACAGGCTGTGGTCGGGGTGGGTGAGATCTCTGCAACCTGAATGAAAAATTTATTTTTTAGCTTGAAATGTGTATTTTATAGGAAAAGCATGACATTTCTAGTTAGTATATCCTATACCATCACTTACCAGATGTGGAGTTCAGCAGGTTGGAGAACAGGCCGTGGTCAACGTGGTGTGGAGAGTTCAGCATGTTGGAGAACAGGCTGTGGTCAGGGTGGGTGAGATCTCTGCAACCTGAATTAAAAATTTATTTTTTAGCTTCAAATTGGGTACCGGTGCAACAAATGTGTATTTTATAAGTAAAGCATGAAATTTCTAGTTAGTATATCCTATACCATCATTTACCAGATGTGGAGTTCCGCAGGTAGGAGAACAGGCCATGGTCACAGTGGTGTGGAGAGTTCAGCCGGTTGGAGAACTTGCCGTGTTTAGGGTGGTGTGGAGAGTTCAGCTCGTTGGAGAACAGGCTGTCATTGGGGAGGTGTGGAGAGTTCAGCATGATGGAGAACAGGCCATGGTTGGGATGCTGTGGAGAGTTCAGCTGGTTGGAGAACAGGCCGCCATTGCGGCATTGTGGAGAGATGAGAGGTTGGAGAACAGGCCGTGGTCGTGGTGGTGTAGATTGTTTAGCAGTTTGGAGAACAGGCCATCATTGGGATGGTGTGGGGAGCTCAGCAAGTTGGAGAACAGGCTGTAGTTTGGGTAGTGTGGAGAGTTCAGCAGGTTGGAGAACAGGCCTTGGTTGGGGTGGTGTGTAGAGTTCAGCAGGTTGGAGAAAAGGTCATCATTGGGGTGGTGTGGAGAGTTCAGCAGGTTGGAGAACTTGCCCTATTCAGGGTGGTGTGGAGAGTTCAGCAGGTTGGAGCACAGGCCGTAGTTGAGGTGGTGTGGAGAGTTCAACAGGTTGGAGAACAGGCAGTGGTTGGGGTGATGTGGAGAGTTCAGCAGGTTTGAGAACAGGTCGTATTGGGTTGGTGTGGAGAGTTCAGCAGGTTGAAGAGCTGGCCGTCATTGGGGCAGTGTGGAGAGAACAGCTGGTGACAGAACAGGCTGTGTGGAGAGAGCAGTAGGCTGGAGAGCAGGCCATGGTTGGGGTGGCATGGAGAGATCACCAGGTTGAAGAGCTGGCCGTCATTGGGGTGTTGTAGAGAGTTCAGCATCTTGGAGAACAGGCTGTCATTGGGGTGGTGTGGAGAGTTCACCAGGTTGGAGAACAGACTGTCATTGGGGTGGTGTGGAGAGTTTAGCAGGATGAAGAACTTGCTGTGGTCGGGGTCGTGTGGAGAGTTCCCCAGGTTGAGAACAGGCCATGGTTGAGGTGCTGTGGAGAGTTCAGTAGGTTGGAGAACAGGCCGTAGCCAGGATGATTTGGAGAGATCAGCAGGTTGGAGAACAGGTCATCATTGGGGTGGTGTGAAGAGTTCAGCAGATTGGCGAACAGGCTATGTTCAGGGTGGTGTGGAGAGTTCAGCAGCTTGGAGAACTTGCGGTGTTCAGGGTGGTGTGGAGAGTTCAGCAGGTTGGAGAACAGGCTGTCATTGGGGTGGTGTGGAGAATTCAGCAGGTTGGAAAACAGGCTGTGGTCAAGATGGTGTGGAGAGTTCAGCAGGTTGGAGAACTTGCCGTGGTTGGGATGCTGTGGAGAGTTCATCAGGTTGGAGGACAGGCTGTGGTCAGGTTGGTGTGGTGAATTCAGCAGGTTGGAGAACAGGCCATGGTCACGATGGTGTGCAGAGTTCAACAGGTTGGAGAACTTGCTGTGTTTAGGGTGGTGTGGAGAGTTCAGCAGGTTGGAGCACAGGCAATTATTGGGGTGATATGAAGATTTCAGCAGGTTGGAGAACAGGCCATCATTGGGGTGGTGTGGAGAGCTCAGCAAGTTGGAGAACAGGCCGTAGTTGGGGTGGTGTGGAGATTTCAGCAGGTTGGAGAACAGGCAGTGGTTGGGGTGATGTGTAGAGTTCAGCAGGTTGGAGAACAGGTCGTATTGGATTGGTGTGGATAGTTCAGCAGGTTGGAGAATAGGCTGTGGTCGGGATCTCTGCTGATGCTGAGACCATTGTGCAGGCAGTGTTTTTGAAAAATGTATTTTTTTGACTTGAAATTGGGTACCGGTGAAACAATTGTGCATGTTATAAGAAATTGCATGACATTTCTAGTTTGAATGGCCTATACCATAATTTTATCAGATGTGGAGGGAAGCCACCTGACCCCTGAGGACCGTGAGAGGTAAAATCCAAGATGGCCGCTAGTGCCTTGGGTCTAATTTCCAAACACGCTCAATTTTGGAACCAGTGTAGAAAAACATATAAGGTGTCATATCCAACAAAATTGGGGATGTACAGTATACATTCTTTTGAGCCTGCCAGAACCCAAGGATCAAGGTCAAGGTCAAATTAACGTAGCAAGTGTTTTAATGTTCTGCTCGAGTACTACCTGGGCTGGAGTAATGTTCTCTAGTTCCAGACTTCTGTGTGGATAGCTGTTTCAAGACATCATTCATGCCGTACTACTCACTTGTTGGTTTGTACATCAGCACCACAAATCTCTCCAGCAGTAACTGATTGTTCATGGACCTCGCTTGGTATGCATAGCTCATTGAAAGCATCATTCACCTCTGAGAAAGACTTCCATGTCCCCCCCCCCCCCACACACACACACACACAACACACTAGAGATGGACAAATGAATGAGCAACAAATCTCTTAGTTAATTTGAGAACAATGTTTATTAAATAGATTGAGTGTGATGATGTTCCATCAGCATGACCAGGTAGATGATCCTAGTAGGGATATCGTGAAAAGATAAGAGACATTAGATTAGGATGATTAAATATAGGCTCACAAAGACAGTACATAGTTATACTTTAGACGTATCATCAGGCCTATTTATTAAATACATAAAGACAATGTTATCGAAATATGTAAATTATCCAGCTATCGAAATATGTCCAGTATGTCCACATCTCGAAAAATACAATTCAACAATTTACATGGCTAGAGAGCAAATTGTTTGTTAGCCTGAAACTATTAGGGCAATTTGGACATCTAAAATGTTATACTATTATGCAGTCCTACTCATATTAGCTAGCATGTAAAATGTTTCAGCTAAAATTAATTATGCATTAATTACTTTCTAGCCAGCTTGTCACATTAAAATTACAGGCTCTGTTCAGTTTAATTCAATCATAGCACAACTTTATTGTTGCAAGAAAACTGTTAGCTAGCTTACAAAATCAAAAGACATCTGTAATGTTGCAAGAAAACTGGTAACTAGCTAGCTAACAAGCAACGTCTTACAATCCTACTCAGGTTAGCTAGAATGCAAAAAAAAACAAGCATGTTCTTATGAATAAAGTTTCAGATTCAACAATCACATACCTTCATCCTGTGTTATTTTATCCATCTGCAACATTATTCCCATGAGCGCCAGTCCAGCAGGTTTTTTTTAAGAGCTAGGGCTGGCCCGGAACATTCAAAATTCGCAATTTTCAGAATGTGTTTCTCAGTTCAGAATTACGTGGATTCTTTTAGGATAGGTTAGCCTATTAAGCCTAGATAACCTCAGCATATGATAAAATAAAAAAGCACACGCAACATGCGTTGATGCACGATGACGACTGCAAAGAAATCCGTGGAAATATTGGAGCGCATATTCAAGGCTGGATATAACCAGACAAGGAATTCCCTTCTCCTTGACAGTGGAAAAACTGGTCCTCTTGGCACACAACCTGAGAGAGTATAGGCTAGGTAAGGCTTATTTCACAAGACAACCCGTGTCCATGTTCATTATTAGGCTATTTATTTGGTCGGTGGTTGTAATATCCTCATTTCATTCTTAGGTTATTCAGATGTAGCCTACCTACATTAATGGCCTTTGGATTCATTTATTTTACAATGTTTATGGTACTATATGCCTGTTTTCGATTTGATAATAAATGTTTATTTGCCAGAGAGCTTGTCCAACAGTGTCTGATTGTATCATGCTCAGCTTGACTATAATGTCGCCCTCCATTGGATCTATAGTGAACTGCATTTTTTTTTTCTCTTTGACAACAAGAGGACCATCTGGAAGCGCTCAAAGAAAAGTTCATACTGAGCTGCAGTAGAACATTCAGTTTTATGAGGCCAATATTCTTCATGAGGGCTCTGGGAATTAGTAGAGCTACTGTGCCAATACCAAGATTTGTTTATTAGTAGGGATGTAACGGTATGAACATTTCATATCACGGTTATAGTGACCAAAATTACCACGGTTATCAGTATTATCACGGTATTGTTAAAATATGCAGAAAATGCTCGAAAGGTACTGATACACAGACATCATTATCATTATTATTCTTTTTCAATCATTTACTCAATCACTCATGCACACACACACACATACACGTTTTCTCCATTGATCTTCTTTATACAAAAATGAAAGTGAAACTAAATGTGCACGACTAGCCTACAGCTGCAGAATGTGTAGTGTTTTACAAAAATAGGTTACACTGAAAGCTTCAGTTTACATTATTGACATAAGCTACTAGCAAGTTAGAGAAACCATGATATTTTCCATCCTTTCTAAAGTCCCCACATGCAAGTTAACTTCAGACGTAGCCGTCTAGGTTGAAACATCTCCACTGCTCTGCCTTCCCCCATACTTGTGAACAAATCACAACAACACAACAACAAATCCACGTTGACTGTGGACAGTATTTACCGTGGTTTATAAGTCAAACACGGTTTTAATGCTAATTTAATTTTGAGATGGTAATACTAACCGGTAACCGTTTGTTCCCTATTGGAGGAGAATGTGTACCAGGACTGCACCATATCCAGCTCTTGCTCATTGCTTCAGTTATTCATGCACCATGGAAAGTACAGTACATGTAGCACTGAAGGACAATTAAAACTGAACTGAAAAGAATGGAGGATCTTGGAGTCATTGTGAAACAGAGCGCACCGGGTTAACAGTATGGTAACAGAAGTGAAGCCCAAGAAACTCAGAATCTGCATCGATCCACAAGGTCTTAACAAAGCCATAAAGAGGAAACGCATTGGCATTGGGAGTCAGAGCAACAGAAGAGCTTAGAAATTATGAAGCTTCTTGTGAGAAGTGTCCCAGTGTTAAAGTACTGCGATGTTAACAAATAAGTAACACTGGCAGTGGACGCAATGCCTGGGAGCAGTGATACTGCAAGATGAACAGCCAGTTGCGTACGGCTCGAGGTCTCTCACTGTGAGAAAAGGTACGCTCATATAGAACAAGAGTTGTTGGCGATTGTTTATGGATGTAATAAATTCCAGCAATACATCTACTGTAAGACAGTACAAGTGAAGACGGATCACAAGTCCCTTGAAACACTGTTTAAGAAATCTCTCCAAAAAGCTCCTCCAAGAGGACAATGATGAGACTACAGTCCTACAATCTGCATGTCAGTTACAAGCCTGGTAAAGGGCTGTACACCACAGACATGCTGAGCCGAGCCTAGACGAGCCGATTTACTAGTACATCTACTATCAGCTCATCTACTAATCTCAAAAGAGAAGCTGAACACGCAACAGCCGATAAGTGCAGATGGCCATGTGAAGTGATCCAGACAGGGTGGCCAGTAGAAATATGACAAGTTTCAGCAGACACATTTACATTACACTACATTACAGTCTTTAAGCAGACGCTTTTATCCATAGCGACTAACAATAATTGCATTTAACGTAGGAAGAGCCAATGTACTACTACTTGCCAGAACTCACAAGTGCATCTTCCCTCTAAAACAAGTGACTACGAGCATAATCTAGTGCTGAAGGCAAAGTGCAAGAATAGCAATCTAAAGTACAGTGCAATATAATATAATACAATAAAATACAATAAGTGCTTAGGCGGGGGGATTGTTGTAGTACACCTGACGGAAACCTCTCCAAGAGAAATCTGTGACACCTGCTGAAGACCAGATAAATTACTTTTTTACAAGCACACCCTCTAGACCTGGAGAACTGTCCTTCAGTCAACAGTGCACCTGCAGAGAGTAACAGTCCAGTGCAATCACCTGCACTGTCATCCTGTGCTCAGCGGGAATTATGTCACATGTGCGAGTCATGCCGGAGGCGTTTTGATGAATCCCAGCTGTGGACAAATGTCACTTCATGGACAGCGACGGATGTGGTGAAATTCCAAGACGCAGTGTTATGACAAGGTAGTATATCCCAATTGCATGTGTATTGCATGCAAAGTACGTACTTTCAATGGGCAGCTGTAGTACGTACTGGTAGTAAAAGGTAGAGATATGCGATTCGGAATGCAACAAACATTTACTTTATATATGCTTTGATAGAAAAAACAAACATTTCATGCAGGTAGAGGGTGCTCTCCACCAATAGAGTGCTAAGCGGAAGCAGGAAGTGAAAACCACCATGGGACCTTAAAGGACAATGCTCGTTTTTGACAACCTGGACCTTATTTACGACATATTATAAGACGTTTGACTCACCGAGATCACTTTGGTGTAGTTCGGAGGCATGTAGAAGAAATTTAAAATCCAGCGCGAGCCAGTATATCCATGTAATGGCGGTGGTCGGGGCACTTAGAATGCAGTTTCTAAAAATCGATTTTCTGCCGCGAAACAGTTGTTTTTATCAATCTGTCTTGATGAATCGCTAGTTGTGCTTACATAGAGCATAGTCCTGTTGTGTTGTTTTTCACATGCCTCTGTAATATGATCTTTAGAAACGTCTTTAGACACGAAATAGCTTCCTCACTTGCTCCAGCACGCATGCGCACAGCGTGCTGGAGCAACGATTGCGCGCTGTGCGAATTCGTGCTGGAGCAAGTGAGGAACAGGGCTTAAAAACGAAATTATTTTTCAATCGGTTCGCTCCGAGCAGAACCAGCATATTTAACGTTTCCGTTCTCGTGTTCCGCCACCAACATAGCGTTCCTGAACCGGTTAAGAACGAAAAATAACATTCCGTTCACCGTTCCGGGGGTAGCCTATTAAGACTCTATAGGCCTACAGTATTTCTTGTAAGGTAGGCTATAACCTAATCAACAAGTCTAGGGTTGTGGTGTGTGGTGGCCTTATTGCCAACAATATTAGCCTTGGTGATGTGTGCTGTAGTGTAGCCTTGTTGATTATTTTACAAGAAATACGCAACATTAGTCCTATTCCCGTATGCCCTTAATCCACACCGTAAACTATGCACAGGTCTATCTTAAATCATCATCATAGCTCATCATCCTTTTAAAAATATTTTCTTGTAGGCTACTGTTGCTGCAAGCTATTTTATTCTGCGCCTGTAGGCCTATTGTTTGTTTATTATTTCGTTTTATGTTTTATGTTATTTATAAATAATTAGTCACCTCATTCATTCATCTGCGCAATCCCTATTGTTTATGCTGCGTTCCTTTTGTATGGGAGCTCCGGATTTGGCGCCTATACACCTAATACGTAGCCTATCGTCTGGCATCCGCGGTCTTTAATATTAAAATAATTTAACTTATGCTATTCAATGATCAGGGTAGCACGGCACATTGTCACTAAAGTGTGCTCATATTAATTAATGTAGCCTAATCATTTGGTTTGTGAAAGTCAAGACGTGACGGAAACCTGTGCAACAATAGGCTATGACTAGATTCCAAGAGGCGCGCTCGCTTTCACAGCCTAATTGCCGAGTAGAACTCTGAAGGAGGTAGACCATTAAATTTGCAAAACATAGGTTTATGCATCCTGGTTTATGCATCCTAGTATAGATACTAGTATACATCCAAGCAACTGTCACAAAGTACTCCGTGTTTTAAATAGCCAAACCATACTTGGAGCGAGATGCGCTACGAGTGAAAATTCCGCTGAATGTTGGTTATAAAGATAGAGGAACTTTATTGCAGACACGCAGGTCCATATAAAACATTATATTTGCACAGTAGGCAGGTCCATATAAAACATTATATTTGCACAGTAGGCTATTATTTCTTTCACTTTATTATTTGCATCATTCTTTGTGGACCAATGTTGGAATAAATTTGCCTTTGAACGTTATTGCCCACTCTGACATCCGCGGTCTTTATGTGAAATCTAGTTTTAGCCTACTGAAACATTACAGGCTAGCCTACTCTTCTTCAATTAAACCAAATAAATCACATTGATATCTTTGCTAAGTAATAAGCTGTAAGGACAGGCTGAACTACTGTTTTGCACTGGCAAACAAAGGAGAGTGTGTGACAGCCCTGCGCAACGCGTGCAAATTGGCTGCTGCTGAGTGGTTGGGAAACATCAAGAATAGCCATGCATCTTAGCTTGCAGAGTTTGAGAAACATCCTCAATTTTTCTAAATAGCACTTGTTGTAGAAACTTGGGAATCCTGTTTTTAGACTAGTCATGTAATCGTTACAAAACCACCGTCTAGTCGTCAGTGAAAATAGTCGCTGCGCACATCCCTAGTCTGAACTAGGCTATGGTGTGTTGTTGTAATATCTAAATCTCATTTCGCTAAGCAAGCATTTAAGATCCTGACTGTGAAATAGCCTAACAGATTTAGTGGCCTAGGCTACATTACAAAAACGGGACAAGATGTAGGCTACAAATTTAATAAATTTAATTTAGCCTATTCGGCCATAAAAGGCTCAGCTTTCTTCTTTTTTTAAATATTTTTTAAGTTATATAGGCCTACTACAAAGAACGAAAAAATAACGTTATTAACCGGTTTTAAAGATTTCAAATTAACGTTTCTGTTCTGGAACAATTAAAGACCATTTCGTTTTCGTTCGTGTTTCTGTTCCTCGTAAAATACCGTTCGTTTTCGGTTTTCGTTTCCGTTCCTTTAACCGGTTCGGAGCCTTGGTGAGGAAGCTATTTCGTTTCGAAAGACGTTTCTAAAGATCATGGCATGTGAAAACCACAACAGGCCTATGCTCTATGTAAGCACAACTAGCGATTCATCAAGACAGATTGATGAAAACAACCGTTTCGCGGCAGAAAATAGATTTTTAGAAACTGCATTCTAAGTGCCCCGACCACCGCCATTACATGGATATACTGGCTCGCGCTGGATTTTTAATTTCTTCTACATGCCTCCGAACTACGCCAAAGTGATCTCGGTGAGTCAAACGTCTTATAATATGTCGTAAATAAGGTCCAGGTTGTCAAAAACGAGCATTGTCCTTTAAATTGGAAAAAATATGGATGGTAGTGAACGGTGGATGACAAATAATTTTTTGATCCCGTTTTAATTGTGCCATGACCACAACATGTGTTTGTCAATCTAAAACATAAATTTTACTGATCTCTGTTAACTCGCAAGTTAGCTAATATTAGCTAGCTGACATTAACCAAAACCTTGTGTGGGATATTTTGATTCTGAGATATGCCTGCTAATTAGGTGTTTGGTTGTGGCTGCATTCTTTTTAGATAATCACCGGCTGGCCAATCTTCCTGTTTCCACTTAGGCACTCTATAGGGATGAGTCCATCAATATATAATCTGTAGGTTACCAGCTACAACATGAACTAGTGTTTATGCCAGCAGTCGGCCCTGAAACCATGAAGGAATGGGAGAGTAATACACTGTGTTGGGTTCATTGTGGCAACCATTTATACCACCACAATGGATTTGAAATTAAACAAGATGTGCTTTAAGGGGAGACACTACAGTCAAAATTTTCTACATACATTTTAATTTCAGTATACGTCTGTTTAATTTGATTTATCCATACTATATGATTGGAAAGTGTGCCATAGGCTGTTAGACTAGTTATTCGTCTTAACTGAGGCTGATGCTGCAGTCTTGGATCAACACTGACTGCCTGTAACGTTAACTAGAAATAGCTGGCTAGCCTACAACTAAACAGGGCATCGTTGCTTAATCTCATGAGTGAAAACATCTTCGTAAATTGCATTCTCTAACGTTAGACTAACTGTTACCCCATCTACCGGTATGTTCTGACAGAGAGGCTGCTGTCTCACTGACGTTATATAGGTTAGCTGGCTAGCAATAGAAATATATGGCTTTTCTACAACTGAACGAGAGCAATATAATGAATGAAAGCAGCATACAATGTAAAGTGAGCTAGCGCACAACAGTCGTAAACCATGTTTTGATTAGCATTTATTTATGATGCCCATGCTTGCAGCAAACAATCTTGGCTGCAGTGACGTGGTAGCTACAGTAGCACGAGCGAACGTTATGACAGCATGTTGACGCTGACTTGCTGTGTGCCTCGTGTTGACTTATATTAGATAAAGGTGACCATTAATCGATCTTGTGAGTTTTTCTGGTCATTTGGGGGGGATGATTGTGTTCACAAAAGATCTAACATAACCAGTTCCTCTGTTTACAAGCGAGATCACGAGAGCCGAGTACAGCGAGAGCCGAGTCTCAGTCTGACTTTGAAAGTCGCCCCAGCGAGGCAGTCTGCTGCTGCACGCGCTCTGTCTGGAGCTTCCACTAAATGAAACCACGCATGCGCAGGCTGCGCAGCTTACAACCAATCACAGACATGCTTGTGTTTTAGTAAATTTGGGTTTAGGTTTTCCAGACTTTTTCAGAGAACAGTTTCGCACTAAATCCCTCACACGATTCTCTCTGCCTCAGTCAGTCGCAGTACGAGTTTGTCTGAGGTAACACCAGTCAGCTGTTATTTCTCGTGTCCAGTCCACTGTCTGAGGCGAGTTATCAGGCTCATTAGTTAGTAGGGAATTGATTGATTTTTTTGGTAACAGAACTAGGACTACTGTTTTAATATTGTGGGGCATGAGTCAGACTCGGCGTATGTCCACTGCTTGAGTTAACATCGGCCAAGTTGAGCCAACACCTGCAGCTCCTTAGCTTGTAAGGTGTCACTAAGCAAATTCTTTCTCTCCTCTCTAGATGAAACGGTCTGCACCTTGTGTTACGGGACGTAGGCTAACTTGCCAGCTCATCAGCGTGTAAGGAATGGCACTGCAGTATTTTCTTTTATCTTCCCTCTCTATATTTTCACTTTTTTGATAGTTAAGCTGTCTCTTGGTCATAGTCATACACATATAACGACACTGTTGGCACGTGTCTGCTGCTTGTCTGAGGTAACGCCAGTCGGCTGCTATTCATCGTGTCCAGTCCAGCTGAGGCGAGCTATCAGGGTCATTAGTTAGTAGGGAATTAAAATATCCTGTTTTGATTTTTTTGGGTAACAAAACTACTAGGACTACTATGTTTTAATATATTGTGGGGCATTAGTCAGACTCGGTGTATATCCACTGCGTTTTATTGAGAGAAATGACAGAGGGTGGACTTAAGCAATGTAGGCCTAATTGAGACATTTGCGAGGATGAAGAAAAGAAGAACACAGTTCAGATAGTCTACACATTCCAAGAATAGCCTACTTTTAAATATTTTTTGTCATTTTCATGTGTTAAACACATTTTTTGAGTAGCCTACATTGGACTATTAGGCTTTTACCATGACCTGTTGCCTCTGAGCGAATTGAGTGAAAATACCGTATAGCCTATTGAGCCTAGTGATTTGTCTTACAGTACATTAGTATGGCTATACTATTTGTTGTGGAGTTCTAGCACATACTAGGCCTACTGGTGACTACGTAACTGCAGTTGATGCCTGGAAGTGCTGTGTCATGTTTAGTCTGGTCTCTTATAATAAAGAACACGTCTTTTGTTATCCCCGGTCCTCGTTCTTATGTAGAAATAAGTTTATATAGCTCCAGTATATCACAGCTATATGTTTCAGCTGGTACAAATTAAGATAAATTCAATAGGCTATTTTAATGAATATATTATTAGAAACATATTTTTGATTGACAGACAGGCTAGGGGCCCCTTGAGGTGAAAAAAACCCATGGGAATAAAAGTGAATCTATGCCCCTGACAATGACCCAAAGCATACTGCGAAAGCAAGACAAGAGTTTTTCAAGGCAAAGAAGTGCAATGTTCTGCAATGGCCAAGTCAAACACCTGACCTGAATCCAACTGAGCATGCATTTCACTTCCTGAGGACAAAACTGAAGGGAAACGGCCCAAAGAACAAGCAGGAAGTGAAGACAGTTGCAGTAGAGGCCTGGCAGAGCATCACCAGGGATGAAACCCTGCGTCTGGTGATGTCTGTGGTTCCAGACTTCAGGCTGGATTTGACTGTAAATGATTTGCAACCAAATATTAAACATGGCAATTTGATTCATAATTTTGTTAGTTTGTCCAACTACTTTTGTCCTTTAAAAGGGAGGTTGGGTACATATAACATTTGTTGTAATTCCTACACCTGATTTGGATGTAAATACCAGAATTAAAGTTGAAATTCTGCATTTAAAGCACATATTTAATGTTTCATTTAAAATCCATTGTGGTAGTGTACAGAGCCAATATGATGAAAATTGTGTCAATGTCCAAATATTTATGGACCTAACTGTATACCAATGGTTCTTGCCACAATGAACCCAACACTGTCGCATTCAGTATTGGTTGGTGGAGGACAGTAGAAGACTGCCTGGGAAACGACGAAAGACTCCCCATTGGTCAATGATGCTTTCAATGAACCGCTATGCCAAGTGAGGTCAGTGAAGAATCAGTGTTACTGCTGCAGAGATGTGTGGTGCTGATATATCACCCCAACAAGTGAGCAGCAAGGACATAAAAGATGCCAGGAAAGAGCTCTCCGCACAAGTCTGGAACTAGAGAACATTCTTCCAACCCAGGTGGCACTCAAGCAGAACATAAAGAGTACATGCTACGTAATTTGACCGTGACCTTGATCCTTGGTTCTGGCATTCTTAAAAGTATCACTAAATGAGTGTGCATCTCCAATTTTGTTGGAAATTACACCTTAAATGTTTTTCTACAATGGTTCCAAAATTAAGCATGTTTGAAAATTTGAGGTTGACTCTCACTTACCCCCACATCTGAAAATAAACCTTATGGTAAGTATTATAGAACATTGCACAATTGTTCTGATGTCTGTCTGTCTGTCTGTCTGTCTGAGGGTGTTGGTCTCTGATATTTTTGAAAATATCGAAAAATCTGCAAGAGGACAAAGACACAGACGTCTGGGTCAGTGACTGTCATTACAAATACATTCACATATCCACAGTATATTGTCAGTCACTGATTTTGCTTGTGTGTTTTCAAATACTGTGAAGAAAACACAGGTGATGCTAAAGGTATACTATGTGGCTATACTCTCACCTTTGCAATGGTTGTTCTTTTTCCTCTACCAGCAGATCCTGCGTCTTATTTTACTGTTTCTCCCTTCTTTTCCTGTTTCTCCCTTTTCGTCATCTTTCTCTTTCTCCTCTTTCTGTTTCTCTTTCTCCTCCTCTCCCCTGGCCTTCTTCATCTCCTCCTCTTCTTTCCACTTTTTCATGTCCTCGGTTTCCTCCCGGTACTTTACAGCCATCTTCTCTTTCTGCTTTTCCATTTCCCTTCTATCCTTCTCCTCTTTCTCTTTGCTGTCCACCATTTCCATGTACCTCAAGAAGGTCAGGAAGTTCTCGTTTTTCTTCCGGTGCTTCTCTAGAGGCTTCATCTCTTTCAGTTCCTTTTCTTTCTGCTTTCTATCTTTCTCCTCTTTCTTTTTCTGTTTCTCCTCCTCTTGCCTGGCCTTCCTCTTCTCTTTCTTTTCCTGCTGTCTCATCTTAAATTCACTCCACATCTTTTTCAGGCGAGCAAAGATGCCCCCAGATGTCTGAGATGGCCGCTGGTCACTGGTCGCCAGCTCCCTAGAGGGACACTGAACAGCAATATCAGACATCTTGGCTGTCTCCCCCCTCCTCCCCTCATCTTCCTCCCTCAACTCCGTCCTCAACCTTTTCACCCTCTGGTCCAACTCCCTGATCATGACGGCCATCATGTTCTCCAGTTGCATCTGCTCCATTTTCTGGCTCTTTACCTCTCTCTCCTTCATCATCCTGGCCGTCTCAATCCTCCTCCCCTTTTCTTCCTCCCTCAACTCCACATTCAACATGGACATCCGCTGGTCCAACTCCCTGATCAGGAGGTACTTCTCTCTCTCCTGGCTCCTTTCCCCTCTCTCCTCCAGGCATTTATTAACCATCTTGGCTATCTCGTTCCTACTCCTCTCCTCTTCCTTACTCCTCCTCCCCTCATCTTCCTCCCTCAACTCGACCCTCAACGCGGTCATCCGGTCATCCATCGATCTCGTCAGGAGGACCTGAATGCGCTCCATCTCCTCCGACTTCCCGGGTCTCCTCTTCTCCTCCTCCTGCCTCCCCCTCCCCTCATCTTCCACCCACGCCTGCCTCCTCAATCTGGGCATCTGTGAGCCGACGAGGTCCCTCTCCCTCTCCTGGCTCTGCGTCTCTCTGTCCTTCAGGTATTCCTCTACCATCCTGGCTGTCTCGCTCCTCCTCATCTCCTTCTCCTGCCTCCTCCTCCGCTCGTCTTCCTCCCTCAACTCCCTCTTCATCTTGGCCATCCGGCGGCCCATGTCTCTGGCCACGTTCTGCAGCTGCTCCTCCACCCAGACAGTCTCGCAGGGCTTCGTCATTCCTAAAGGCTATGGGGGTCAGGGGGGCACAGGGACAACCAGTCAGTCACACCGGGGTCACATTCATGCAGTCAATACACTGTAGTACAGTGATCATAAGATATCACAGTGCATTGGCTACTCCTAGCATGGCACAGTACGATTATACATAGCTTCAGTGTTGCAAGATGTCACAGTGAACTGGCTACTGCTATTAATAGCAGAGCAATACAATACATCACAGTACAGTACTGCTCCTAATAGGTTATGTACCAATTTACATTACAGCAAGCATACTGTAGTCATACAGCACTTTACAACACAGAACAGTGGGCCCATACCTAGCTACTGTATACAGGTAGTTTAGGTGCAAAGCGTCTGAGCATCAAGAGACTAACAAGCTGCACGCAGAGTGAACCGTCATCATGTATTGCAAACATAAAGGCAGCAGCAAGAAAAGAGGAGAGAAAGGAACAGGATGAGAAGGTAGCAAAGCTGCTGGTCAAAGCTACCAGTCTGCTGATCAGTTTTGAGTGTCTGTAGCTATCTGGTACGCTACAGGGAAAATAGTAGGCTAGATAGTTGGCTAGATAGTAGACTAGTGCTGATGATTTCTGTCACAGCATACACTGCATGCCCTCTCCAGTCCCCTAATAGGTCTTATTTCATTTCCACTTGACTACTAACTTGATTGAGCATGCTACATTTGAGCAGTAGGATGATAATATGGCTAAAAGGTAGGCTACAAGATGCACAGTGCACAGGCTACTCCTATCATGGTACAGTACTCCTACACATACAGTAACTTCAGTTTTACAAGATGCCACAGTGCACTGGCTACTGCATGAATAGCAGGGCAATACAGTACCATGCTCCTTCAAAAGGTTAATATACCACTTTATATTACAGCAATACTACAGCCTATATTTGGATATACAGGATTTTACAACACAGCACAGTAGGCCTACTGTAACTAGATAACACTTTACAAAACAGCAAGCAAAACAATCTAAAATTATTATTATCACTATTGTTATTATTATTAAATCACTAATGAAGAGGAGGTTCACCCAGGAACTCATATTACCCAGACACATCACTGTTAGTCCTGTAATCAACCAGTATCGCTCTCAACCTGGACATAATTTCTAACCTGGTTAAACAAAGTTCTGAGAGAAATGTTCTGTATTCTGTCTTCAATTGGAGGTGTTTTTGTCAAAGACAGCAATACAGAATAATTTCAGAAAATTCCAACTCTAAAGTCTATCCCTATTATGGACTTACTTGTTTTCTCTAAATTCGTGTGTCAAATCCAGAAGTCACTAGCTACTCTGATGAGGTGGAATCGATCACTGACTATTTAAGTGTCTGCCTCAGTAACGTCTACTATGACGTCATAAAAGCAAGGGGAGTGACGAAACGCCCTCTAGTGGTTCTTATTAGTAATAAATAAAATAAAAAATGTTTTGGGCTGCATTGAGTTATTATTCACATAGTTTCTGAGACACATTGAGTCACTGTTTATTGATTTTGATTATATGTTGCAGTTTAAAGACAGAATAAAAGGCTTTACAATAGGTTTTGGAACGCTGGGTGTAAACTGACTACAGTTCATATGATGCACACACCCCGTGCTTCCTCGCTATGTCAATATATTAATCTGTCTCGTTCTGTCGGTAACGCTTTATAATACAGCCTGTGTCTTACCAGTGTAATACCTGTGTCTTACACTCTCTTACCAGTGTCTTACCCATACCGAGTACTTACATGTAAGTACGGGGTACCGGGTACTAACAGGTAGTTATGGGGTAGCCTACCGGGTACTTACATGCGCTAGGACTATGAACGAAAATAACATTACAAATGTTCAATAAACAATATTCCAACAACCCAAATATTCAATTGATAAGCTACATATTCAACCAATCATGCATTTGCACAGCAAATATGACAAAGCCAAATTAAATGTAGCCTAGGCTAATAAGCCGAGGAAAATGACTAGGCCTAATTGTAGGCCTATAGTCTACTCAAGTTTCAACAGTGCTTAAACCATGGGTAAGTGGGGTATTGTAGTGAAATTAATCTTCTTTTTTTTTAAATCTGTTTAAATAGTTTATTATTGTTATATCAGAGATAAGGACTTTGAGAATAATAGCCTATCCTAGGCCTACACTACACTACTCTTGTGCTGATAACGGATCAAACATTTGATCATTTCTGTTTCAGTTCTTAAAATATACTTTCATAATTAGGCTATTTTATATTTCAAAATCGCCGGACATTGTATAGGCTAGTGAGAGGCTGAGCATGCGTAGCTGAAATAGCGAGCGTTAGCTAGATATACTACACTGAGCTAACAGCTACCGGTCCTCCACTGCACAAACAAACGCTACAGTTCACATAGGCTATTGCAGCAGGTAAACTACGAAAAGAAAACAAAATCCAATAACTGTCTCAATAAACCAGTGAACTAAGGACAAACGCCCTCGGTGCTGCTCACGTTCGTTGCTGCCTAGTGCCTACTATCAGCGCGCTCCAAGCTTTCTCTCCCTCTCCGCGTTGTCTAGACGTCTCTCTCTCTCTCTCCCTCTCTCTCCCTCTCTCTCTCCCCCTCTCTCTCTCTCTCTCTCTCTCTCTCTCTCTCTCCCTCTCTCTCTCTCTCTCTCTCTCTCTCTCTCTCTCTCCTCGTCGTGTCATGTCAAAGCAGACAGAACGTGCGCGCACCGCTCGCTCATACAGTATTTGACTGTTCTCCCCCTCCCGAATATTTTTTTTTACAATATTCGTACGAATTTACTATTCGGGAAAAAGCTACTATTTGTACTCATCCGAATACCGTTCGGGCACACCCCTACTGGCTACTGCATCAATAGCAGAGCAATACAGTAGGCTACCGTGCTTCTTCAATAGGTTATATACCACTTTATATTACAGTAAGCATACTGTAGCTATACAGCACTTAACAACACAGAACATTAGGCCTATATCTAGCTGTACAGAACCTTACAACATACAGCAGTAGACATTAACCCACTGTAGCTGTATACAAGTACTTTACAACACAGCACACCTATAGCTGTAGAACACTTTACAACAACCTAGCTACTGTAGGCCAAACTTCTAGCTAGAACAGTTCGGCCTTTAGTATACCTACAGTAGCCTAGCAGCACAGTTGGCCTATATTTAGATAACACTTTAAAAAACAGCAAGCAAAATAATCTCAAATTATTATTAGTATCATTATTGTTAGTATTAAATCACTGATGAAGAGGAGGTTCACCCAGGAACTCATATTACCCAGACACATCACTGTTAGTCCTGTAATCAACCAGTATCGCTCTCAACCTGGAAATAATTTCTAACCTGGTTAAACAAAGTTCTGAGCGAAATGTTCTGTATTCTGTCTTCAATTGGAGGTGTTTTTGTCAAAGACAGTAATACAGAATAATTTAAGAAAATTCCAACTCTAAATTCTATCCCTATTATGAACTTACTTGTTTTCTCTAAATTCGTGTGTCAAATCCAGAAGTCACAAGCTACTCTGATGAGGTGGAATCGATCACTGACTATTTAAGTGTCTGCGTCAGCAACGTCTACTCTGACGTCATAAAAGCAAGAGGAGATGTAAAGTGATGACGCGCCCTCTAGTGGTCTTTAGAAAAAAATATATTTTGAGCTGCATTGAGTAATTATTCACATCGTTTCTAAGACACTTACATTGAGTCATCGGTGATGGATTATGATTATATGTGTGCAGTTAAAGACAGAATAATAAAACGTTTTACAGCAGGTTTTGGAACGCTGGGTGTAAACTGACTACAGTTCCCATGATGCACAGACCCCGTGCTTCCTCGCTATGTAGATTCATCTGTCTTGTTCTGTATGTAACATTTTATAATACAGCCCGTGTCTTACAGTGTCTTGGCGAAATGTGAGTTTTTATCTGCATAGGACATTAAAATTCACTTTTCTGAGACCCCAGAAACCGATTTTAGGAAGGTAAAAACAGCATATGCGGTGCCCTCGGTTGGTATTAATGTACAAACATGTAAACTGCGAGAATTACATCATAACGTTGATTTGAATGTGTAGGCTAAGTGTTTGAAAGTGTAATAAAGTAGTAGCTATGTGTAACAATATGTTTAATAGCAGTTAGATTAGCAAGCTAGTTATTCGCAGTGATAGCTAGCGGATTAGTAATGTAGCCGTCAGGCTAGTCTAGATGTTATTTTAAGATCCTACAACATTTATTTTAATAAAAAGCAAAGCTCACCTTGAGGAATGCTCCTGTATACTCGAACCCTGATTATTGAATGTTTGTATGGCACTATATTTTGTAATGTATGAACGAAATATGAGTCAGTTTACTTAAGCCTAACGGTAGCCTTTATTGTGTCATTAAATTAGTCAGCGCGTGCATAGTTTTGTCGTTCACCCATGTAGTTCTCAACGGTGTTATAATTTGTGTAATCTGCTTTTCATGTAGCAGTAACAGTTCAGTCTTACTTTACATTAATAAGGGGACAATGCTCAACATATACAAATAGGTATACTAGTTGCATGTAAACAACATGAATATTGTTTGTAGGGAAATGTGAGTTTGGGGTTCTATAGAATAGGAATAGTGAGTTTATTTGTAATTATTACCTAGCTGACAGCCCAGGGTGAGAGGTTAATGTTTTTGGTAGCATAAGTTTATTGGTTGCTTTATTAGTTGGTTGTTAGCAGTTTTGATTGGCACAAAGCTCTCGACCTAACAAATGCAGCATTACCAAACATGTCCTGCACGCATTCTAGTTTGGATATATATTTATATTTTAGAAAAAGTATTCATAAGCTATATCCATTAGAAAAAGCATTTCTATAGAGAGAAGAAAGACAGAATTAAGACAGACCCATACTGGAGTGAGCCTATTGCTTAATCAAACTGATTCGTCTGAGAGCAGCTGTTGTGAAAGATACTAACAGCATCGTCTACCTTATCTGTCCATCTTAAATAGACCTGCTACACCCAACCCTGTGCCTGGGAAGTGTAACACATGCAAAATCAATCTACTATCTGCTTGTCGTGCATGCCAGTTTCAAATAGAGCTAAATAGTCGCTTTCTAATCTAATAAACAGATGCTGGCCTGGTATTACAGCATCCCCTCCCCTTGCCCCTACTACGACAAGTTAGCACCGCTATTAGCTACTATTCCTCCCTCACGTCTATTTTGACTGGGTGAGTGTAACAGAGACTGTGTGTGTCTTGTGTCCGACTGTGTGTATCGTGTTTGTTTGAAGCCAGGTGTCCATCGCTGTCCGCTAGAGGGACACAGCAGACCAGTGGCCCACACAAGCTTCACACCCCTGGAGGGATCAGGTACTGTGTTCTCTGTCTGCACACACACACACACACACACACACACACACACACACACTCACACACACACACACACACACACACACACACACACACACACACACACACACACACACACAAACTAATCTGGTAACAAAGATTCTGAATTAAGTCCTATTCTCATTACAGCGCCCCCTAAAGGAAAAGTGTGTTACAGAGCTATAAGCACTGCACATGTTGAACACGCTCACCAGAATCACTACTAGTTACTATTTCTACATGCTGGCAGCTTGAGTCCTTGTTCTCAATGTAGATACCTCAGCACGCATGCAGGTAACGTGGCATCAGCAGTAGAAATGTGGGCTGTTTTCCTACTCAACCCTCAACTCATAGAAATGAGGAATGTATCTATCCCAACTCCCACGTCCTGGTATCTCCTTGCCTTCTGTACATGTACTGGTGTAACAGAGTTGAATTGGTTAACTCACTTCTCAGTTTAAATACCGCCCACCAGTGGCATCAAACCGCTAGCTTTTCGGAGGTGTGTTTAGTAGCGGTGTTTACAAGAAGTGGTCACGTGAGTGTCGTAAATGAGGACCCAAGTTTGAACCCAGTGTGGGCAAAGTGCTGGTGGAAGCTATACTGACGAGCGACACAATCTGAAATCAGCAACACTGGGAATATTCATGTATCCATTTATATTTCATCAGCACATTTGTGTCGGCCTCCGCTGCTGCTCTCTGCATGCGTTTCCAGTGCTGCTGGGCATCTGTCACCCTCAAATGTACCCAGGGATCCCATTGTCAAGTTCAAGTTCAGCTACAGGCTTATCCCACCCAGGTGCAATACGGAGCGGTTCAGACGTTCCTTTATGGCAGCGGCCATCAGGCTCTTTAACAGTGCCTGAGTGTTGTAGAGGTGCGCATGTGTGCTATATCTATCTATCTATCTATCTATCTATCTATCTATCTATCTATCTATCTATCTATCTATCTATCTATCTATCTATCTATCTATCTATCTACAGTATCAGTCTATCTATCTATCCATCTATCCATCTATCCGTCTGTCTATCTATCTATCTATCTATCTATCTATCTATCTATCTATCTATCTATCTATCTATCTATCTATCTATCTATCTATCTATCTATCTACAGTATCAATCTATCTAGTTACCTACCCACCCTCTCTCCCTCTGTCTGTCTGTCTGTCTGTCTGTCTGTCTATCTATCTACCTAGGTTCAATTTATTTGCCATTTACATACATACTGAGACATATATGACTGTCTAACGGCAAAATAATTCTAGAGTAGCTGATTTTAGTAGCTGAATTTACACAGAAAAAACAATTACAATTTATAAAATCCTATCAACTTGGCTTGATCCTCACAAGATGTCAGTAAAGAATAGGCTCTTTGCACAAGCTCCACTACTTCCTGAAATTCTACAGGCATATTTATTTCCTGTCCTATACCATTGGATGGAAGTGATTAATCAGGTGTGATCAGGTGTGCCGCACACCTGATTAATCACTTCCATCCAATAGTATAGGACAGGAAATAAGGATGCCTGTAGAATTTCAGGAAGTAGTGGACTTTGTGCAAAGAGCTTATTTGACCAGTAGAGGGCAGGATAGGCTCCATCAAACATGCGCCATTCTGCTCCACTCACCACTGTACACCTGCACATGGCACATGCATGTCTAGCCATGACTGATACACTGTGATGTGTCTGGATAAGTTGTCACTTCTGTCATTAAAACATGAATATATACCAGAGATCAGCAACCTATCAAAAGAAAAATTTTTGGACAAAAAAATAATAAAAAATCTGATGGGAGCGGTGAAACATTTGAGCCTTATAATGAAGGCAGTGTTTCCCATAGATGCATTTTTTTCGTGGTAACACCCAGGAGGGACACATTAGAGGGAGAAGGGGGTTGTAGGGAAATTTTGAGCATCAAACACTTAATTTCCTTCGTTCTGATTAATTTTTAGACATGGGGTTTGGACTGGCACAAAGGCAAGGCAAGTTTATTTGAACCCAAACGTCCTCCTCGCATGCACACACACAGAGCCACAAAATGCATTCATGGGCGGAGGTCTGTGCTCTCTGAGCACCATTTCTCGTTTTATTATTTGTCTTAAATTACATTTACTCCATAGTCCAACTTCTTAAAACACTTTCCACAAGAAATATTTATGAAATTATGAGATGAAGCTATAGCACCACTAGAGGGCACCATCCTCAATCATCCATCTGTCCTCAGGTCCAGGAGGTGTTGATGATAATCTCCATCATCATCGCCCTGAAGAGTCTGCTGGAACAGAAGCGCTCTCCAGTCCTGAAGGACCTCATGATGATAGATGGTAAATGGACTGCACTTATATTGCACTTTTATCCTCTCATTCACCCATTCACACACCCAGGGGTGAAAATTAACTTTTTGGCTCACGGTGAGTTACCTGCCAAGGGGACTATAGATGAAAAAATCTACCGGCCAAGTATATATTTTTCAGATAGGCTTCCGAAATCTAGTCGCCAATTGGTAATTTTACCTGCGTTTGGCCGGTGGCAGGTGTTAATTTTCAGCCCTGCACACACCCATTCACGGCAGCTGCCATGCAAGGTGCTAGTCTGCTCATTGGGAGCAATTTGGGGTTCAGTGTCTTGTCCAAGGACACTTCGACATGTGGACAGGAGGAGGTGGGATTCGAACCACTGACCCTACGATCATTGGACAACCCGCTCTACCTTGTGAACTACAGCCGCCCCATGATCTACCTCCAGGTGTTAGACTGGGTTTTCCTCTACACCATGGTCTCTCACTATCAAGTTCACTATCCACACCATTGTCTCTCATTATCAAGTTCACTATCCACACCATTGTCTCTCACTATCAAGTTCACTATCCACACCATGGTCTCTCACTATCAAGTTCACTATCCACACCATGGTCTCTCACTATCGAGTTCACTATCCACACCATGGTCTCTCACTATCAAGTTCACTATCCACACCATGGTCTCTCACTATCAAGTTCACTATCCACACCATGGTCTCTCACTATCAAGCTCACTATCCACACCATGGTCTCTCACTATCAAGTTCACTATCCACACCATTGTCTCTCATTATCAAGTTCACTATCCACACCATTGTCTCTCACTATCAAGTTCACTATCCACACCATGATCTCTCACTATCAAGTTCACTATCCACACCATGGTCTCTCACTATCAAGTTCACTATCCACACCATGGTCTCTCACTATCAAGTTCACTATCCACACCATGGTCTCTCACTATCAAGCTCACTATACACACCATGATCTCTCACTATCAAGTTCACTATACACACCACGATCTCTCACTATCAAGTTCACTATACACACCATGGACTCTCACTGTCAAGTTCACTATCCACACCATGGTCTCCCACTATCAAGTTCACTATCCACACCATGGTCTCCCACTATCAAGTTCACTATACACACCATGGACTCTCACTGTCAAGTTCACCATCCCATTTCCATAGAGGCTAGGCGTTTTTCATTTGTGAAATAGGCCTCGAGATTTTAAAATGAGGTCAAGGAGTTCTTTGCATGATGAGCTGCTGGCCATGGAGCTGGAATACAACCTGAAGATGTTCGAGAAGCAGATGGAGAACAAGGTGGCCAACTGCAGCCTGGCCAAGTTAAACGGTTTGTCTGTATATATAGACATACTGTAGGCTGTTTTTTATTGATCATAATGTCCATTTGTCTATCTTTATAATGGATGATTTTTTGTCTTTGTAAACAAAGTAACAAAGTGTAACAAAAACAAATGTGATGTGCTGTATTTTGTGAAAATTGTTTGCAAATATTTTTTTTTACACATATGTTATGCACTCAATGTATTGTCACATTTTCTGTTTATTTTCTTCTTTTATTATTAAATAATAACATTAATACCTGTGGCTACCAGTAGGGGTCGTATGTGTTGTTTGTCTTGTGGACTGTTCTCATTCGTGTGCAGCCGTTGTGAAAGACAACTGAAAGCCTTGTTTTTGTGCGTGGCTGTAAGCCAGCGCACCAATGATAGCAAATGTCCAGTTGTCACTCCCTCCCTCCCTAGCTTCCTCCCTGGTTTCCTCCGTCGTGTTGTTGACCCGCAGTTCTATGTTGCTACCACAAGAGGCAGTGGTCCCAGAACCTGCAGTTCTATGTTGCTACCACAAGAGGCAGATAGACTGAATTTACCATTTTCAGCCACGGGAGGGCAGCAACAGGCTTAGATAGACGTTCCTTGTTCAGTTTCAGCAATAGAGGCAGATAGACTGCATTTACCATTTTCGGCCACGAGAGGGCAACAGGCTTAGATAGAGGTTACCTGGTGGTGCTATGTCAGTTATTGAATTTATGTGCAGTAATTGAACATCTGAAATACTCCTGTTTTTAAATTATACCTACAGTATAGGTGTCTCAGTAATTACCCATTATATATTAGGCTATACTTGCATGTATTTACCAGGTAAATGTTTAGTAATTGTGGACTATGAAAGGGTTACCAAAAAAATGTTCAGTCAGTTAATTTAGCAATAGAAATCCATAAGCCTAGGGCCAATGGGCCTAGGATAGACAATAAACTACCGGTGGAATGGTGGTGGAGCATCCATCGGGGACTCGCTGTAGGTCCGCTAGCCTTGTGTTATCTGGGTTTATCCCTTACCTTTGTCCAGAAACAGAAGTTGAACCAATTGCAGCAAAATAGCTAAAGTTACAGGAATCATCAGTGTAACTGCTTTAGCCACTGACCGCTACCATTAATGTTATGTAAGCTGCTGATAGTTGTTGTGAGCTCATGAGCTATCCCACCTTCTGAATCCTATTTATGGGATTTGATGCATGTTGGGCCACATATTTCTTGAAAACAATCTTTATTTGCAACTCATATTACAATGAAAATGAACCACAATCAATTTGCAGCTAAGTCTGGTTATGTTAAAGCAAAGAAAATAATAAGGAATAAGGCAATCAAAGTGATGACATTACTCATGAGCTCTCAGACTTGGCGAGCAGGTGCACCTGGCAGTGCTGCAGGAAGGCGTCCAGGAAGGGGGCAGGGCCCACAGTGGTGCAGCCTCTGCCGCTTGGCCCCCGGGCCCCTTGGAGACAACGTCCATGTCCGGGCTGCAGACGCTGCAGACCACTACGGCGGGAACACCTCCGCGCACAGGAACTCACCCTTCTCCTCCTGTCTCCTTTCTGGGCCTCCCGGGCCCCTGGCCTCACCGCCTTCTCTGCCAGCTTGGCGGGCCCACTGGGGAC
This sequence comes from Borostomias antarcticus, assembly GCF_949987555.1. Lineage (NCBI taxonomy): Eukaryota > Metazoa > Chordata > Actinopteri > Stomiiformes > Stomiidae > Borostomias > Borostomias antarcticus. The sequence continues at coordinate 779,281 of NW_028176112.1, forward strand.
CTTCTCCACCCCTGATGACACCACCCCCGCCGCCTGGCACTGACTCTGGGCGTTGTGCAGCTTGGTGTGGGCCAGGAGGGACAGGTGGTGCAGAAAGACCTTGCCGCAGACCTGGTGGCAGACCAAAATGCCTCTGGACGCAATTGGAGAAACCTACAAACAATCACGAGCAACGAAAGGTGGGTTAGTCGTCGTATCGTCGTATCAAGTAAGTACAGTCGTTGTATCAAACCCGACCCATGTTAGATAAACAGTTGTGATTGGCGTGCCTGACCTGGCAGGGGTACGTCTCGCCCTTTAGGCGTTTGTTGATCAGCGGCCGGGTGCCATCGCCCCGACGGATGTCCTTCTCCTGGCTGTGCTTCTTCTTGCGGTGCAGGTAGAGCTTGGCCGTGCTCGGGAACTCCATGTCGCAGGAGCCGTACGCCAGAACCTTCTGCTTGGTGTCGCCATTGTTCGTCAGAGGCGGCCTTCCTCCTCCTCTTCCTCCTCCTTGTCTGACTTCAGCGGGCCTAGTCCTCTTTTCCAGGAGCCACTCCTTGACGTGGTAGGTCCTCTGTTGGCTGTTGAGGCCCGCAGGAGAGTGGAAGTTCTTACCGTAGTACGAGCATGGGTACGGTGCAGCAGGCGGGGGTCGGGGCCGTCTGTGGTGGCGTCGGGGCTGTTGGAGGCATCCGAGGCGGGGAACCACACGGCCTCAAAGCCGGGAGTGGGCGAGTCGAGAGCAAGAGGGCTATTGTCATTGTCAGGGTTTTACAGATCACTGCAGCTGGACTGCTGGTGGCGGAGCAGCACCTGCTTCTGGCTGAATGTCCGTCGGCAGGGGGCACAGGCGACATCGGCGACTTGTCGCGGGGGCCCTCGGGGTTGGAAGTTGGCCACCGCTTCCGTCGCTCCCACGCTGCCGAGACACGGATCAGCACAGTTCGCAAGGGGGGCGTCGTCATCCTCATCATCGTCGTCACGGAGATCGTCGTGGAGATGGCAGTGCAGCTGCAGGGAGGAGAGCAGGGAGAAGGCATTGCAACCGGCCGCACACTGGTGGGGGGGCGAAGTGTCCAGAGCTGCTAAGTTTATTTTTGAATTTCAAGGGGCGTTATCAATGGTGGCAGACCAAAATGCCCTGGATGCAATTGGATAGACCTACAAACAATCACGAGCATCGAAAAGTGGGTTAGTCGTCATATCATTGTATCAAGTAGGTACAGTTGTTGTATCAAACCCGACTCACATTAGAGTTGTGATTGGCCATCCAATGAGTTTTCTCCAGAGGGTGGCTGGGGTCTCCCTGAGAGATCGGGTGAGAAGTTCAGTCATCCAGGAGAGACTCGGAGTAGAGCCGCTGCTCCTTTGCATCGAAAGGAGCCAGTTGAGGTGGTTCGGGCATCTAGTGAGGATGCCTCCTGGGCTGGGAGGAGGCCGCTGGGTAGACCCAGGACTAGGTGGCGGGACTACATCTCCGTACTGGCCTGTGAGCGGCTAAAGATTTCCCAGACAGAGCTGGTTGATGCTGCTAGGGAAAGGGATGTCTGGGGCCCCCTGCTGGAGCTGCTGCCTCCGCGACCTGACCCCGGATAAGCGGATGACAATGGATGGTGTAGGTGGAGTTCAGCAGGTTGGAGAACAGGCCGTGGTCACAGTGGTGTGGAGAGTTCAGCAGGTTGGAGAACAGTCTGTGGTCGGGGTGGGTGAGATCTCTGCAACCTGAATGAAAAATTTATTTTTTAGCTTGAAATTGGGTACCGGTGCAACAAATGTGTATTTTATAAGTAAAGCATGACATTTCTAGTTAGTATATCCTATACCATCATTTACCAGATGTGGAGTTCCGCAGGTAGGAGAACAGGCCGTGGTCAAGGTGGTGTGGAGAGTTCAGCAGGTTGGAGAACTTGCCGTGTTTAGGGTGGTGTGGAGAGTTCAGCAGGTTGGAGAACAGGCCATGGTTGGGGCAGTGTGGAAAGTTCAGCTCGTTGGAGAACAGGCTGTCATTGGGGTGGTGTGGAGAGTTCAGCATGATGGAGAACAGGCCATGGTTGGGATGCTGTGGAGAGTTCAGCTGGTTGTTGAACAGGCCGCCATTGCGGCATTGTGGAGAGATGAGAGGTTGGAGAACAGGCCGTGGTCGTGGTGGTGTAGATTGTTTAGCAGTTTGGAGAACAGGCCATCATTGGGATGGTGTGGGGAGCTCAGCAAGTTGGAGAACAGGCTGTAGTTTGGGTAGTGTGGAGAGTTCAGCAGGTTGGAGAACAGGCCTTGGTTGGGGTGATGTGTAGAGTTCAGCAGGTTGGAGAAAAGGTCATCATTGGGGTGGTGTGGAGAGTTCAGCAGGTTGGAGAACAGGCCGTAGTTGAGGTGGTGTGGAGAGTTCAGCATCTTGGAGAACAGGCTGTCATTGGGGTGGTGTGGAGAGTTCACCAGGTTGGAGAACAGGCTGTCATTGGGGTGGTGTGTAGAGTTTAGCAGGATGGAGAACTTGCTGTGGTCGGGGTCGTGTGGAGAGTTCCCCAGGTTGGAGAACAGGCCATGGTTGAGGTGCTGTGGAGAGTTCAGTAGGTTGGAGAACAGGCCGTGGTCAGGGTGATTTGGAGAGATCAGCAGGTTGGAGAACAGGTCATCATTGGGGTGGTGTGGAGATTTCAGCAGATTGGCGAACAGGCTATGTTCAGGGTGGTGTGGAGAGTTCAGCAGGTTGGAGAACAGGCAATGGTCACGATGGTGTGGAGAGTTCAGCAGGTTGGAGAACTTGCGGTGTTCAGGGTGGTATAGAGAGTTCAGCAGGTTGGAGAACAGGCCGTCACTGTGGTGCCGTGGAGAGTTCAGGATGTTGGAGAACAGGCTGTCATTGGGGTGGTGTGGAGAATTCAGCAGGTTGGAGAACAGGCCATGGTCACGATGGTGTGGAGAGTTCAACAGGTTGGAGAACTTGCTGTGTTCAGGGTGGTGTGGAGAGTTCAGCAGGTTGGAGCACAGGCAATTATTGGGGTGGTATGAAGATTTCAGCAGGTTGGAGAACAGGCCATCATTGGGGTGGTGTGGAGAGCTCAGCAAGTTGGAGAACAGGCCGTAGTTGGGGTGGTGTGGAGATTTCAGCAGGTTGGAGAACAGGCAGTGGTTGGGGTGATGTGTAGAGTTAAGCAGGTTGGAGAACAGGTCGTATTGGATTGGTGTGGATAGTTCAGCAGGTTGGAGAATAGGCTGTGGTCGGGATCTCTGCTGATGCTGAGACCATTGTGCAGGCAGTGTTTTTGAAAAATGTATTTTTTTGACTTGAAATTGGGTACCGGTGAAACAATTGTGCATGTTATAAGAAATTGCATGACATTTCTAGTTTGAATGGCCTATACCATAATTTTATCATATGTGGAGGGAAGCCACCTGACCCCTGAGGACCGTGAGAGGTAAAATCCAAGATGGCCGCTAGTGCCTTGGGTCTAATTTCCAAACACGCTCAATTTTGGAACCAGTGTAGAAAAACATATAAGGTGTCATATCCAACTAAATTGGGGATGTACAGTATACATTCTTTTGAGCCTGCCAGAACCCAAGGATCAAGGTCAAGGTCAAATTAACGTAGCAAGTGTTTTAATGTTCTGCTCGAGTACTACCTGGGCTGGAGTAATGTTCTCTAGTTCCAGACTTCTGTGTGGATAGCTGTTTCAAGACATCATTCATGCCGTACTACTCACTTGTTGGTTTGTACATCAGCACCACAAATCTCTCCAGCAGTAACTGATTGTTCATGGACCTCGCTTGGTATGCATAGCTCATTGAAAGCATCATTCACCTCTGAGAAAGACTTCCATGTCCCCTGTCCAGGAATTTACATCCAAACACCTTGGGCCTTTGTCTTTGTAATTTGTCACCTCCCCCCAAGTCCCCTGCAAAACCCAGTTTCAGTCATGTAAAACACCTCAGCTCTCCCTCTTTTGTAATTGTGAGCACACTCTGCATAGCTCTTCCTCATCTCTTTGTTTAGGTCGGAGGGGCCCCACCTTGGTCTTCCTCGTCCTGATTCAGACTTTTGTTTTCTTTGTTTTCTCATGTCACATGTCTTTACTCTTGGCCACGCCTGCCATTCATGTACAATGCAGTAGCCAATCACATCCTGGAAACACTGTACCTTTGTTTGGACTGTACATAAGCCACAGCCAGAAGTGACTGACTTCACTTCTCTGACAAACCACCTTTGTTTGCGTTGTTCAGGAAGTCCTTGCGCAGGTATTTGATTTCATTCAATAAACCAGACTCAACCTTTTGAACGTATCTTGGTAAATCTTTGGACTAGACAAGTCTAAAATAACTATCACAGTTTGGCGACGGGGATGGGATCACTGCCTGCGTTTTGCTTCGGGATTCCAGTGGATGGGACTGATCGGCAGACGTGTCGGGTCCATAGTGGGCGTTGGAAAATCAATTTTCTCTCTTGCGCCAGAGCGCAAGGTGAGATTATTTCCTCAGTTCTTCCACTGGATTCTTGAAGCGCACAGGTACGTTTAAACGAACCCTCTTGTGGTTCTGAGTTGTATTTGCCTTGATTTGGTTCAGTTGTGTTGGTCTGGATTGGTTGAAAACAGGAAACCCCAGCGTGGGTATTTAGTAAGTAACTATCTAAGGAGATGTGAACAGCAATAGATTTTATATCGTATTGTCTTTTGACTTCGTCCTTGTTTCGTTACGAGGGTATCAGCTGTTCAAGTGAGAGTTTGGCACAGAACAGGTTTCCTTTTGGCCGGTCGCGGGAGTTTTAACAGCTGTTCAAGTGAGAGTTTGGCACAGAACAGGTTTCCTTTTGGCCGGTTGCGGGAGAGTTTTAACCGAGAGCACGTTGAGAGAGTTTTTGCTCAATGGAGATGTAGCTACAGGGCGGAATTGAGAGTTTTGCAATCCGCGTTTCTGGTAGAGATTTTGACCAGAGGGGCTGTACAATTTTGGTAGGATCTAAACGGAAGGTTTAGCCTGGACCAAATTGCTAGTGCAGCCGAGAATGATTTGTTGTAAACGTGGGCTTTGTTTCATGTTTGTGTGTTAAGTCGTATATTAGTCGGTTTTGGTCGTCGTTTGGTCGTCCTTTGTTTGCGTTCCCGTGTGTGTCTGCTACGTTCTCTCTTGCATGTGCACGGGGGGTTGTTCGTCTTATGTGTTCACTGTTTTGAGCCTCGGCTCTTGATTGTATGTTTGTTATGCGCGCCATGGATCCAGGTAAAGTATTGTTTTGTACCCTTTTTAGACTGTTAAAATTCTGCTAGATTCCCAGTAGGCTAGCTGGTTGCCTAGGAGATAAGGAAAACTCCGCTATCGCGGTGTTCCGCCATTGAGCCAGAAGAGAACAAAGCACTTCGCTGACTGGGTGAGTACTAAGCAAATTTTAATGTGTCTTAATGTTTGTTTCTTCGAAATTGTATTCTTTCCCGCCGTGAGTTAACTATAAGGTTTCCTTTCGTTGCTGTTTTGGGGTTTTTTAGGCTGCGTCGTGATTATTTGGGATTTGTTTCTTTAAATTTCCCCGCGCACAACCAAAGACCACATCCGGGTCATACATGCAACATTTTGGGATCACCACTAGGTGTCCCTGTAACACTAGTTATTAAGATATGCTAGAGGATGTAAAGAATTCTACTGCAAACGTCTAGCCTGATGTGATTGTTGCACTGAAGCATATTTCTGCGGGCGTTTGTGGCAGATTTCGTTATGTGCTAAAGCATTTTCGATTTCTTACATCCACATCTGACATTTTAGTGTTAAATTCTAAGATTCGGGCTCAGCTAGAGGGTTGGGGGAGAAGCCTGTTGATTCTCTAGACTGGTCTGTTTTTAAGATTTGGGAGAGTAGCACGAGAGAGTTTTTTTTAGGTCAGGAAGGAAAGATAAGGAGATTCAGCAAACAGTCTCTCCACCATTTCCCCAGCAGAATAACTCTGATTTAAAATTAGATTCCCCCTCGACTTGTTGCGCCATTAGCCACGCCCTTTCTTTCTACGAGGTATTTGTCCGAACAGGTCCGGAAGGAAGAGCCTCCGATTTTGGGGTCGAGCGCCACCTGCTGGAGTTCCCTTGAATAACCCATAAGGGAGATTTTAACTAGCCAAGATTGAGAGATTTTTTTTTTTAAGATAATGGTGGCAGGATGAAATAGATGTAGAGCCTTTGAGTCTTAAGTTGCTGTTAATGTTTCTGAACAGATCTTTTAGGTAATAGTGGAGAACTCAAAAGTCTGACAGGGTTGAATAGGTGTTTGATTCAGGAGTTGTTTCAATAGTCAATGAATGGCCATAAGCTGTTCGTGTTATGCATTCTACTGTATGAATTTTCATTCATATAATGATAATGTGTTTTGAGGAGTTGGCTCTAGGCCTTCTCCTCTGCTATTGAACCCAGTCTGTGTTTTGAGTCTTAATTTTCAGGTGCTATGGACCCTGGGCGGCAGGTCTTTGAGGAGCCTGGATCATGCCTTCCTGGGGACATTTGGAACCTGCTGTTGACAACTGTCGTTCCGGGAGTTATGGGTGAATGCCGAACCAGGAGACGGGCACAGGACACCGGAGGTGGAGATGGAGATTACTGGCCTGTTTCCCTACAGATGGGCGATCTGGGGTTCGTGAGATGCAGACCAACGCCATGTCACCAACTCACTGTGAGCGACAGATAAGTATGAAACAGGAGCAGTGCCCAAATACTCTGTCCTCAAATGAAGAAGAGGGAGGTTTTAGATATACAAATTTTAGCTATACAAATGAAGCTTTGATGGAGTTTTTTGATTAGTTAATTGTAAATGAAGCCAGTTCATTTTAGTGTCATTTTCTTTGCCCCATCTCTATTTTTATCCTGACTTCAGGAAATTTTTGCTTTCACCCTTAGGGGGTGTTGTTTTGTTGAGGCGAGAATATGGTTATTTTATTTTCATAAAATCGTGAGAGAAATGCTAGAGCCAAACCCAATTGCCTTGATCATGACTGGGGACTGGGCGTGTTGAAGTCATTCTAACGCTGCCCCTGATGTCACTGTAGGCTACTACGGACTGGCTCTAAATGACACTTGAACAGTCACCCTGTTTAAGTTTTCCTGACAGAATAACAACATTTTTTCCCCAAAGCAGGAGCTTGCGCTTAACCATGTTTCTGAGTATCTCCTACAGACTGTTGAATAACCGTTCCTGACCAAAGAAGGGAACAGGGAGACCAGACCAGAGGACTCTCTTTTGCTCTGTTTTGTCTCTGTTTGTCTCTCTCATCTGTGGATCCACAGACGGAGCACTTCATCAGCCTGTGCTGGAGGCGGGAGCGCCGAGGTGAGCCTCCAGCAGCACGACCCGGGCCGGCCCTACGTGGAGCAGTACAGGGATGGACCGGGTTCAGTTCAAGAGCCTACATTTCTGACCTACAAGCATCTGCTCCACCTGCGGAGAAAAAGAAATGAAGGACTAAGTGCACATTTCCACCACCAAACTAACCTGTATCTAGGGCCTAATGACAAACCTGTACTACCTCGTTCATGTTTTCATTATGCTTTCAAACTAGCCCACGGGCCAGATCATGTTTCAAAAACAGGGGTGGCGGAGGATGTTAACAGATGTCTCCAACAGAGTGAGGACCGCCATTTCCTGAGGCTAAGGAGGGGTTCCTGCATCACATCTCTCCTGGGGGTTGGGTCCTGATCCGCGACCTGGGGCCGTCCCCACGCAGACGGCCGCCAGAGTTGCTGAGAGAACTTCGACGCCGTTGCGTCCCAAACCAAGGAGCAGATGAGCAGCCTGAGAACAGGCCAGAAAACATGGAAGAGAAGAGATGTAGCGGGGTGAACCTACCCGTCAAAGAGATGTAGCGGGGTGAACCTACCCGTCAAAGAGATGTAGCGGGGTGAACCTACCCGTCAAAGATGGAACAATCAGGACCATGGCATTCTGGCCTGTGTGGAATAGCTGTCAAAAGTAGCAGAGGACGGTCCACCAGGGGATCGCAAACACCAGGAGATCAGAATGCAGCTGAACCAGAGGGCTCAGAGGCCAAAACCATGGGCCATCACACTGTCCTCTCCTCTGACGAGGAATCGGAGGAAAAATGACCTTGCTGGTCACCTCCTCACAAGATGCACCACACACGCACACACACCTGCACACACTAACATTGAACATAACTGATTTCAAGCAACGTGACATCGAAGTTGCGATCTAGAAGAGAAGACGCCTTGCATTCCCCAATGACATTCTATTGCCCAAAAGAGAAGTGCCACCTAAATGACTGTTGGGATACACTGTGAACAAGAGTGACCTTGACAGTCACCGCCACACTCTCCCCTCCTCTGATGAGCAATCGGAGACTGACCTTGCCGGTCACCTCCTCACAAGAGTGAATGAACTTTGAAATAATCTGAAAAATATCATATTTGTTTACAAGAATTGCAATGGTTGAAACATGAGTTGATAAATAAGTTTGGGTTTTTCCTCTAAATTGACCAAGAGGTTTTTTGCCCCTCTTACACTGGTAACCATTTTATCTTTTTTTTGCCTTGTTAAATCAAGTTTGTTTTTTGGTGAATGGTTGTCCACTCTTAGACTATAAATAGTATATAATCATGTCAATTTTTTATCTTGTTTCCTGTCAAATTTCTGAAGCAAGGGGTTTTGGTGTGTGATTTTGCACGTTGAGAGAAAATAATTAAAGTTTCCACCTAGTGGAGAGATTATTTCCTTTCCACATGTATAGCATAGCTGACTGTTTACACTGTGTTTGGATTTTATATTTTATTTTTGTGTGCCTGTTCAGGCACAAATGAGGGATTGTCCAGGAATTTACATACAAACACCTTGGGCCTTTGTCTTTGTAATTTGTCACCTCCCCCCAAGTCCCCTGCAAAACCCAGTTTCAGTCATGTAAAACACCTCAGCTCTCCCTCTTTTGTAATTGTGAGCACACTCTGCATAGCTCTTCCTCATCTCTTTGTTTAGGTCGGAGGGGCCCCACCTTGGTCTTCCTCGTCCTGATTCAGACTTTTGTTTTCTTTGTTTTCTCATGTCACATGTCTTTACTCTTGGCCACGCCTGCCATTCATGTACAATGCAGTAGCCAATCACATCCTGGAAACACTGTACCTTTGTTTGGACTGTACATAAGCCACAGCCAGAAGTGACTGACTTCACTTCTCTGACAAACCACCTTTGTTTGCGTTGTTCAGGAAGTCCTTGCGCAGGTATTTGATTTCATTCAATAAACCAGACTCAACCTTTTGAACGTATCTTGGTAAATCTTTGGACTAGACAAGTCTAAAATAACTATCACACCCCCCCCCCCCACACACACACACACGCACAAACACACTAGAGATGGACAAATGAATGAGCAACAAATCTCTTAGTTAATTTACGAACAATGTTTATTAAATAGATTGAGTGTGATGATGTTCCATCAGCATGACCAGGTAGATGATCCTAGTAGGGATATCGTGAAAAGATAAGAGACATTAGATTAGGATGATTAAATATAGGCTCACCAAGACAGCACATAGTTATACTTTAGACGTATCATCAGGCCTATTTATTAAATACATAAAGACAATGTTATCGAAATATGTAAATTATCCAGCTATCGAAATATGTCCAGTATGTCCACATCTCGAAAAATACAATTCAACAATTTACATGGCTAGAGAGCAAATTGTTTGTTAGCCTGAAACTATTAGGGCAATTTGGACATTTAAAATGTTATACTATTATGCAGTCCTACTCATATAAGCTAGCATGTAAAATGTTTCAGCTAAAATTAATTATGCATTAATTACTTTCTAGCCAGCTTGTCACATTAAAATTACAGGCTCTGTTCAGTTTAATTCAATCATAGCACAACTTTATTGTTGCAAGAAAACTGTTAGCTAGCTTACAAAATCAAAAGGCATCTGTAATGTTGCAATGTTAGCTAGCTAACAAGCAACGTGTTACAATCCTAATCAGGTTAGCTAGAATGCAAAAAAAAACAAGCATGTTCTTATGAATAAAGTTTCAGACTCAACAATCACATACCTTCATCCTGTGTTATTTTATCCATCTGCAACATTATTCCCATGAGCGCCAGTCCAGCAGGTTTTTTTTAAGAGCTAGGGCTGGCCCGGAACATTCAAAATTCAAAGTTCGCAATTTTCAGAATGTGTTTCTCAGTTCAGAATTACGTCGATTCTTTTAGGATAGGTTAGCCTATTAAGCCTAGATAACCTCAGCATATGATAAAATAAAAAAGCACACGCAACATGCGTTGATGCACGATGGCGACTGCAAAGAAATCCGTGGAAATATTGGAGCGCATATTCAAGGCTGGATATAACCAGACAAGGAATTCCCTTCTCCTTGACAGTGGAAAAACTGGTCCTCTTGGCACACAACCTGAGAGAGTATAGGCTAGGTAAGGCTTATTTCACAAGACAACCCGTGTCCATGTTCATTATTAGGCTATTTATTTGGTCGGTGGTTGTAATATCCTCATTTCATTCTTAGGTTATTCAGATGTAGCCTACCTACATTAATGGCCTTTGGATTCATTTATATTACAATGTTTATGGTACTATATGCCTGTTTTCGATTTGATAATAAATGTTTATTTGCCAGAGAGCTTGTCCAACAGTGTCTGATTGTATCATGCTCAGCTTGACTATAATGTCGCCCTCCATTGGATCAATAGTGAACTGCAATTTTTTTTTCTCTTTGACAACAAGAGGACCATCTGGAAGCGCTCAAAGAAAAGTTCATACTGAGCTGCAGTAGAACATTCAGTTTTATGAGGCCAATATTCTTCATGAGGGCTCTGGGAATTAGTAGAGCTACTGTGCCAATACCAAGATTTGTTTATTAGTAGGGATGTAACGGTATGAACATTTCATATCACGGTTATAGTGACCAAAATTACCACGGTTATCAGTATTATCACGGTATTGTATGCAGAAAATGCTCGAAAGGTACTGATACACAGACATCATTATCATTATTATTCTTTTTCAATCATTTACTCAATCACTCATGCACACACACACACATACACGTTTTCTCCATTGATCTTCTTTATACAAAAATGAAAGTGAAACTAAATGTGCACGACTAGCCTACAGCAGCAGAATGTGTAGTGTTTTACAAAAATAGGTTACACTGAAAGCTTCAGTTTACATTATTGACACAAGCTACTAGCAAGTTAGAGAAACCATGATATTTTCCATCCTTTCTAAAGTCCCCACATGCAAGTTAACTTCAGACGTAGCCGTCTAGGTTGAAACATCTCCACTGCTCTGCCTTCCCCCATACTTGTGAACAAATCACAACAACACAACAACAAATCCACGTTGACTGTGGACAGTATTTACCGTGGTTTATAAGTCAAACACGGTTTTAATGCTAATTTAATTTTGAGATGGTAATACTAACCGGTAACCGTTTGTTCCCTATTGGAGGAGAATGTGTACCAGGACTGCACCATATCCAGCTCTTGCTCATTGCTTCAGTTATTCATGCACCATGGAAAGTACAGTACATGTAGCACTGAAGGACAATTAAAACTGAACTGAAAAGAATGGAGGATCTTGGAGTCATTGTGAAACAGAGCGCACCGGGTTAACAGTATGGTAACAGAAGTGAAGCCCAAGAAACTCAGAATCTGCATCGATCCACAAGGTCTTAACAAAGCCATAAAGAGGGAACGCATTGGCATTGGGAGTCAGAGCAACAGAAGAGCTTAGAAATTATGAAGCTTCTTGTGAGAAGTGTCCCAGTGTTAAAGTACTGCGATGTTAACAAAGAAGTAATACTGGCAGTGGACGCAATGCCTGGGAGCAGTGATACTGCAAGATGAACAGCCAGTTGCGTACGGCTCGAGGTCTCTCACTGTGAGAAAAGGTACGCTCATATAGAACAAGAGTTGTTGGCGATTGTTTATGGATGTAATAAATTCCAGCAATACATCTACTGTAAGACAGTACGAGTGAAGACGGATCACAAGTCCCTTGAAACACTGTTTAAGAAATCTCTCCAAAAAGCTCCTCCAAGAGGACAATGATGAGACTACAGTCCTACAATCTGCATGTCAGTTACAAGCCTGGTAAAGAGCTGTACACCGCAGACATGCTGAGCCGAGCCTAGACGAGCCGATTTACTAGTACATCTACTATCAGCTCATCTACTAATCTCAAAAGAGAAGCTGAACACGAGAACTGCAACAGCCGATGAGTGCAGATGGCCATGTGAAGTGATCCAGACAGGGTGGCCAGCAGAAATATGACAAGTTTCAGCAGACACATTTACATTACACTACATTACAGTCTTTAAGCAGACGCTTTTATCCATAGCGACTAACAATAATTGCATTTAACGTAGGAAGAGCCAATGTACTACTACTTGCCAGAACTCACAAGTGCATCTTCCCTCTAAAACAAGTGACTAAGAGCATAATCTAGTGCTGAAGGCAAAGTGCAAGAATAGCAATCTAAAGTACAGTGCAATATAATATAATACAATAAAATACAATAAGTGCTTAGGCGGGGGGATTGTTGTAGTACACCTGACGGAAACATCTCCAAGAGAAATCTGTGACACCTGCTGAAGACCAGATAAATTACTTTTTTACAAGCACACCCTCTAGACCTGGAGAACTGTCCTTCAGTCAACAGTGCAACTGCAGAGAGTAACAGCCCAGTGCAATCACCTGCACTGTCATCCTGTGCTCAGCGGGAATTATGTCACATGTGCGAGTCATGCCGGAGGCGTTTTGATGAATCCCAGCTGTGGACAAATGTCACTTCATGGACAGCGACGGATGTGGTGAAATTCCAAGACGCAGTGTTATGGCAAGGTAGTATATCCCAATTGCATGTGTATTGCATGCAAAGTACGCACTTTCAATGGGAAGCTGTAGTACGTACTGGTAGTAAAAGGTAGAGATATGCGATTCGGAATGCAACCAACATTTACTTTATATATGCTTTGATAGAAAAAACAAACATTTCATGCAGGTAGAGGGTGTTCTCCACCAATAGAGTGCTAAGCGGAAGCAGGAAGTGAAAACCACCATGGGACCTTAAAGGACAATGCTCGTTTTTGACAACCTGGACCTTATTTACGACATATTATAAGACGTTTGACTCACCGAGATCACTTTGGTGTAGTTCGGAGGCATGTAGAAGAAATTTAAAATCCAGCGCGAGCCAGTATATCCATGTAATGGCGGTGGTCGAGGCACTTAGAATGCAGTTTCTAAAAATCGATTTTCTGCCGCGAAACAGTTGTTTTTATCAATCTGTCTTGATGAATCGCTAGTTGTGCTTACATAGAGCATAGTCCTGTTGTGTTGTTTTTCACATGCCTCTGTAATATGATCTTTAGAAACGTCTTTAGACACGAAATAGCTTCCTCACTTGCTCCAGCACGCATGCGCACAGCGTGCTGGAGCAACGATTGCGCGCTGTGCGAATTCGTGCTGGAGCAAGTGAGGAATAGGGCTTAAAAACGAAATTATTTTTCAATCGGTTCGCTCCGAGCAGAACCAGCATATTTAACGTTTCCGTTCTCGTGTTCCGCCACCAACATAGCGTTCCTGAACCGGTTAAGAACGAAAAATAACGTTCCGTTCACCGTTCCGGGGGTAGCCTATTAAGACTCTATAGGCCTACAGTATTTCTTGTAAGGTAGGCTATAACCTAATCAACAAGTCTAGGGTTGTGGTGTGTGGTGGCCTTATTGCCAACAATATTAGCCTTGGTGATGTGTGCTGTAGTGTAGCCTTGTTGATTATTTTACAAGAAATACGCAACATTAGTCCTATTCCCGTATGCCCTTAATCCACACCGTAAACTATGCACAGGTCTATCTTAAATCATCATCATAGCTCATCATCCTTTTAAAAATATTTTCTTGTAGGCTACTGTTGCTGCAAGCTATTTTATTCTGCGCCTGTAGGCCTATTGTTTGTTTATTATTTCGTTTTATGTTTTATGTTATTTATAAATAATTAGTAACCTCATTCATTCATCTGCGCAATCCCTATTGTTTATGCTGCGTTCCTTTTGTATGGGAGCTCCGGATTTGGCGCCTATACACCTAATACGTAGCCTATCGTCTGGCATCCGCGGTCTTTAATATTAAAATAATTTAACTTATGCTATTCAATGATCAGGGTTGCACGGCACATTGTCACTAAAGTGTGCTCATATTAATTAATGTAGCCTAATCATTTGGTTTGTGAAAGTCAAGACGTGACGGAAACCTGTGCAACAATAGGCTATGACTAGATTCCAAGAGGCGCGCTCGCTTTCACAGCCTAATTGCCGAGTAGAACTCTGAAGGAGGTAGACCATTAAATTTGCAAAACATAGGTTTATGCATCCTGGTTTATGCATCCTAGTATAGATACTAGTATACATCCAAGCAACTGTCACAAAGTACTCCGTGTTTTAAATAGCCAAACCATACTTGGAGCGAGATGCGCTACGAGTGAAAATTGGCTTCCGCTGAATGTTGGTTATAAAGATAGAGGAACTTTATTGCAGACACGCAGGTCCATATAAAACATTATATTTGCACAGTAGGCAGGTCCATATAAAACATTATATTTGCACAGTAGGCTATTATTTCTTTCACTTTATTATTTGCATCATTCTTTGTGGACCAATGTTGGAATAAATTTGCCTTTGAACGTTATTGCCCACTCTGACATCCACGGTCTTTATGTGAAATCTAGTTTTAGCCTACTGAAACATTACAGGCTAGCCTACTCTTCTTCAATTAAACCAAATAAATCACATTGATATCTTTGCTAAGTAATAAGCTGTAAGGACAGGCTGAACTACTGTTTTGCACTGGCAAACAAAGGAGAGTGTGTGACAGCCCTGCGCAACGCGTGCAAATTGGCTGCTGCTGAGTGGTTGGGAAACATCAAGAATAGCCATGCATCTTAGCTTGCAGAGTTTGAGAAACATCCTCAATTTTTCTAAATAGCACTTGTTGTAGAAACTTGGGAATCCTGTTTTTAGACTAGTCATGTAATCGTTACAAAACCACCGTCTAGTCGTCAGTGAAAATAGTCGCTGCGCACATCCCTAGTCTGAACTAGGCTATGGTGTGTTGTTGTAATATCTAAATCTCATTTCGCTAAGCAAGCATTTAAGATCCTGACTGTGAAATAGCCTAACAGATTTAGTGGCCTAGGCTACATTACAAAAACGGGACAAGATGTAGGCTACAAATTTAATAAATTTAATTTAGCCTATTCGGCCATAAAAGGCTCAGCTTTCTTCTTTTTTTAAATATTTTTTAAGTTATATAGGCCTACTACAAAGAACGAAAAAATAACGTTATTAACCGGTTTTAAAGATTTCAAATTAACGTTTCTGTTCTGGAACAATTAAAGACCATTTCGTTTTCGTTCGTGTTTCTGTTCCTCGTAAAATACCGTTCGTTTTCGGTTTTCGTTTCCGTTCCTTTAACCGGTTCGGAGCCTTGGTGAGGAAGCTATTTCGTTTCGAAAGACGTTTCTAAAGATCATGGCATGTGAAAACCACAACAGGCCTATGCTCTATGTAAGCACAACTAGCGATTCATCAAGACAGATTGATGAAAACAACCGTTTCGCGGCAGAAAATAGATTTTTAGAAACTGCATTCTAAGTGCCCCGACCACCGCCATTACATGGATATACTGGCTCGCGCTGGATTTTTAATTTCTTCTACATGCCTCCGAACTACGCCAAAGTGATCTCGGTGAGTCAAACGTCTTATAATATGTCGTAAATAAGGTCCAGGTTGTCAAAAACGAGCATTGTCCTTTAAATTGGAAAAAATATGGATGGTAGTGAACGGTGGATGACAAATAATTTTTTGATCCCGTTTTAATTGTGCCATGACCACAACATGTGTTTGTCAATCTAAAACATAAATTTTACTGATCTCTGTTAACTCGCAAGTTAGCTAATATTAGCTAGCTGACATTAACCAAAACCTTGTGTGGGATATTTTGATTCTGAGATATGCCTGCTAATTAGGTGTTTGGTTGTGGCTGCATTCTTTTTAGATAATCACCGGCTGGCCAATCTTCCTGTTTCCACTTAGGCACTCTATAGGGATGAGTCCATCAATATATAATCTGTAGGTTACCAGCTACAACATGAACTAGTGCTGCGAGCAGCAGTGAGCGGGCCCTCGCACCCCACGCGTGTCGGGGTGCTGCGCCGTTAAAGGCTGTGCTATTTCGGTGTGCAGTACTGAGAGAAACTTCCTGTCACCAGTAGGTGGCGCTCTAGGCGTGACTCAATACCGAAGCATAGATGTGTTCAGGACGGTACCTTGATGAAGCGTGAGAAATGTTGAGTAAATCGGATAACGTATGTAGGAGTTATGAGGACTTCCTGTTTCACCAGTAGGTGGCGCTGTAAGTGTGACTCAATACCGACACATAGATGGGTTCAGAAGGCCACCTTCATGAAGCGTCAGCAATTTGGTGCAAATCGGATGATGAATGCAGGAGTTATGAGGACTTCCTGTTTCACCAATAGGTGGCGCTATACGTATGACGCAATACTGACACATAGATGTGTACAGGACAGAACCGTCATGAAGCGTGAGATATATCGGACAAATTGGATAATAAATGGAGGAGTTATGAGGACTTCCTGTTTCACCAATAGGTGGCGCTATAAGTATGACGCAATACTGACACATAGATGTGTTCAGGACAGAACCGTCATGAAGCGTGAGATATATCAGACAAATTGGATAATGTATGTAGTAGTTATGAGGACTTCCTGTTTCACCAATAGGTGGCGCTATAAGTATGATGCAATACTGACACATAGATGTGTTCAGGACAGAACCGTCATGAAGCGTGAGATATATCGGACGAATTGGATAATGTATGTAGGAGTTATGAGGACTTCCTGTTTCACCAATAGGTGGCGCTATAAGTATGATGCAATACTGACACATAGATGTGTTCAGGACAGAACCGTCATGAAGCGTGAGATATATCGGACAAATCCGATAATGTATGTAGGAGTTATGGGGACTTCCTGTTTCACCAATAGGTGGCGCTATAAGTATGACGCAATACTGACACATAGATGTGTTCAGGACAGAACCGTCATGAAGCGTGAGATATATCGGACAAATTGGATAATGTATGGAGGAGTTATGAGGACTTCGTGTTTTATGGCGAAATGTCAAACTTTGGCGGGGCGCCACGGCAAGGGTGTTTAGTGAAAACTCAATTTTTTTGATAACTTTTGATCACAAAGGTCTTAAGATGAAGCTGACCCGATATGAAGTTGATCGGATGAAATCTGTAGGAGGAGTTCGTCGAAGTACGAGGCATGGAAATGGTCAAAACAAGGACAAAAAGGCACATTAAAAGCAAAATGGCGGACTTCCTGTTGCATGTTGGGTATAGCTCCAAGAGACATTTCAGTGCGACTCGATGAAATACATATGCCCTCCGAATTTCGTTTGCCTACATCAAACTGAAAGGTGGGGCTCGCCATTTTAAACTTTCCAGGGGGCGCTCTTGAGCCGTTTTGCCACGCCCATTTCCGTCACCCATGAATTATCAAATTTTTCACCGGGACTGACGTATCTGCAAAGTTTCATCCGTTTTCATCGATGTTCAGGCCGCCTAAAAGGCATTTGTTTGGGGTAAAGAAGAAGGTAGAAGGAGAAGAATAATAATAATCCTTCGAAATTCAATAGGGCCTCGCACCGCCAGTGCTCGGGCCCTAACTAGTGTTTATGCCAGCAGTCGGCCCTGAAACCATGAAGGAATGGGAGAGTAATACACTGTGTTGGGTTCATTGTGGCAACCATTTATACCACCACAATGGATTTGAAATTAAACAAGATGTGCTTTAAGGGGAGACACTACAGTCAAAATTTTCTACATACATTTTAATTTCAGTATACGTCTGTTTAATTTGATTTATCCATACTATATGATTGGAAAGTGTGCCATAGGCTGTTAGACTAGTTATTCGTCTTAACTGAGGCTGATGCTGCAGTCTTGGATCAACACTGACTGCCTGTAACGTTAACTAGAAATAGCTGGCTAGCCTACAACTAAACAGGGCATCGTTGCTTAATCTCATGAGTGAAAACATCTTCGTAAATTGCATTCTCTAACGTTAGACTAACTGTTACCCCATCTACCGGTATGTTCTGACAGAGAGGCTGCTGTCTCACTGACGTTATATAGGTTAGCTGGCTAGCAATAGAAATATATGGCTTTTCTACAACTGAACGAGAGCAATATAATGAATGAAAGCAGCATACAATGTAAAGTGAGCTAGCGCACAACAGTCGTAAACCATGTTTTGATTAGCATTTATTTATGATGCCCATGCTTGCAGCAAACAATCTTGGCTGCAGTGACGTGGTAGCTACAGTAGCACGAGCGAACGTTATGACAGCATGTTGACGCTGACTTGCTGTGTGCCTCGTGTTGACTTATATTAGATAAAGGTGACCATTAATCGATCTTGTGAGTTTTTCTGGTCATTTGGGGGGGATGATTGTGTTCACAAAAGATCTAACATAACCAGTTCCTCTGTTTACAAGCGAGATCACGAGAGCCGAGTACAGCGAGAGCCGAGTCTCAGTCTGACTTTGAAAGTCGCCCCAGCGAGGCAGTCTGCTGCTGCACGCGCTCTGTCTGGAGCTTCCACTAAATGAAACCACGCATGCGCAGGCTGCGCAGCTTACAACCAATCACAGACATGCTTGTGTTTTAGTAAATTTGGGTTTAGGTTTTCCAGACTTTTTCAGAGAACAGTTTCGCACTAAATCCCTCACACGATTCTCTCTGCCTCAGTCAGTCGCAGTACGAGTTTGTCTGAGGTAACACCAGTCAGCTGTTATTTCTCGTGTCCAGTCCACTGTCTGAGGCGAGTTATCAGGCTCATTAGTTAGTAGGGAATTGATTGATTTTTTTGGTAACAGAACTAGGACTACTGTTTTAATATTGTGGGGCATGAGTCAGACTCGGCGTATGTCCACTGCTTGAGTTAACATCGGCCAAGTTGAGCCAACACCTGCAGCTCCTTAGCTTGTAAGGTGTCACTAAGCAAATTCTTTCTCTCCTCTCTAGATGAAACGGTCTGCACCTTGTGTTACGGGACGTAGGCTAACTTGCCAGCTCATCA
This sequence comes from Borostomias antarcticus, assembly GCF_949987555.1. Classification (NCBI taxonomy): domain Eukaryota; kingdom Metazoa; phylum Chordata; class Actinopteri; order Stomiiformes; family Stomiidae; genus Borostomias; species Borostomias antarcticus. Next base: position 798,419 of record NW_028176112.1, read on the forward strand.
GCGTGTAAGGAATGGCACTGCAGTATTTTCTTTTATCTTCCCTCTCTATATTTTCACTTTTTTGATAGTTAAGCTGTCTCTTGGTCATAGTCATACACATATAACGACACTGTTGGAACGTGTCTGCTGCTTGTCTGAGGTAACGCCAGTCGGCTGCTATTCATCGTGTCCAGTCCAGCTGAGGCGAGCTATCAGGGTCATTAGTTAGTAGGGAATTAAAATATCCTGTTTTGATTTTTTTGGGTAACAAAACTACTAGGACTACTATGTTTTAATATATTGTGGGGCATTAGTCAGACTCGGTGTATATCCACTGCGTTTTATTGAGAGAAATGACAGAGGGTGGACTTAAGCAATGTAGGCCTAATTGAGACATTTGCGAGGATGAAGAAAAGAAGAACACAGTTCAGATAGTCTACACATTCCAAGAATAGCCTACTTTTAAATATTTTTTGTCATTTTCATGTGTTAAACACATTTTTTGAGTAGCCTACATTGGACTATTAGGCTTTTACCATGACCTGTTGCCTCTGAGCGAATTGAGTGAAAATACCGTATAGCCTATTGAGCCTAGTGATTTGTCTTACAGTACATTAGTATGGCTATACTATTTGTTGTTGAGTTCTAGCACATACTAGGCCTACTGGTGACTACGTAACTGCAGTTGATGCCTGGAAGTGCTGTGTCATGTTTAGTCTGGTCTCTTATAATAAAGAACACGTCTTTTGTTATCCCCGGTCCTCGTTCTTATGTAGAAATAAGTTTATATAGCTCCAGTATATCACAGCTATATGTTTCAGCTGGTACAAATTAAGATAAATTCAATAGGCTATTTTAATGAATATATTATTAGAAACATATTTTTGATTGACAGACAGGCTAGGGGCCCCTTTGAGGTGAAAAAACCCCATGGGAATAAAAGTGAATCTATGCCCCTGACAATGACCCAAAGCATTCAGCGAAATAGAAGAGTTTTTCAAGGCAAAGAAGTGCAATGTTCTGCAATGGCCAAGTCAAACACCTGACCTGAATCCAACTGAGCATGCATTTCACTTCCTGAGGACAAAATTGAAGGGAAACGGCCCAAAGAACAAGCAGGAAGTGAAGACAGTTGCAGTAGAGGCCTGGCAGAGCATCACCAGGGATGAAACCCTGCGTCTGGTGATGTCTGTGGTTCCAGACTTCAGGCTGGATTTGACTACAGTAAATGATTTGCAACCAAATATTAAACATGGCAATTTGATTCATGATTTTGTTAGTTTGTCCAACTACTTTTGTCCTTTAAAAGGGAGGTTGGGTACATATAAAATTTGTTGTAATTCCTACACCTGATTTGGATGTAAATACCAGAATTAAAGTTGAAATTCTGCATTTAAAGCACATATTTAATGTTTCATTTAAAATCCATTGTGGTAGTGTACAGAGCCAATATGATGAAAATTCTGTCAATGTCCAAATATTTATGGACCTAACTGTATACCAATGGTTCTTGCCACAATGAACCCAACACTGTCGCATTCAGTATTGGTTGGTGGAGGACAGTAGAAGACTGCCTGGGAAACGACGAAAGACTCCCCATTGGTCAATGATGCTTTCAATGAACCGCTATGCCAAGTGAGGTCAGTGAAGAATCAGTGTTACTGCTGCAGAGATGTGTGGTGCTGATATATCACCCCAACAAGTGAGCAGCAAGGACATAAAAGATGCCAGGAAAGAGCTCTCCGCACAAGTCTGGAACTAGAGAACATTCTTCCAACCCAGGTGGCACTCAAGCAGAACATAAAGAGTACATGCTACGTAATTTGACCGTGACCTTGATCCTTGGTTCTGGCATTCTTAAAAGTATCACTAAATGAGTGTGCATCTCCAATTTTGTTGGAAATTACACCTTAAATGTTTTTCTACAATGGTTCCAAAATTAAGCATGTTTGAAAATTTGAGGTTGACTCTCACTTACCCCCACATCTGAAAATAAACCTTATGGTAAGTATTATAGAACATTGCACAATTGTTCTGATGTCTGTCTGTCTGTCTGTCTGTCTGAGGGTGTTGGTCTCTGATATTTTTGAAAATATCGAAAAATCTGCAAGAGGACAAAGACACAGACGTCTGGGTCAGTGACTGTCATTACAAATACATTCACATATCCACAGTATATTGTCAGTCACTGATTTTGCTTGTGTGTTTTCAAATACTGTGAAGAAAACACAGGTGATGCTAAAGGTATACTATGTGGCTATACTCTCACCTTTGCAATGGTTGTTCTTTTTCCTCTACCAGCAGATCCTGCGTCTTATTTTACTGTTTCTCCCTTCTTTTCCTGTTTCTCCCTTTTCGTCATCTTTCTCTTTCTCCTCTTTCTGTTTCTCTTTCTCCTCCTCTCCCCTGGCCTTCTTCATCTCCTCCTCTTCTTTCCACTTTTTCATGTCCTCGGTTTCCTCCCGGTACTTTACAGCCATCTTCTCTTTCTGCTTTTCCATTTCCCTTCTATCCTTCTCCTCTTTCTCTTTGCTGTCCACCATTTCCATGTACCTCAAGAAGGTCAGGAAGTTCTCGTTTTTCTTCCGGTGCTTCTCTAGAGGCTTCATCTCTTTCAGTTCCTTTTCTTTCTGCTTTCTATCTTTCTCCTCTTTCTTTTTCTGTTTCTCCTCCTCTTGCCTGGCCTTCCTCTTCTCTTTCTTTTCCTGCTGTCTCATCTTAAATTCACTCCACATCTTTTTCAGGCGAGCAAAGATGCCCCCAGATGTCTGAGATGGCCGCTGGTCACTGGTCGCCAGCTCCCTAGAGGGACACTGAACAGCAATATCAGACATCTTGGCTGTCTCCCCCCTCCTCCCCTCATCTTCCTCCCTCAACTCCGTCCTCAACCTTTTCACCCTCTGGTCCAACTCCCTGATCATGACGGCCATCATGTTCTCCAGTTGCATCTGCTCCATTTTCTGGCTCTTAACCTCTCTCTCCTTCATCATCCTGGCCGTCTCAATCCTCCTCCCCTTTTCTTCCTCCCTCAACTCCACATTCAACCTGGACATCCGCTGGTCCAACTCCCTGATCAGGAGGTACTTCTCTCTCTCCTGGCTCCTTTCCCCTCTCTCCTCCAGGCATTTATTAACCATCTTGGCTATCTCGTTCCTACTCCTCTCCTCTTCCTTACTCCTCCTCCCCTCATCTTCCTCCCTCAACTCGACCCTCAACGCGGTCATCCGGTCATCCATCGATCTCGTCAGGAGGACCTGAATGCGCTCCATCTCCTCCGACTTCCCGGGTCTCCTCTTCTCCTCCTCCTGCCTCCCCCTCCCCTCATCTTCCACCCACGCCTGCCTCCTCAATCTGGGCATCTGTGAGCCGACGAGGTCCCTCTCCCTCTCCTGGCTCTGCGTCTCTCTGTCCTTCAGGTATTCCTCTACCATCCTGGCTGTCTCGCTCCTCCTCATCTCCTTCTCCTGCCTCCTCCTCCGCTCGTCTTCCTCCCTCAACTCCCTCTTCATCTTGGCCATCCGGCGGCCCATGTCTCTGGCCACGTTCTGCAGCTGCTCCTCCACCCAGACAGTCTCGCAGGGCTTTGTCATTCCTAAAGGCTATGGGGGTCAGGGGGGCACAGGGACAACCAGTCAGTCACACCGGGGTCACATTCATGCAGTCAATACACTGTAGTACAGTGATCATAAGATATCACAGTGCATTGGCTACTCCTAGCATGGCACAGTACGATTATACATAGCTTCAGTGTTGCAAGATGTCACAGTGAACTGGCTACTGCTATTAATAGCAGAGCAATACAATACATCACAGTACAGTACTGCTCCTAATAGGTTATGTACCAATTTACATTACAGCAAGCATACTGTAGTCATACAGCACTTTACAACACAGAACAGTGGGCCCATACCTAGCTACTGTATACAGGTAGTTTAGGTGCAAAGCGTCTGAGCATCAAGAGACTAACAAGCTGCACGCAGAGTGAACCGTCATCATGTATTGCAAACATAAAGGCAGCAGCAAGAAAAGAGGAGAGAAAGGAACAGGATGAGAAGGTAGCAAAGCTGCTGGTCAAAGCTACCAGTCTGCTGATCAGTTTTGAGTGTCTGTAGCTACAGTATCTGGTACGCTACAGGGAAAATAGTAGGCTAGATAGTTGGCTAGATAGTAGGCTAGTGCTGATGATTTCTGTCACAGCATACACTGCATGCCCTCTCCAGTCCCCTAATAGGTCTTATTTCATTTCCACTTGACTACTAACTTGATTGAGCATGCTACATTTGAGCAGTAGGATGATAATATGGCTAAAAGGTAGGCTACAAGATGCACAGTGCACAGGCTACTCCTATCATGGTACAGTACTCCTACACATACAGTAACTTCAGTTTTACAAGATGCCACAGTGCACTGGCTACTGCATGAATAGCAGGGCAATACAGTACCATGCTCCTTCAAAAGGTTAATATACCACTTTATATTACAGCAATACTACAGCCTATATTTGGATATACAGGATTTTACAACACAGCACAGTAGGCCTACTGTAACTAGATAACACTTTACAAAACAGCAAGCAAAACAATCTAAAATTATTATTATCACTATTGTTATTATTATTAAATCACTAATGAAGAGGAGGTTCACCCAGGAACTCATATTACCCAGACACATCACTGTTAGTCCTGTAATCAACCAGTATCGCTCTCAACCTGGACATAATTTCTAACCTGGTTAAACAAAGTTCTGAGAGAAATGTTCTGTATTCTGTCTTCAATTGGAGGTGTTTTTGTCAAAGACAGCAATACAGAATGATTTTAGAAAATTCCAACTCTAAATTCTATCCCTATTATGGACTAACTTGTTTTCTCTTAATTAGTGTGTCAAATCCAGAAGTCACTAGCTACTCTGATGAGGTGGAATCGATCACTGACTATTTAAGTGTCTGCCTCAGTAACGTCTACTATGACGTCATAAAAGCAAGGGGAGTGACGAAACGCCCTCTAGTGGTTCTTATTAGTAATAAATAAAATAAAAAATGTTTTGGGCTGCATTGAGTTATTATTCACATAGTTTCTGAGACACATTGAGTCACTGTTTATTGATTTTGATTATATGTTGCAGTTTAAAGACAGAATAAAAGGCTTTACAATAGGTTTTGGAACGCTGGGTGTAAACTGACTACAGTTCATATGATGCACACACCCCGTGCTTCCTCGCTATGTCAATATATTAATCTGTCTCGTTCTGTCGGTAACGCTTTATAATACAGCCTGTGTCTTACCAGTGTAATACCTGTGTCTTACACTCTCTTACCAGTGTCTTACCCATACCGAGTACTTACATGTAAGTACGGGGTACCGGGTACTAACAGGTAGTTATGGGGTAGCCTACCGGGTACTTACATGCGCTAGGACTATGAACGAAAATAACATTACAAATGTTCAATAAACAATATTCCAACAACCCAAATATTCAATTGATAAGCTACATATTCAACCAATCATGCATTTGCACAGCAAATATGACAAAGCCAAATTAAATGTAGCCTAGGCTAATAAGCCGAGGAAAATGACTAGGCCTAATTGTAGGCCTATAGTCTACTCAAGTTTCAACAGTGCTTAAACCATGGGTAAGTGGGGTATTGTAGTGAAATTAATCTTCTTTTTTTTAAATCTGTTTAAATAGTTTATTATTGTTATATCAGAGATAAGGACTTTGAGAATAATAGCCTATCCTAGGCCTACACTACACTACTCTTGTGCTGATAACGGATCAAACATTTGATCATTTCTGTTTCAGTTCTTAAAATATACTTTCATAATTAGGCTATTTTATATTTCAAAATCGCCGGACATTGTATAGGCTAGTGAGAGGCTGAGCATGCGTAGCTGAAATAGCGAGCGTTAGCTAGATATACTACACTGAGCTAACAGCTACCGGTCCTCCACTGCCCAAACAAACGCTACAGTTCACATAGGCTATTGCAGCAGGTAAACTACGAAAAGAAAACAAAATCCAACTAGGGCTGCGAGCAGCAGTGAGCGGGCCCTCGCACCCCACGCGGGTCGGGGTGTGGCGCCGTTAAAGGGTGTGCTATTTCGGTGTCCAGTACTGACAGAAACTTCCTGTCACCAGTAGGTGGCGCTCTAAGCGTGACTCAATACCGAGGCATAGATGTGTTCAGGACAGTACCTTGATGAAGCGTGAGAAATGTTGTGTAAATCGGACAAAGTATGTAGGAGTTATGAGGACTTCCTGTAAGCAGTAGGTGGTGCTGTAGGTATGACGCAATACTGACCTACAGATGTGTTCAAGATGCGACCTTCATCAAGCATGAGCAATTTGGAGTAAATCGGATAATGTATGTAGGAGTTATGAGTACTTCCTGTTTCACCAGTAGGTGGCGCTGTAAGTGTAACTCAATACCGACGCATAGATGTGTTCAGAAGGTGACCTTCATGAAGCGTCAGCAATTTGGTGCAAATCGGATGATGTATGCAGGAGTTATGAGGACTTCCTGTTTCACCAATAGGTGGCGCTATAAGTATGACGCAATACTGACACATAGATGTGTTCAGGACAGAACCGTCATGAAGCGTGAGATATATCGGACAAATCCGATAATGTATGGAGGAGTTATGGGGACTTCCTGTTTCACCAATAGGTGGCGCTATAAGTATGACGCAATACTGACACATAGATGTGTTCAGGACAGAACCGTCATGAAGCGTGAGATATATCGGACAAATTGGATAATGTATGGAGGAGTTATGTGGACTTCCTGTTTCACCAATAGGTGGCGCTATAAGTATGACGCAATACTGACACATAGATGTGTTCAGGACAGAACCGTCATGAAGCGTGAGATATATCGGACAAATTGGATAATGTATGTAGGAGTTATGAGGACTTCGTGTTTTATGGCGAAATGTCAAACTTTGGCGGGGCGCCACGGCAAGGGTGTTTGGTGAAAACTAAATTTTTTTGATAACTTTTGATCACAAAGGTCTTAAGATGAAGCTGATCCGATATGAAGTTGATCGGATGAAATCTGTAGGAGGAGTTCGTCGAAGTACGAGGCATGGAAATGGTCAAAACAAGGACAAAATGGCACATTAAGAGCAAAATGGCGGACTTCCTGTTGCATGTTGGGTATAGCTCCAAGAGACATTTAAGTGTGGCTCGATGAAATACATATGCCCACCGAATTTCGTTCGCCTACATCAAACTGAAAGGTGGGGCTCGCCATTTTAAACTTTCCAGGGGGCGCTATTGAGCCGTTTTGCCACGCCCATTTCCGTCACCAATGAAATATCCGATTTTCACCGGGACTGATGTATCTGCAAAGTTTCATCCGTTTTCATCGATGTTTAGGCCGCCAAAAAGGCATTTGTTTGGGGAGAAGAAGAAGGTAGAAGGAGAACTAGGGCTGCGAGCAGCAGTGAGCGGGCCCTCGCACCCCATGCGTGTCGGGGTGCTGCGCCGTTAAAGGCTGTGCTATTTCGGTGTGCAGTACTGAGAGAAACTTCCTGTCACCAGTAGGTGGCGCTCTAGGCGTGACTCAATACCGAAGCATAAATGTGTTCAGGACAGTACCTTGATGAAGCGTGAGAAATGTTGAGTAAATCGGATAACGTATGTAGGAGTTATGAGGACTTCCTGTTTCACCAGTAGGTGGCGCTGTAAGTGTGACTCAATACCGACACATAGATGGGTTCAGAAGGCCACCTTCATGAAGCGTCAGCAATTTGGTGCAAATCGGATGATGTATGCAGGAGTTATGAGGACTTCCTGTTTCACCAATAGGTGGCGCTATACGTATGACGCAATACTGACACATAGATGTGTTCAGGACAGAACCGTCATGAAGCGTGAGCTATATCGGACAAATTGGATAATGTATGGAGGAGTTATGAGGACTTCCTGTTTCACCAATAGGTGGCGCTATAAGTATGACGCAATACTGAAACATAGATGTGTTCAGGACAGAACCGTCATGAAGCGTGAGCTATATCGGACAAATTGGATAATGTATGGAGGAGTTATGAGGACTTCCTGTTTCACCAATAGGTGGCGCTATAAGTATGACGCAATACTGAAACATAGATGTGTTCAGGACAGAACCGTCATGAAGCGTGAGATATATCGGACAAATTGGATAATGTATGGAGGAGTTATGAGGACTTCCTGTTTCACCAATAGGTGGCGCTATAAGTATGACGCAATACTGACACATAGATGTGTTCAGGACAGAACCGTCATGAAGCGTGAGATATATCGGACAAATTGGATAATGTATGGAGGAGTTATGAGGACTTCGTGTTTTATGGCGAAATGTCAAACTTTGGCAGGGCGCCACGGCAAGGGTGTTTGGTGAAAACTCAATTTTTTTGATAACTTTTGATCACAAAGGTCTTAAGATGAAGCTGACCCGATATGAAGTTGATCGGATGAAATCTGTAGGAGGAGTTCGTCGAAGTACGAGGCATGGAAATGGTCAAAACAAGGACAAAATGGCACATTAAGAGCAAAATGGCGGACTTCCTGTTGCATGTTGGGTATAGCTCCAAGAGACATTTAAGTGTGGCTCGATGAAATACATATGCCCACCGAATTTCGTTAGCCTACATCAAACTGAAAGGTGGGGCTCGCCATTTTAAACTTTCCAGGGGGCGCTCTTGAGCCGTTTTGCCACGCCCATTTCCGTCACCCATGAATTATCAAATTTTTCACCGGGACTGACGTATCTGCAAAGTTTCATCCGTTTTCATCGATGTTCAGGCCGCCTAAAAGGCATTTGTTTGGAGTAAAGGAGAAGGAGAAGGAGAAGGAGAAGGAGAAGAATAATAATAATCCTTCGAGTTTCAATAGGGCCTCGCACCGCCAGTGCTCGGGCCCTAATAATAATAATCCTTCGAGTTTCAATAGGGCCTCGCACAGCCAGTGCTCGGGCCCTAATAACTGTCTCAATAAACCAGTGAACTAAGGACAAACGCCCTCGGTGCTGCTCACGTTCGTTGCTGCCTAGTGCCTACTATCAGCGCGCTCCAAGCTTTCTCTCCCTCTCCGCGTTGTCTAGACGTCTCTCTCTCTCTCTCCCTCTCTCTCCCTCTCTCTCTCCCCCTCTCTCTCTCTCTCTCTCTCTCTCTCTCTCTCTCTCTCTCTCTCTCCCCCTCTCTCTCTCTCTCTCTCTCTCTCTCTCTCTCTCTCTCTCTCTCTCTCCCTCGTCGTGTCATGTCAAAGCAGACAGAACGTGCGCGCACCGCTCGCTCATACAGTATTTGACTGTTCTCCCCCTCCCGAATATTTTTTTTTACAATATTCGTACGAATTTACTATTCGGGAAAAAGCTACTATTTGTACTCATCCGAATACCGTTCGGGCACACCCCTACTGGCTACTGCATCAATAGCAGAGCAATACAGTAGGCTACCGTGCTTCTTCAATAGGTTATATACCACTTTATATTACAGTAAGCATACTGTAGCTATACAGCACTTAACAACACAGAACATTAGGCCTATATCTAGCTGTACAGAACCTTACAACATACAGCAGTAGACATTAACCCACTGTAGCTGTATACAAGTACTTTACAACACAGCACACCTATAGCTGTAGAACACTTTACAACAACCTAGCTACTGTAGGCCAAACTTCTAGCTAGAACAGTTCGGCCTTTAGTATACCTACAGTAGCCTAGCAGCACAGTTGGCCTATATTTAGATAACACTTTAAAAAACAGCAAGCAAAATAATCTCAAATTATTATTAGTATCATTATTGTTAGTATTAAATCACTGATGAAGAGGAGGTTCACCCAGGAACTCATATTACCCAGACACATCACTGTTAGTCCTGTAATCAACCAGTATCGCTCTCAACCTGGAAATAATTTCTAACCTGGTTAAACAAAGTTCTGAGCGAAATGTTCTGTATTCTGTCTTCAATTGGAGGTGTTTTTGTCAAAGACAGTAATACAGAATAATTTAAGAAAATTCCAACTCTAAATTCTATCCCTATTATGAACTTACTTGTTTTCTCTAAATTCGTGTGTCAAATCCAGAAGTCACAAGCTACTCTGATGAGGTGGAATCGATCACTGACTATTTAAGTGTCTGCGTCAGCAACGTCTACTCTGACGTCATAAAAGCAAGAGGAGATGTAAAGTGATGACGCGCCCTCTAGTGGTCTTTAGAAAAAAATATATTTTGAGCTGCATTGAGTAATTATTCACATCGTTTCTAAGACACTTACATTGAGTCATCGGTGATGGATTATGATTATATGTGTGCAGTTAAAGACAGAATAATAAAACGTTTTACAGCAGGTTTTGGAACGCTGGGTGTAAACTGACTACAGTTCCCATGATGCACAGACCCCGTGCTTCCTCGCTATGTAGATTCATCTGTCTTGTTCTGTATGTAACATTTTATAATACAGCCCGTGTCTTACAGTGTCTTGGCGAAATGTGAGTTTTTATCTGCATAGGACATTAAAATTCACTTTTCTGAGACCCCAGAAACCGATTTTAGGAAGGTAAAAACAGCATATGCGGTGCCCTCGGTTGGTATTAATGTACAAACATGTAAACTGCGAGAATTACATCATAACGTTGATTTGAATGTGTAGGCTAAGTGTTTGAAAGTGTAATAAAGTAGTAGCTATGTGTAACAATATGTTTAATAGCAGTTAGATTAGCAAGCTAGTTATTCGCAGTGATAGCTAGCGGATTAGTAATGTAGCCGTCAGGCTAGTCTAGATGTTATTTTAAGATCCTACAACATTTATTTTAATAAAAAGCAAAGCTCACCTTGAGGAATGCTCCTGTATACTCGAACCCTGATTATTGAATGTTTGTATGGCACTATATTTTGTAATGTATGAACGAAATATGAGTCAGTTTACTTAAGCCTAACGGTAGCCTTTATTGTGTCATTAAATTAGTCAGCGCGTGCATAGTTTTGTCGTTCACCCATGTAGTTCTCAACGGTGTTATAATTTGTGTAATCTGCTTTTCATGTAGCAGTAACAGTTCAGTCTTACTTTACATTAATAAGGGGACAATGCTCAACATATACAAATAGGTATACTAGTTGCATGTAAACAACATGAATATTGTTTGTAGGGAAATGTGAGTTTGGGGTTCTATAGAATAGGAATAGTGAGTTTATTTGTAATTATTACCTAGCTGACAGCCCAGGGTGAGAGGTTAATGTTTTTGGTAGCATAAGTTTATTGGTTGCTTTATTAGTTGGTTGTTAGCAGTTTTGATTGGCACAAAGCTCTCGACCTAACAAATGCAGCATTACCAAACATGTCCTGCACGCATTCTAGTTTGGATATATATTTATATTTTAGAAAAAGTATTCATAAGCTATATCCATTAGAAAAAGCATTTCTATAGAGAGAAGAAAGACAGAATTAAGACAGACCCATACTGGAGTGAGCCTATTGCTTAATCAAACTGATTCGTCTGAGAGCAGCTGTTGTGAAAGATACTAACAGCATCGTCTACCTTTTCTGTCCATCTTAAATAGACCTGCTACACCCAACCCTGTGCCTGGGAAGTGTAACACATGCAAAATCAATCTACTATCTGCTTGTCGTGCATGCCAGTTTCAAATAGAGCTAAATAGTCGCTTTCTAATCTAATAAACAGATGCTGGCCTGGTATTACAGCATCCCCTCCCCTTGCCCCTACTACGACAAGTTAGCACCGCTATTAGCTACTATTCCTCCCTCACGTCTATTTTGACTGGGTGAGTGTAACAGAGACTGTGTGTGTCTTGTGTCCGACTGTGTGTATCGTGTTTGTTTGAAGCCAGGTGTCCATCGCTGTCCGCTAGAGGGACACAGCAGACCAGTGGCCCACACAAGCTTCACACCCCTGGAGGGATCAGGTACTGTGTTCTCTGTCTGCACACACACACACACACACACACACACACACACACACACACTCACACACACACACACACACACACACACACACACACACACACACACACACACACACACACACACAAACTAATCTGGTAACAAAGATTCTGAATTAAGTCCTATTCTCATTACAGCGCCCCCTAAAGGAAAAGTGTGTTACAGAGCTATAAGCACTGCACATGTTGAACACGCTCACCAGAATCACTACTAGTTACTATTTCTACATGCTGGCAGCTTGAGTCCTTGTTCTCAATGTAGATACCTCAGCACGCATGCAGGTAACGTGGCATCAGCAGTAGAAATGTGGGCTGTTTTCCTACTCAACCCTCAACTCATAGAAATGAGGAATGTATCTATCCCAACTCCCACGTCCTGGTATCTCCTTGCCTTCTGTACATGTACTGGTGTAACAGAGTTGAATTGGTTAACTCACTTCTCAGTTTAAATACCGCCCACCAGTGGCATCAAACCGCTAGCTTTTCGGAGGTGTGTTTAGTAGCGGTGTTTACAAGAAGTGGTCACGTGAGTGTCGTAAATGAGGACCCAAGTTTGAACCCAGTGTGGGCAAAGTGCTGGTGGAAGCTATACTGACGAGCGACACAATCTGAAATCAGCAACACTGGGAATATTCATGTATCCATTTATATTTCATCAGCACATTTGTGTCGGCCTCCGCTGCTGCTCTCTGCATGCGTTTCCAGTGCTGCTGGGCATCTGTCACCCTCAAATGTACCCAGGGATCCCATTGTCAAGTTCAAGTTCAGCTACAGGCTTATCCCACCCAGGTGCAATACGGAGCGGTTCAGACGTTCCTTTATGGCAGCGGCCATCAGGCTCTTTAACAGTGCCTGAGTGTTGTAGAGGTGCGCATGTGTGCTATATCTATCTATCTATCTATCTATCTATCTATCTATCTATCTATCTATCTATCTATCTATCTATCTATCTATCTATCTATCTACAGTATCAGTCTATCTATCCATCTATCCATCTATCCGTCTGTCTATCTATCTATCTATCTATCTATCTATCTATCTATCTATCTATCTATCTATCTATCTATCTATCTATCTATCTATCTATCTATCTATCTATCTACAGTATCAATCTATCTAGTTACCTACCCACCCTCTCTCCCTCTGTCTGTCTGTCTGTCTGTCTGTCTGTCTGTCTGTCTATCTATCTATCTACCTAGGTTCAATTTATTTGCCATTTACATACATACTGAGACATATATGACTGTCTAACGGCAAAATAATTCTAGAGTAGCTGATTTTAGTAGCTGAATTTACACAGAAAAAACAATTACAATTTATAAAATCCTATCAACTTGGCTTGATCCTCACAAGATGTCAGTAAAGAATAGGCTCTTTGCACAAGCTCCACTACTTCCTGAAATTCTACAGGCATATTTATTTCCTGTCCTATACCATTGGATGGAAGTGATTAATCAGGTGTGATCAGGTGTGCCGCACACCTGATTAATCACTTCCATCCAATAGTATAGGACAGGAAATAAGGATGCCTGTAGAATTTCAGGAAGTAGTGGAGCTTGTGCAAAGAGCTTATTTGACCAGTAGAGGGCAGGATAGGCTCCATCAAACATGCGCCATTCTGCTCCACTCACCACTGTACACCTGCACATGGCACATGCATGTCTAGCCATGACTGATACACTGTGATGTGTCTGGATAAGTTGTCACTTCTGTCATTAAAACATGAATATATACCAGAGATCAGCAACCTATCAAAAGAAACATTTTTGGACAAAAAAATAATAAAAAATCTGATGGGAGCGGTGAAACATTTGAGCCTTATAATGAAGGCAGTGTTTCCCATAGATGCATTTTTTTCGTGGTAACACCCAGGAGGGACACATTAGAGGGAGAAGGGGGTTGTAGGGAAATTTTGAGCATCAAACACTTAATTTCCTTCGTTCTGATTAATTTTTAGACATGGGGTTTGGACTGGCACAAAGGCAAGGCAAGTTTATTTGAAACCAAACGTCCTCCTCGCATGCACACACACAGAGCCACAAAATGCATTCATGGGCGGAGGTCTGTGCTCTCTGAGCACCATTTCTCGTTTTATTATTTGTCTTAAATTACATTTACTCCATAGTCCAACTTCTTAAAACACTTTCCACAAGAAATATTTATGAAATGATGAGATGAAGCTATAGCACCACTAGAGGGCACCATCCTCAATCATCCATCTGTCCTCAGGTCCAGGAGGTGTTGATGATAATCTCCATCATCATCGCCCTGAAGAGTCTGCTGGAACAGAAGCGCTCTCCAGTCCAAAGGACCTCATGATGATAGATGGTAAATGGACTGCACTTATATTGCACTTTTATCCTCTCATTCACCCATTCACACACCCAGGGGTGAAAATTAACTTTTTGGCTCACGGTGAGTTACCTGCCAAGGGGACTATAGATGAAAAAATCTACCGGCCAAGTATATATTTTTCAGATAGGCTTCCGAAATCTAGTCGCCAATTGGTAATTTTACCTGCGTTTGGCCGGTGGCAGGTGTTAATTTTCAGCCCTGCACACACCCATTCACGGCAGCTGCCATGCAAGGTGCTAGTCTGCTCATTGGGAGCAATTTGGGGTTCAGTGTCTTGTCCAAGGACACTTCGACATGTGGACAGGAGGAGGTGGGATTCGAACCACTGACCCTACGATCATTGGACAACCCGCTCTACCTTGTGAACTACAGCCGCCCCATGATCTACCTCCAGGTGTTAGACTGGGTTTTCCTCTACACCATGGTCTCTCACTATCAAGTTCACTATCCACACCATTGTCTCTCATTATCAAGTTCACTATCCACACCATTGTCTCTCACTATCAAGTTCACTATCCACACCATGGTCTCTCACTATCAAGTTCACTATCCACACCATGGTCTCTCACTATCGAGTTCACTATCCACACCATGGTCTCTCACTATCAAGTTCACTATCCACACCATGGTCTCTCACTATCAAGTTCACTATCCACACCATGGTCTCTCACTATCAAGTTCACTATCCACACCATGGTCTCTCACTATCAAGTTCACTATCCACACCATGGTCTCTCACTATCAAGCTCACTATACACACCATGATCTCTCACTATCAAATTCACCAGACCATGGTCTCTCACTATCAAGTTCACTATACACACCATTATCTCTCACTATCAAGTTCACTATACACACCACGATCTCTCACTATCAAGTTCACTATACACACCATGGACTCTCACTGTCAAGTTCACTATCCACACCATGGTCTCCCACTATCAAGTTCACTATCCACACCATGGTCTCCCACTATCAAGTTCACTATACACACCATGGACTCTCACTGTCAAGTTCACCATCCCATTTCCATAGAGGCTAGGCGTTTTTCATTTGTGAAATAGGCCTCGAGATTTTAAAATGAGGTCAAGGAGTTCTTTGCATGATGAGCTGCTGGCCATGGAGCTGGAATACAACCTGAAGATGTTCGAGAAGCAGATGGAGAACAAGGTGGCCAACTGCAGCCTGGCCAAGTTAAACGGTTTGTCTGTATATATAGACATACTGTAGGCTGTTTTTTATTGATCATAATGTCCATTTGTCTATCTTTATAATGGATGATTTTTTGTCTTTGTAAACAAAGTAACAAAGTGTAACAAAAACAAATGTGATGTGCTGTATTTTGTGAAAATTGTTTGCAAATATTTTTTTTTACACATATGTTATGCACTCAATGTATTGTCACATTTTCTGTTTATTTTCTTCTTTTATTATTAAATAATAACATTAATACCTGTGGCTACCAGTAGGGGTCGTATGTGTTGTTTGTCTTGTGGA
Organism: Borostomias antarcticus; assembly: GCF_949987555.1. Taxonomy (NCBI): domain Eukaryota; kingdom Metazoa; phylum Chordata; class Actinopteri; order Stomiiformes; family Stomiidae; genus Borostomias; species Borostomias antarcticus. The sequence goes on from NW_028176112.1 coordinate 814,188, forward strand.
CTGTTCTCATTCGTGTGCAGCCGTTGTGAAAGACAACTGAAAGCCTTGTTTTTGTGCGTGGCTGTAAGCCAGCGCACCAATGATAGCAAATGTCCAGTTGTCACTCCCTCCCTCCCTAGCTTCCTCCCTGGTTTCCTCCGTCGTGTTGTTGACCCGCAGTTCTATGTTGCTACCACAAGAGGCAGTGGTCCCAGAACCTGCAGTTCTATGTTGCTACCACAAGAGGCAGATAGACTGAATTTACCATTTTCAGCCACGGGAGGGCAGCAACAGGCTTAGATAGACGTTCCTTGTTCAGTTTCAGCAATAGAGGCAGATAGACTGCATTTACCATTTTCGGCCACGAGAGGGCAACAGGCTTAGATAGAGGTTACCTGGTGGTGCTATGTCAGTTATTGAATTTATGTGCAGTAATTGAACATCTGAAATACTCCTGTTTTTAAATTATACCTACAGTATAGGTGTCTCAGTAATTACCCATTATATATTAGGCTATACTTGCATGTATTTACCAGGTAAATGTTTAGTAATTGTGGACTATGAAAGGGTTACCAAAAAAATGTTCAGTCAGTTAATTTAGCAATAGAAATCCATAAGCCTAGGGCCAATGGGCCTAGGATAGACAATAAACTACCGGTGGAATGGTGGTGGAGCATCCATCGGGGACTCGCTGTAGGTCCGCTAGCCTTGTGTTATCTGGGTTTATCCCTTACCTTTGTCCAGAAACAGAAGTTGAACCAATTGCAGCAAAATAGCTAAAGTTACAGGAATCATCAGTGTAACTGCTTTAGCCACTGACCGCTACCATTAATGTTATGTAAGCTGCTGATAGTTGTTGTGAGCTCATGAGCTATCCCACCTTCTGAATCCTATTTATGGGATTTGATGCATGTTGGGCCACATATTTCTTGAAAACAATCTTTATTTGCAACTCATATTACAATGAAAATGAACCACAATCAATTTGCAGCTAAGTCTGGTTATGTTAAAGCAAAGAAAATAATAAGGAATAAGGCAATCAAAGTGATGACATTACTCATGAGCTCTCAGACTTGGCGAGCAGGTGCACCTGGCAGTGCTGCAGGAAGGCGTCCAGGAAGGGGGCAGGGCCCACAGTGGTGCAGCCTCTGCCGCTTGGCCCCCGGGCCCCTTGGAGACAACGTCCATGTCCGGGCTGCAGACGCTGCAGACCACTACGGCGGGAACACCTCCGCGCACAGGAACTCACCCTTCTCCTCCTGTCTCCTTTCTGGGCCTCCCGGGCCCCTGGCCTCACCGCCTTCTCTGCCAGCTTGGCGGGCCCACTGGGGACCTTCTCCACCCCTGATGACACCACCCCCGCCGCCTGGCACTGACTCTGGGCGTTGTGCAGCTTGGTGTGGGCCAGGAGGGACAGGTGGTGCAGAAAGACCTTGCCGCAGACCTGGTGGCAGACCAAAATGCCTCTGGACGCAATTGGAGAAACCTACAAACAATCACGAGCAACGAAAGGTGGGTTAGTCGTCGTATCGTCGTATCAAGTAAGTACAGTCGTTGTATCAAACCCGACCCATGTTAGATAAACAGTTGTGATTGGCGTGCCTGACCTGGCAGGGGTACGTCTCGCCCTTTAGGCGTTTGTTGATCAGCGGCCGGGTGCCATCGCCCCGACGGATGTCCTTCTCCTGGCTGTGCTTCTTCTTGCGGTGCAGGTAGAGCTTGGCCGTGCTCGGGAACTCCATGTCGCAGGAGCCGTACGCCAGAACCTTCTGCTTGGTGTCGCCATTGTTCGTCAGAGGCGGCCTTCCTCCTCCTCTTCCTCCTCCTTGTCTGACTTCAGCGGGCCTAGTCCTCTTTTCCAGGAGCCACTCCTTGACGTGGTAGGTCCTCTGTTGGCTGTTGAGGCCCGCAGGAGAGTGGAAGTTCTTACCGTAGTACGAGCATGGGTACGGTGCAGCAGGCGGGGGTCGGGGCCGTCTGTGGTGGCGTCGGGGCTGTTGGAGGCATCCGAGGCGGGGAACCACACGGCCTCAAAGCCGGGAGTGGGCGAGTCGAGAGCAAGAGGGCTATTGTCATTGTCAGGGTTTTACAGATCACTGCAGCTGGACTGCTGGTGGCGGAGCAGCACCTGCTTCTGGCTGAATGTCCGTCGGCAGGGGGCACAGGCGACATCGGCGACTTGTCGCGGGGGCCCTCGGGGTTGGAAGTTGGCCACCGCTTCCGTCGCTCCCACGCTGCCGAGACACGGATCAGCACAGTTCGCAAGGGGGGCGTCGTCATCCTCATCATCGTCGTCACGGAGATCGTCGTGGAGATGGCAGTGCAGCTGCAGGGAGGAGAGCAGGGAGAAGGCATTGCAACCGGCCGCACACTGGTGGGGGGGCGAAGTGTCCAGAGCTGCTAAGTTTATTTTTGAATTTCAAGGGGCGTTATCAATGGTGGCAGACCAAAATGCCCTGGATGCAATTGGATAGACCTACAAACAATCACGAGCATCGAAAAGTGGGTTAGTCGTCATATCATTGTATCAAGTAGGTACAGTTGTTGTATCAAACCCGACTCACATTAGAGTTGTGATTGGCCATCCAATGAGTTTTCTCCAGAGGGTGGCTGGGGTCTCCCTGAGAGATCGGGTGAGAAGTTCAGTCATCCAGGAGAGACTCGGAGTAGAGCCGCTGCTCCTTTGCATCGAAAGGAGCCAGTTGAGGTGGTTCGGGCATCTAGTGAGGATGCCTCCTGGGCTGGGAGGAGGCCGCTGGGTAGACCCAGGACTAGGTGGCGGGACTACATCTCCGTACTGGCCTGTGAGCGGCTAAAGATTTCCCAGACAGAGCTGGTTGATGCTGCTAGGGAAAGGGATGTCTGGGGCCCCCTGCTGGAGCTGCTGCCTCCGCGACCTGACCCCGGATAAGCGGATGACAATGGATGGTGTAGGTGGAGTTCAGCAGGTTGGAGAACAGGCCGTGGTCACAGTGGTGTGGAGAGTTCAGCAGGTTGGAGAACAGTCTGTGGTCGGGGTGGGTGAGATCTCTGCAACCTGAATGAAAAATTTATTTTTTAGCTTGAAATTGGGTACCGGTGCAACAAATGTGTATTTTATAAGTAAAGCATGACATTTCTAGTTAGTATATCCTATACCATCATTTACCAGATGTGGAGTTCCGCAGGTAGGAGAACAGGCCGTGGTCAAGGTGGTGTGGAGAGTTCAGCAGGTTGGAGAACTTGCCGTGTTTAGGGTGGTGTGGAGAGTTCAGCAGGTTGGAGAACAGGCCGTGGTCACAGTGGTGTGGAGAGTTCAGCAGGTTGGAGAACAGGCCATGGTTGGGGCAGTGTGGAAAGTTCAGCTCGTTGGAGAACAGGCTGTCATTGGGGTGGTGTGGAGAGTTCAGCATGATGGAGAACAGGCCATGGTTGGGATGCTGTGGAGAGTTCAGCTGGTTGTTGAACAGGCCGCCATTGCGGCATTGTGGAGAGATGAGAAGTTGGAGAACAGGCCGTGGTCGTGGTGGTGTAGATTGTTTAGCAGTTTGGAGAACAGGCCATCATTGGGATGGTGTGGGGAGCTCAGCAAGTTGGAGAACAGGCTGTAGTTTGGGTAGTGTGGAGAGTTCAGCAGGTTGGAGAACAGGCCTTGGTTGGGGTGATGTGTAGAGTTCAGCAGGTTGGAGAAAAGGTCATCATTGGGGTGGTGTGGAGAGTTCAGCAGGTTGGAGAACAGGCCGTAGTTGAGGTGGTGTGGAGAGTTCAGCATCTTGGAGAACAGGCTGTCATTGGGGTGGTGTGGAGAGTTCACCAGGTTGGAGAACAGGCTGTCATTGGGGTGGTGTGTAGAGTTTAGCAGGATGGAGAACTTGCTGTGGTCGGGGTCGTGTGGAGAGTTCCCCAGGTTGGAGAACAGGCCATGGTTGAGGTGCTGTGGAGAGTTCAGTAGGTTGGAGAACAGGCCGTGGTCAGGGTGATTTGGAGAGATCAGCAGGTTGGAGAACAGGTCATCATTGGGGTGGTGTGGAGATTTCAGCAGATTGGCGAACAGGCTATGTTCAGGGTGGTGTGGAGAGTTCAGCAGGTTGGAGAACAGGCAATGGTCACGATGGTGTGGAGAGTTCAGCAGGTTGGAGAACTTGCGGTGTTCAGGGTGGTATAGAGAGTTCAGCAGGTTGGAGAACAGGCCGTCACTGTGGTGCCGTGGAGAGTTCAGGATGTTGGAGAACAGGCTGTCATTGGGGTGGTGTGGAGAATTCAGCAGGTTGGAGAACAGGCCATGGTCACGATGGTGTGGAGAGTTCAACAGGTTGGAGAACTTGCTGTGTTCAGGGTGGTGTGGAGAGTTCAGCAGGTTGGAGCACAGGCAATTATTGGGGTGGTATAAAGATTTCAGCAGGTTGGAGAACAGGCCATCATTGGGGTGGTGTGGAGAGCTCAGCAAGTTGGAGAACAGGCCGTAGTTGGGGTGGTGTGGAGATTTCAGCAGGTTGGAGAACAGGCAGTGGTTGGGGTGATGTGTAGAGTTAAGCAGGTTGGAGAACAGGTCGTATTGGATTGGTGTGGATAGTTCAGCAGGTTGGAGAATAGGCTGTGGTCGGGATCTCTGCTGATGCTGAGACCATTGTGCAGGCAGTGTTTTTGAAAAATGTATTTTTTTGACTTGAAATTGGGTACCGGTGAAACAATTGTGCATGTTATAAGAAATTGCATGACATTTCTAGTTTGAATGGCCTATACCATAATTTTATCAGATGTGGAGGGAAGCCACCTGACCCCTGAGGACCGTGAGAGGTAAAATCCAAGATGGCCGCTAGTGCCTTGGGTCTAATTTCCAAACACGCTCAATTTTGGAACCAGTGTAGAAAAACATATAAGGTGTCATATCCAACTAAATTGGGGATGTACAGTATACATTCTTTTGAGCCTGCCAGAACCCAAGGATCAAGGTCAAGGTCAAATTAACGTAGCAAGTGTTTTAATGTTCTGCTCGAGTACTACCTGGGCTGGAGTAATGTTCTCTAGTTCCAGACTTCTGTGTGGATAGCTGTTTCAAGACATCATTCATGCCGTACTACTCACTTGTTGGTTTGTACATCAGCACCACAAATCTCTCCAGCAGTAACTGATTGTTCATGGACCTCGCTTGGTATGCATAGCTCATTGAAAGCATCATTCACCTCTGAGAAAGACTTCCATGTCCCCCCCCCCCCCCACACACACACACGCACAAACACACTAGAGATGGACAAATGAATGAGCAACAAATCTCTTAGTTAATTTACGAACAATGTTTATTAAATAGATTGAGTGTGATGATGTTCCATCAGCATGACCAGGTAGATGATCCTAGTAGGGATATCGTGAAAAGATAAGAGACATTAGATTAGGATGATTAAATATAGGCTCACCAAGACAGCACATAGTTATACTTTAGACGTATCATCAGGCCTATTTATTAAATACATAAAGACAATGTTATCGAAATATGTAAATTATCCAGCTATCGAAATATGTCCAGTATGTCCACATCTCGAAAAATACAATTCAACAATTTACATGGCTAGAGAGCAAATTGTTTGTTAGCCTGAAACTATTAGGGCAATTTGGACATTTAAAATGTTATACTATTATGCAGTCCTACTCATATAAGCTAGCATGTAAAATGTTTCAGCTAAAATTAATTATGCATTAATTACTTTCTAGCCAGCTTGTCACATTAAAATTACAGGCTCTGTTCAGTTTAATTCAATCATAGCACAACTTTATTGTTGCAAGAAAACTGTTAGCTAGCTTACAAAATCAAAAGGCATCTGTAATGTTGCAATGTTAGCTAGCTAACAAGCAACGTGTTACAATCCTAATCAGGTTAGCTAGAATGCAAAAAAAAACAAGCATGTTCTTATGAATAAAGTTTCAGACTCAACAATCACATACCTTCATCCTGTGTTATTTTATCCATCTGCAACATTATTCCCATGAGCGCCAGTCCAGCAGGTTTTTTTTAAGAGCTAGGGCTGGCCCGGAACATTCAAAATTCAAAGTTCGCAATTTTCAGAATGTGTTTCTCAGTTCAGAATTACGTCGATTCTTTTAGGATAGGTTAGCCTATTAAGCCTAGATAACCTCAGCATATGATAAAATAAAAAAGCACACGCAACATGCGTTGATGCACGATGGCGACTGCAAAGAAATCCGTGGAAATATTGGAGCGCATATTCAAGGCTGGATATAACCAGACAAGGAATTCCCTTCTCCTTGACAGTGGAAAAACTGGTCCTCTTGGCACACAACCTGAGAGAGTATAGGCTAGGTAAGGCTTATTTCACAAGACAACCCGTGTCCATGTTCATTATTAGGCTATTTATTTGGTCGGTGGTTGTAATATCCTCATTTCATTCTTAGGTTATTCAGATGTAGCCTACCTACATTAATGGCCTTTGGATTCATTTATATTACAATGTTTATGGTACTATATGCCTGTTTTCGATTTGATAATAAATGTTTATTTGCCAGAGAGCTTGTCCAACAGTGTCTGATTGTATCATGCTCAGCTTGACTATAATGTCGCCCTCCATTGGATCAATAGTGAACTGCAATTTTTTTTTCTCTTTGACAACAAGAGGACCATCTGGAAGCGCTCAAAGAAAAGTTCATACTGAGCTGCAGTAGAACATTCAGTTTTATGAGGCCAATATTCTTCATGAGGGCTCTGGGAATTAGTAGAGCTACTGTGCCAATACCAAGATTTGTTTATTAGTAGGGATGTAACGGTATGAACATTTCATATCACGGTTATAGTGACCAAAATTACCACGGTTATCAGTATTATCACGGTATTGTATGCAGAAAATGCTCGAAAGGTACTGATACACAGACATCATTATCATTATTATTCTTTTTCAATCATTTACTCAATCACTCATGCACACACACACACATACACGTTTTCTCCATTGATCTTCTTTATACAAAAATGAAAGTGAAACTAAATGTGCACGACTAGCCTACAGCAGCAGAATGTGTAGTGTTTTACAAAAATAGGTTACACTGAAAGCTTCAGTTTACATTATTGACACAAGCTACTAGCAAGTTAGAGAAACCATGATATTTTCCATCCTTTCTAAAGTCCCCACATGCAAGTTAACTTCAGACGTAGCCGTCTAGGTTGAAACATCTCCACTGCTCTGCCTTCCCCCATACTTGTGAACAAATCACAACAACACAACAACAAATCCACGTTGACTGTGGACAGTATTTACCGTGGTTTATAAGTCAAACACGGTTTTAATGCTAATTTAATTTTGAGATGGTAATACTAACCGGTAACCGTTTGTTCCCTATTGGAGGAGAATGTGTACCAGGACTGCACCATATCCAGCTCTTGCTCATTGCTTCAGTTATTCATGCACCATGGAAAGTACAGTACATGTAGCACTGAAGGACAATTAAAACTGAACTGAAAAGAATGGAGGATCTTGGAGTCATTGTGAAACAGAGCGCACCGGGTTAACAGTATGGTAACAGAAGTGAAGCCCAAGAAACTCAGAATCTGCATCGATCCACAAGGTCTTAACAAAGCCATAAAGAGGGAACGCATTGGCATTGGGAGTCAGAGCAACAGAAGAGCTTAGAAATTATGAAGCTTCTTGTGAGAAGTGTCCCAGTGTTAAAGTACTGCGATGTTAACAAAGAAGTAATACTGGCAGTGGACGCAATGCCTGGGAGCAGTGATACTGCAAGATGAACAGCCAGTTGCGTACGGCTCGAGGTCTCTCACTGTGAGAAAAGGTACGCTCATATAGAACAAGAGTTGTTGGCGATTGTTTATGGATGTAATAAATTCCAGCAATACATCTACTGTAAGACAGTACGAGTGAAGACGGATCACAAGTCCCTTGAAACACTGTTTAAGAAATCTCTCCAAAAAGCTCCTCCAAGAGGACAATGATGAGACTACAGTCCTACAATCTGCATGTCAGTTACAAGCCTGGTAAAGGGCTGTACACCACAGACATGCTGAGCCGAGCCTAGACGAGCCGATTTACTAGTACATCTACTATCAGCTCATCTACTAATCTCAAAAGAGAAGCTGAACACGAGAACTGCAACAGCCGATGAGTGCAGATGGCCATGTGAAGTGATCCAGACAGGGTGGCCAGCAGAAATATGACAAGTTTCAGCAGACACATTTACATTACACTACATTACAGTCTTTAAGCAGACGCTTTTATCCATAGCGACTAACAATAATTGCATTTAACGTAGGAAGAGCCAATGTACTACTACTTGCCAGAACTCACAAGTGCATCTTCCCTCTAAAACAAGTGACTAAGAGCATAATCTAGTGCTGAAGGCAAAGTGCAAGAATAGCAATCTAAAGTACAGTGCAATATAATATAATACAATAAAATACAATAAGTGCTTAGGCGGGGGGATTGTTGTAGTACACCTGACGGAAACATCTCCAAGAGAAATCTGTGACACCTGCTGAAGACCAGATAAATTACTTTTTTACAAGCACACCCTCTAGACCTGGAGAACTGTCCTTCAGTCAACAGTGCAACTGCAGAGAGTAACAGCCCAGTGCAATCACCTGCACTGTCATCCTGTGCTCAGCGGGAATTATGTCACATGTGCGAGTCATGCCGGAGGCGTTTTGATGAATCCCAGCTGTGGACAAATGTCACTTCATGGACAGCGACGGATGTGGTGAAATTCCAAGACGCAGTGTTATGGCAAGGTAGTATATCCCAATTGCATGTGTATTGCATGCAAAGTACGCACTTTCAATGGGAAGCTGTAGTACGTACTGGTAGTAAAAGGTAGAGATATGCGATTCGGAATGCAACCAACATTTACTTTATATATGCTTTGATAGAAAAAACAAACATTTCATGCAGGTAGAGGGTGCTCTCCACCAATAGAGTGCTAAGCGGAAGCAGGAAGTGAAAACCACCATGGGACCTTAAAGGACAATGCTCGTTTTTGACAACCTGGACCTTATTTACGACATATTATAAGACGTTTGACTCACCGAGATCACTTTGGTGTAGTTCGGAGGCATGTAGAAGAAATTTAAAATCCAGCGCGAGCCAGTATATCCATGTAATGGCGGTGGTCGAGGCACTTAGAATGCAGTTTCTAAAAATCGATTTTCTGCCGCGAAACAGTTGTTTTTATCAATCTGTCTTGATGAATCGCTAGTTGTGCTTACATAGAGCATAGTCCTGTTGTGTTGTTTTTCACATGCCTCTGTAATATGATCTTTAGAAACGTCTTTAGACACGAAATAGCTTCCTCACTTGCTCCAGCACGCATGCGCACAGCGTGCTGGAGCAACGATTGCGCGCTGTGCGAATTCGTGCTGGAGCAAGTGAGGAATAGGGCTTAAAAACGAAATTATTTTTCAATCGGTTCGCTCCGAGCAGAACCAGCATATTTAACGTTTCCGTTCTCGTGTTCCGCCACCAACATAGCGTTCCTGAACCGGTTAAGAACGAAAAATAACGTTCCGTTCACCGTTCCGGGGGTAGCCTATTAAGACTCTATAGGCCTACAGTATTTCTTGTAAGGTAGGCTATAACCTAATCAACAAGTCTAGGGTTGTGGTGTGTGGTGGCCTTATTGCCAACAATATTAGCCTTGGTGATGTGTGCTGTAGTGTAGCCTTGTTGATTATTTTACAAGAAATACGCAACATTAGTCCTATTCCCGTATGCCCTTAATCCACACCGTAAACTATGCACAGGTCTATCTTAAATCATCATCATAGCTCATCATCCTTTTAAAAATATTTTCTTGTAGGCTACTGTTGCTGCAAGCTATTTTATTCTGCGCCTGTAGGCCTATTGTTTGTTTATTATTTTGTTTTATGTTTTATGTTATTTATAAATAATTAGTCACCTCATTCATTCATCTGCGCAATCCCTATTGTTTATGCTGCGTTCCTTTTGTATGGGAGCTCCGGATTTGGCGCCTATACGCCTAATACGTAGCCTATCGTCTGGCATCCGCGGTCTTTAATATTATAGTCATTTAACTTATGCTATTCAATGATCAGGGTTGCACGGCACATTGTCACTAAAGTGTGCTCATATTAATTAATGTAGCCTAATCATTTGGTTTGTGAAAGTCAAGACGTGACGGAAACCTGTGCAACAATAGGCTATGACTAGATTCCAAGAGGCGCGCTCGCTTTCACAGCCTAATTGCCGAGTAGAACTCTGAAGGAGGTAGACCATTAAATTTGCAAAACATAGGTTTATGCTTACTAGTATACATCCAAGCAACTGTCACAAAGTACTCCGTGTTTTAAATAGCCAAACCATACTTGGAGCGAGATGCGCAACGAGTGAAAATTGGCTTCCGCTGAATGTTGGTTATAAAGATAGAGGAACTTTATTGCAGACACGCAGGTCCATATAAAACATTATATTTGCACAGTAGGCAGGTCCATATAAAACATGATATTTGCACAGTAGGCTATTATTTCTTTTACTTTATTATTTGCATCATTCTTTGTGGACCAATGTTGGAATAAATTTGCCTTCGAACGTTATTGCCCACTCTGACATCAGCGGTCTTTATGTGAAATCTAGTTTTAGCCTACTGAAACATTACAGGCTAGCCTACTCTTCTTCAATTAAACCAAATAAATCACATTGATATCTTTGCTAACTAATAAGCTGTAAGGACAGGCTGAACTACTGTTTTGCACTGGCAAACAAAGGAGAGTGTGTGACAGCCCTGCGCAACGCGTGCAAATTGGCTGCCGCTGAGTGGTTGGGAAACATCAAGAATAGTCATGCATCTTAGCTTGCAGAGTTTGAGAAACATCCTCAATTTTTCTAAATAGCACTTGTTGTAGAAACTTGGGAATCCTGTTTTTAGACTAGTCATGTAATCGGTTACAAAACCACCGTCTAGTCGTCAGTGAAAATAGTCGCTGCGCACATCCCTAGTCTGAACTAGGCTATGGTGTGTTGTTGTAATATCTAAATCTCTTCATTTCGCTAAGCAAGCATTTAAGATCCTGACTGTGAAATAGCCTAACAGATTTAGTGGCCTAGGCTACATTACAAAAACAGGACAAGATGTAGGCTACAAATTTAATAAATTTAATTTAGCCTACTCGGCCATAAAAGGCTCAGCTTTCTTATTTTTTTTTAAAATATTTTTTAAGTTATATAGGCCTACTACAAAGAATGAAAAAATAACGTTATAAACCGGTTTTAAAGATTTCAAATTAACGTTTCTGTTCTGGAACAATTAAAGACCATTTTGTTTTCGTTCCTGTTTCTGTTCCTCATAAAATACCGTTCGTTTTCGTTTTTCGTTTCCGTTCCTTGAACCGGTTCGGAGCCTTGGTGAGGAAGCTATTTCGTTTCGAAAGACGTTTCGAAAGATCATGGCATGTGAAAACCACAACAGGCCTATGCTCTATGTAAGCACAACTAGCGATTCATCAAGACAGATTGATGAAAACAACCGTTTCGCGGCAGAAAATAGATTTTTAGAAACTGCATTCTAAGTGCCCCGACCACCGCCATTACATGGATATACTGGCTCGCGCTGGATTTTTAATTTCTTCTACATGCCTCCGAACTACACCAAAGTGATCTCGGTGAGTCAAACGTCTTATAATGTCGTAAATAAGGTCCAGGTTGTCAAAAACAAGCATTGTCCTTTAAATTGGAAAAAATATGGATGGTAGTGAACGGTGGATGACAAATAATTTTTTGATCCCGTTTTAATTGTGCCATATGACCACAACATGTGTTTGTCAATTTAAAACATAAATTTTACTGATCTCTGTTAACTCGCAAGTTAGCTAATATTAGCTAGCTGACATTAACCAAAACCTTGTGTGGGATATTTTGATTCTGAGATAAGCCTGCTAATTAGGTGTTTGGTTGTGGCTGCATTCTTTTTAGATAATCACCGGCTGGCCAATCTTCCTGTTTCCACTTAGGCACTCTATAGGGATGAGTTCATCAATATATTATCTGTAGGTTACCAGCTACAACATGAACTAGTGTTTATGCCATTAGTCGGCCCTGAAACCATGAAGGAATGGGAGAGTAATACACTGTGTTGGGTTCATTGTGGCAACCATTTATACCACCACAATGGATTTGAAATTTAACAAGATGTGCTTTAAGGGGAGACACTACAGTCAAAATGGTGTTTTTTCTACATAAATTTTAATTTCAGTATACGTCTGTTTAATTTGATTTATCCATACTATATGATTGGAAAGTGTGCCATAGGCTGTTAGACTAGTTATTCGTCTTAACTGAGGCTGAGGCTGCAGTCTTGGATCAACACTGACTGCCTGTAACGTTAACTAGAAATAGCTGGCAAGCCTACAACTAAACAAGGCATCGTTGCTTAATCTCATGAGTGAAAACATCTTAGTAAATTGCATTCTCTAACGTAAGACTAACTGTTACCCCATCTACCGGTATGTTCTGCCAGAGAGGCTGCTGTCTCACTGACGTTATATAGGTTAGCTAGCTAGCAATAGAAATAGCTGGCTTTTCTACAACTGAACGAGAGCAATATATTGAATGAAAACAGCATACAATGTAAAGTGAGCTAGCGCACAACAGTCGTAAACCATGTTTTGATTAGCATTTATTTATGATGCCCATGCTTGCAGCAAACAATCTTGGCTGCAGTGATGTGGTAGCTACAGTAGCACGAGCGAACGTTATGACAGCATGTTGACGCTGACTTGCTGTGTGCCTCGTGTTGACTTATATTAGATAAAGGTGACCATTAATCGATCTCGTGAGTTTTTCTGGTCATTTGGGGGGAATGATTGTGTTCACAAAAGATACTAACATAACCAGTTCCTCTGTTTACAAGCGAGATCACGAGAGCCGAGTACAGCGAGAGCCGCGGAGTCTCAGGCTGTGTTCGGAATCGCTCCCTCGTTCCCTCACTCCCTATTCCCTATATAGGGTTCACTTTGTAGTGAACTACCTAGGGAATGGTTTAAGGAGTATTCGGACACTACACCGAACGTCACAAAAATGCGTCGGTCATTCGTGTGATGCAGGCGGATGCGCCCTCGTGTAAACAAACAAGTCTAACAGGGAGCATTCACGCTGCAGGTTGAGATGAACTCACTCAGGTAGTATCGGATTTGCTTTTGTGTGTTCATTTTGAATGTTAAATCCCAAATAAAGTGTTGAAATTGTAATTCTAATCATGTGCATGTGTGGTTTTTCTACATTTAATTGCAAGATGTAACGTTGGCTATAGCCGCGCTACCTAGCTAGCTATGAAGCGCACGATCAAGTAACATGTTTACGAACATTGCATGTTTACGATTTAGCTCTGCAAGCTAGAGTTCCTTCAGTTTATACACGAAAGTTGCCGCCGCCATCCTCCGTTCACAGCCCTCTTCGCGAGACAACTCAACTGCATTGCATTGTGGTATACCGGAGAAAATGTAGGGTACATGCACTGTACCCTGGAAATCAAGGTGACTTGTGGGTAATAAGTAGTGGACTATATAGGGAACGAAAATTCCGTAGAGAATTCGGACACTACAAACAAAATGGCTGACGCCCTATATAGTGCACTATATAGTGAATAGGGAGCGATTCCGAACACAGCCTCAGTCTGACTTTGAAAGCGCTCTGTCTGGAGCTTCCAGTAAATGAAACCACGCATGCGCAGGCTGCGCAGCTTACAACCAATCACAGACATGCTTGTGTTTTAGTAAATTTGGGTTTAGGTTCTCCAGACTTTTTCAGAGAACAGTTTCGCACTAAATCCCTCACACGATTCTCTCCGCCTCAGTCAGTCGCAGTACGAGTTTGTCTGAGGTAACACCAGTCAGCTGTTATTTCTCGTGTCCAGTCCACTGTCTGAGGCGAGTTATCAGGCTCATTAGTTAGTAGGGAATTGATTGATTTTTTTGGTAACAGAACTAGGACTAATGTTTTAATATTGTGGGGCATGAGTCAGACTCGGCGTATGTCCACTGCTTGAGTTAACATCGGCCAAGTTGAGCCAACACCTGCAGCTCCTTAGCTTGTAAGGTGTCACTAAGCAAATTCTTTCTCTCCTCTCTAGATGAAACGGTCTGCACCTTGTGTTACGGGACGTAGGCTAACTTGCCAGCTCATCAGCGTGTAAGGAATGGCACTGCAGTATTTTCTTTTATCTTCCCTCTCTATATTTTCACTTTTTTGATAGTTAAGCTGTCTCTTGGTCATAGTCATACACATATAACGACACTGTTGGAACGTGTCTGCTGCTTGTCTGAGGTAACGCCAGTCGGCTGCTATTCATCGTGTCCAGTCCAGCTGAGGCGAGCTATCAGGGTCATTAGTTAGTAGGGAATTAAAATATCCTGTTTTGATTTTTTTGGGTAACAAAACTACTAGGACTACTATGTTTTAATATATTGTGGGGCATTAGTCAGACTCGGTGTATATCCACTGCGTTTTATTGAGAGAAATGACAGAGGGTGGACTTAAGCAATGTAGGCCTAATTGAGACATTTGCGAGGATGAAGAAAAGAAGAACACAGTTCAGATAGTCTACACATTCCAAGAATAGCCTACTTTTAAATATTTTTTGTCATTTTCATGTGTTAAACACATTTTTTGAGTAGCCTACATTGGACTATTAGGCTTTTACCATGACCTGTTGCCTCTGAGCGAATTGAGTGAAAATACCGTATAGCCTATTGAGCCTAGTGATTTGTCTTACAGTACATTAGTATGGCTATACTATTTGTTGTTGAGTTCTAGCACATACTAGGCCTACTGGTGACTACGTAACTGCAGTTGATGCCTGGAAGTGCTGTGTCATGTTTAGTCTGGTCTCTTATAATAAAGAACACGTCTTTTGTTATCCCCGGTCCTCGTTCTTATGTAGAAATAAGTTTATATAGCTCCAGTATATCACAGCTATATGTTTCAGCTGGTACAAATTAAGATAAATTCAATAGGCTATTTTAATGAATATATTATTAGAAACATATTTTTGATTGACAGACAGGCTAGGGGCCCCCTTGAGGTGAAAAAAACCCCATGGGAATAAAAGTGAATCTATGCCCCTGACAATGACCCAAAGCATACTGCGAAAGCAAGACAAGAGTTTTTCAAGGCAAAGAAGTGCAATGTTCTGCAATGGCCAAGTCAAACACCTGACCTGAATCCAACTGAGCATGCATTTCACTTCCTGAGGACAAAACTGAAGGGAAACGGCCCAAAGAACAAGCAGGAAGTGAAGACAGTTGCAGTAGAGGCCTGGCAGAGCATCACCAGGGATGAAACCCTGCGTCTGGTGATGTCTGTGGTTCCAGACTTCAGGCTGGATTTGACTGTAAATGATTTGCAACCAAATATTAAACATGGCAATTTGATTCATAATTTTGTTAGTTTGTCCAACTACTTTTGTCCTTTAAAAGGGAGGTTGGGTACATATAAAATTTGTTGTAATTCCTACACCTGATTTGGATGTAAATACCAGAATTAAAGTTGAAATTCTGCATTTAAAGCACATATTTAATGTTTCATTTAAAATCCATTGTGGTAGTGTACAGAGCCAATATGATGAAAATTGTGTCAATGTCCAAATATTTATGGACCTAACTGTATACCAATGGTTCTTGCCACAATGAACCCAACACTGTCGCATTCAGTATTGGTTGGTGGAGGACAGTAGAAGACTGCCTGGGAAACGACGAAAGACTCCCCATTGGTCAATGATGCTTTCAATGAACCGCTATGCCAAGTGAGGTCAGTGAAGAATCAGTGTTACTGCTGCAGAGATGTGTGGTGCTGATATATCACCCCAACAAGTGAGCAGCAAGGACATAAAAGATGCCAGGAAAGAGCTCTCCGCACAAGTCTGGAACTAGAGAACATTCTTCCAACCCAGGTGGCACTCAAGCAGAACATAAAGAGTACATGCTACGTAATTTGACCGTGACCTTGATCCTTGGTTCTGGCATTCTTAAAAGTATCACTAAATGAGTGTGCATCTCCAATTTTGTTGGAAATTACACCTTAAATGTTTTTCTACAATGGTTCCAAAATTAAGCATGTTTGAAAATTTGAGGTTGACTCTCACTTACCCCCACATCTGAAAATAAACCTTATGGTAAGTATTATAGAACATTGCACAATTGTTGTGATGTCTGTCTGTCTGTCTGTCTGTCTGAGGGTGTTGGTCTCTGATATTTTTGAAAATATCGAAAAATCTGCAAGAGGACAAAGACACAGACGTCTGGGTCAGTGACTGTCATTACAAATACATTCACATATCCACAGTATATTGTCAGTCACTGATTTTGCTTGTGTGTTTTCAAATACTGTGAAGAAAACACAGGTGATGCTAAAGGTATACTATGTGGCTATACTCTCACCTTTGCAATGGTTGTTCTTTTTCCTCTACCAGCAGATCCTGCGTCTTATTTTACTGTTTCTCCCTTCTTTTCCTGTTTCTCCCTTTTCGTCATCTTTCTCCTCTTTCTGTTTCTCTTTCTCCTCCTCTCCCCTGGCCTTCTTCATCTCCTCCTCTTCTTTCCACTTTTTCATGTCCTCGGTTTACTCCCGGTACTTTACAGCCATCTTCTCTTTCTGCTTTTCCATTTCCCTTCTATCCTTCTCCTCTTTCTCTTTGCTGTCCACCATTTCCATGTACCTCAAGAAGGTCAGGAAGTTCTCGTTTTTCTTCCGGTGCTTCTCTAGAGGCTTCATCTCTTTCAGTTCCTTTTCTTTCTGCTTTCTATCTTTCTCCTCTTTCTTTTTCTGTTTCTCCTCCTCTTGCCTGGCCTTCCTCTTCTCTTTCTTTTCCTGCTGTCTCATCTTAAATTCACTCCACATCTTTTTCAGGCGAGCAAAGATGCCCCCAGATGTCTGAGATGGCCGCTGGTCACTGGTCGCCAGCTCCCTAGAGGGACACTGAACAGCAATTTCAGACATCTTGGCTGTCTCCCCCCTCCTCCCCTCATCTTCCTCCCTCAACTCCGTCCTCAACCTTTTCATCCTCTGGTCCAACTCCCTGATCATGACGGCCATCATGTTCTCCAGTTGCATCTGCTCCATTTTCTGGCTCTTTACCTCTCTCTCCTTCATCATCCTGGCCGTCTCAATCCTCCTCCCCTTTTCTTCCTCCCTCAACTCCACATTCAACCTGGACATCCGCTGGTCCAACTCCCTGATCAGGAGGTACTTCTCTCTCTCCTGGCTCCTTTCCCCTCTCTCCTCCAGGCATTTATTAACCATCTTGGCTATCTCGTTCCTACTCCTCTCCTCTTCCTTACTCCTCCTCCCCTCATCTTCCTCCCTCAACTCGACCCTCAACGCGGTCATCCGGTCATCCATCGATCTCGTCAGGAGGACCTGAATGCGCTCCATCTCCTCCGACTTCCCGGGTCTCCTCTTCTCCTCCTCCTGCCTCCCCCTCCCCTCATCTTCCACCCACGCCTGCCTCCTCAATCTGGGCATCTGTGAGCCGACGAGGTCCCTCTCCCTCTCCTGGCTCTGCGTCTCTCTGTCCTTCAGGTATTCCTCTACCATCCTGGCTGTCTCGCTCCTCCTCATCTCCTTCTCCTGCCTCCTCCTCCGCTCGTCTTCCTCCCTCAACTCCCTCTTCATCTTGGCCATCCGGCGGCCCATGTCTCTGGCCACGTTCTGCAGCTGCTCCTCCACCCAGACAGTCTCGCAGGGCTTCGTCATTCCTAAAGGCTATGGGGGTCAGGGGGGCACAGGGACAACCAGTCAGTCACACCGGGGTCACATTCATGCAGTCAATACACTGTAGTACAGTGATCATAAGATATCACAGTGCATTGGCTACTCCTAGCATGGCACAGTACGATTATACATAGCTTCAGTGTTGCAAGATGTCACAGTGAACTGGCTACTGCTATTAATAGCAGAGCAATACAATACATCACAGTACAGTACTGCTCCTAATAGGTTATGTACCAATTTACATTACAGCAAGCATACTGTAGTCATACAGCACTTTACAACACAGAACAGTGGGCCCATACCTAGCTACTGTATACAGGTAGTTTAGGTGCAAAGCGTCTGAGCATCAAGAGACTAACAAGCTGCACGCAGAGTGAACCGTCATCATGTATTGCAAACATAAAGGCAGCAGCAAGAAAAGAGGAGAGAAAGGAACAGGATGAGAAGGTAGCAAAGTTGCTGGTCAAAGCTACCAGTCTGCTGATCAGTTTTGAGTGTCTGTAGCTATCTGGTACGCTACAGGGAAAATAGTAGGCTAGATAGTTGGCTAGATAGTAGGCTAGTGCTGATGATTTCTGTCACAGCATACACTGCATGCCCTCTCCAGTCCCCTAATAGGTCTTATTTCATTTCCACTTGACTACTAACCTGATTGAGCATGCTACATTTGAGCAGTAGGATGATAATATGGCTAAAAGGTAGGCTACAAGATGCACAGTGCACAGGCTACTCCTATCATGGTACAGTACTCCTACACATACAGTAACTTCAGTTTTACAAGATGCACAGTGCACAGGCTACTCCTATCATGGTACAGTACTCCTACACATACAGTAACTTCAGTTTTACAAGATGCCACAGTGCACTGGCTACTGCATGAATAGCAGGGCAATACAGTACCATGCTCCTTCAAAAGGTTAATATACCACTTTATATTACAGCAATACTACAGCCTATATTTGGATATACAGGATTTTACAACACAGCACAGTAGGCCTACTGTAACTAGATAACACTTTACAAAACAGCAAGCAAAACAATCTAAAATTATTATTATCATTATTGTTATTATTATTAAATCACTAATGAAGAGGAGGTTCACCCAGGAACTCATATTACCCAGACACATCACTGTTAGTCCTGTAATCAACCAGTATCGCTCTCAACCTGGACATAATTTCTAACCTGGTTAAACAAAGTTCTGAGAGAAATGTTCTGTATTCTGTCTTCAATTGGAGGTGTTTTTGTCAAAGACAGCAATACAGAATGATTTTAGAAAATTCCAACTCTAAATTCTATCCCTATTATGGACTAACTTGTTTTCTCTAAATTAGTGTGTCAAATCCAGAAGTCACTAGCTACTCTGATGAGGTGGAATCGGATCACTGACTATTTAAGTGTCTGCCTCAGTAACGTCTACTCTGACGTCATAAAAGCAAGGGGAGTGACGAAACGCCCTCTAGTGGTTCTTATTAGTAATAAATAAAATAAAAAATGTTTTGGGCTGCATTGAGTTATTATTCACATAGTTTCTGAGACACATTGAGTCACTGTTTATTGATTTTGATTATATGTTGCAGTTTAAAGACAGAATAAAAGGCTTTACAATAGGTTTTGGAACGCTGGGTGTAAACTGACTACAGTTCATATGATGCACACACCCCGTGCTTCCTCGCTATGTCAATAGATTAATCTGTCTCGTTCTGTCGGTAACGCTTTATAATACAGCCTGTGTCTTACCAGTGTAATACCTGTGTCTTACACTCTCTTACCAGTGTCTTACCCATACCGAGTACTTACATGTAAGTACGGGGTACCGGGTACTAACAGGTAGTTATGGGGTAGCCTACTTACCGGGTACTTACATGCGCTAGGACTATGAACGAAAATAACATTACAAATGTTCAATAAACAATATTCCAACAACCCAAATATTCAAGTGATAAGCTACATATTCAACCAATCATGCATTTGCACAGCAAATATGACAAAGCCAAATTAAATGTAGCCTAGGCTAATAAGCCGAGGAAAATGACTAGGCCTAATTGTAGGCCTATAGTCTACTCAAGTTGCAACAGTGCTTAAACCATGGGTAAGTGGGGTATTGTAGTGAAATTAATCTTCTTTTTTTTTAATCTGTTTAAATAGTTTATTATTGTTATATCAGAGATAAGGACTTTGAGAATAATAGCCTATCCTAGGCCTACACTACACTACTCTTGTGCTGATAACGGATCAAACATTTGATCATTTCTGTTTCAGTTCTTAAAATATACTTTCATAATTAGGCTATTTTATATTTCAAAATCGCCGGACATTGTATAGGCTAGTGAGAGGCTGAGCATGCGTAGCTGAAATAGCGAGCGTTAGCTAGATATACTACACTGAGCTAACAGCTACCGGTCCTCCACTGCACAAACAAACGCTACAGTTCACATAGGCTATTGCAGCAGGTAAACTACGACAAGAAAACAAAATCCAATAACTGTCTCAATAAACCAGTGAACTAAGGACAAACGCCCTCGGTGCTGCTTACGTTCGTTGCTGCCTAGTGCTACTATCAGCGCGCTCCAAGCTTTCTCTCCCTCTCCGCGTTGTCTAGACGTCTCTCTCTCTCTCTCTCTTTCTCTCTCTCTCTCTCTCTCCCTCTCTCTCTCTCTCTCCCTCTCTCTCTCTCTCTCTCTCTCTCTCTCTTTCTCTCTCTCTCTCTCTCTCTCCCTCTCTCTCTCTCTCTCTCTCTCTCTCCCTCTCTCTCTCCCTCTCTCTCTCTCTCTCTCTCTCTTTCTCTCTCTCTCTCTCCCTCTCTCTCTCTCTCTTTCTCTCTCTCTCTCTCTCTCTCTCTCTCTCTCTCTCTTTCTCTCTCTCTCTCTCTCTCTCTCTCCTCTCTCTCTCTCTCTTTCTCTCTCTCTCTCTCTCTTTCTCTCTCTCTCTCTCTCCTCTCTCTCTCTCTCTCTCTCTCTTTCTCTCTCTCTCTCTCCCTCGTCGTGTCATGTCAACAAGCAGACAGAACGTGCGCGCACCGCTCGCTCATACAGTATTTGACTGTTCCCCCCCTCCCGAATATTTTTTTTTTACAATATTCGTACGAATTTACTATTCGGGAAAAAGCTACTATTTGTACTCATCCGAATACCGTTCGGGCACACCCCTACTGGCTACTGCATCAATAGCAGAGCAATACAGTAGGCTACCGTGCTCCTTCAATAGGTTATATACCACTTTATATTACAGTACGCATACTGTAGCTAGACAGCACTTTACAACACAGAACATTAGGCCTATATCTAGCTGTACAGAACCTTACAACATACAGCAGTAGACATTAACCCACTGTAGCTGTATACAAGTACTTTACAACACAGCACACCTATAGCTGTAGAACACTTTACAACAACCTAGCTACTGTAGGCCAAACTTCTAGCTAGAACAGTTCGGCCTTTAGTATACCGACAGTAGCAGCACAGTTGGCCTATATTTAGATAACACTTTAAAAAACAGCAAGCAAAATAATGTAAAATTATTATTAGTATCATTATTGTTAGTATTAAATCACTGATGAAGAGGTTCACCCAAGAACTCATATTACCCAGACACATCACAGCTAGTCCTGTAATCAACCAGTATCGCTCTCAACCTGGAAATAATTTCTAACCTGGTTAAACAAAGTTCTGAGAGAAATGTTCTGTATTCTGTCTTCAATTGGAGGTGTTTTTGTCAAAGACAGCAATACAGAATAATTGTAGAAAATTCCAACTCTAAATTCTATCCCTATTATGGACTTACTTGTTTTCTCTAAATTCGTGTGTCAAATCCAGAAGTCACTAGCTACTCTGATGAGGTGGAATCGGATCACTGACTATTTAAGTGTCTGCCCCTCGTGACGTCTACTATGACGTCATAAAAGCAAGAGGAGATGTAAAGTGACGAAACGCCCTCTAGTGGTCTTTAATAAAAAATATATTTTGAGCTGCATTGAGTAATTATTCACATCGTTTCTAAGACACTTACATTGAGTCATCGGTTATGGATTATGATTATATGTGTGCAGTTAAAGACAGAATAATAAAACGTTTTACAGCAGGTTTTGGAAACTGCAACTGACTACAGTTCCCATGATGCACAGACCCCGTGCTTCCTCGCTATGTAGATTCATCTGTCTTGTTCTGTATGTAACATTTTATAATACAGCCCGTGTCTTACAGTGTCTTGGCGAAATGTGAGTTTTTAACTGCATAGGACATTAAAATTCACTTTTCTGAGACCGCAGAAACCGATTTTAGGAAGGTAAAAACAGCATATGCGGTGCCCTCTGTTGGTATTAATGTACAAACATGTAAACTGCGAGAATTTCATCATAATGTTGATTTGAATGTGTAGGCTAAGTGTTTGAAAGTGTGTAATAAAGTAGTAGCTATGTGTTACAATATGTTTAATAGCAGTTAGATTAGCAAGGTAGTTATTCACAGTGATAGCTAGCGGATTAGTAACGTAGCCGTCAGGCTAGTCTAGATGTTATTTTAAGATCCTACAACATTTATTTTAATAAAAAGCAAAGCTCACCTTGAGGAATGCTCCTGTATACTCGAACCCTGATTATTGGATGTTTGTATGGCACTATATTTTGTAATGTATGAACGAAATATGAGTCAGTTTACTTATAGCCTAATTAGCCTTGTTTATTGTGTCATTAAATTAGTCAGCGCGTGCATAGTTTTGGCGGTCACCCATGTAGTTCTCAACGGTGTTATAATTGTGTAGTCTGCTTTTCATGTAGCAGTAACAGTTTAGTCTTACTTTACATTAATAAGGGGACAATACTCAACATATACAAATAGGTATACTAGTTGCATGTAAACAACATGAATAGTGTTTGTAGGGAAATGTGAGTTTGGGGTTCTATAGAATAGGAATAGTGAGTTTATTTGTAATTATTACCTAGCTGACAGCCCAGGGTGAGAGGTTAATGTTTTTGGTAGCATAAGTTTATTGGTTGCTTTATTAGTTGGTTGTTAGCAGTTTTGATTGGCACACAGCTCTCGACCTAACAAATGCAGCATTACCAAACATGTCCTGCACGCATTCTAGTTTGGATATATATTTATATTTTAGAAAAAGTATTCATAAGCTATATCCATTAGAAAAAGCATTTCTATAGAGAGAAGAAAGACAGAATTAAGACAGACCCATACTGGAGTGAGCCTATTGCTTAATCAAACTGATTCGTCTGAGAGCAGCTGTTGTGAAAGATACTGACAGCATCGTCTACCTTTTCTGTCCATCTTAAATAGACCTGCTACACCCAACCCTGTGCCTGGGAAGTGTAACACATGCAAAATCAATCTACTATCTGCTTGTCGTGCATGCCAGTTTCAAATTGAGCTAAATAGTCGCTTTCTAATCTAATAAACAGATGCTGGTCTGGTATTACAGCATCCCCTCCCCTTGCCCCTACTACGACAAGTTAGCACCGCTATTAGCTACTATTCCTCCCTCACGTCTATTTTGACTGGGTGAGTGTAACAGAGACTGTGTGTGTCTTGTGTCCGACTGTGTGTATCGTGTTTGTTTGAAGCCAGGTGTCCATCGCTGTCCGCTAGAGGGACACAGCAGACCAGTGGCCCACACAAGCTTCACACCCCTGGAGGGATCAGGTACTGTGTTCTCTGTCTGCACACACACACACACACACACACACACTCACACACACACACACACACACACACTCACACACACACACACACACACACACACACACACACACACACACACACACACACACACACACACTAACTAATCTGGTAACAAAGATTCTGAATTATAAGTCCTATTCTCATTACAGCGCCCCCTAAAGGAAAAGTGTGTTACAGAGCTATAAGCACTCCACATGTTGAACACGCTCACCAGAATCACTACTAGTTACTATTTCTACATGCTGGCAGCTTGAGTCCTTGCTCTCAATGTAGATACCTCAGCACGCATGCAGGTAACGTGGCATCAGCAGTAGAAATGTGGGCTGTTTTCCTACTCAACCCTCAACTCATAGAAATGAGGAATGTATCTATCCCAACTCCCACGTCCTGGTATCTCCTTGCCTTCTGTACATGTACTGGTGTAACAGAGTTGAATTGGTTAACTCACTTCTCAGTTTAAATACCGCCCACCAGTGGCATCAAACCGCTAGCTTTTCGGAGGTGTGTTTAGTAGCGGTGTTTACAAGAAGTGGTCACGTGAGTGTCGTAAATGAGGACCCAAGTTTGAACCCAGTGTGGGCAAAGTGCTGGTGGAAGCTATACTGACGAGCGACACAATCTGAAATCAGCAACACTGGGAATATTCATGTATCCATTTATATTTCATCAGCACATTTGTGTCGGCCTCCGCTGCTGCTCTCTGCATGCGTTTCCAGTGCTGCTGTGCATCTGTCACCCTCAAATGTACCCAGGGATCCCATTGTCAAGTTCAAGTTCAAATCAAGTTCAGCTACAGGCTTATCCCACCCAGGTGCAATACGGAGCGGTTCAGACGTTCCTTTATGGCAGCGGCCATCAGGCTCTTTAACAGTGCCTGAGTGTTGTAGAGGTGTGCATGTGTGCTATATCTATCTATCTATCTATCTATCTATCTATCTATCTATCTATCTATCTATCTATCTATCTATCTATCTATCTATCTACAGTATCAGTCTATCTATCCATCTATCTGTCTGTCTGTCTGTCTGTCTGTCTATCTATCTATCTATCTATCTATCTATCTATCTATCTATCTATCTATCTATCTATCTATCTATCTATCTATCTATCTACAGTATCAATCTATCTAGCTACCTACCCACCCTCTCTCCCTCTGTCTGTCTGTCTGTCTGTCTGTCTGTCTGTCTGTCTGTCTGTCTGTCTGTCTGTCTGTCTGTCTGTCTGTCTATCTATCTACCTAGGTTCAATTTATTTGCCATTTACATACATACTGAGACATATATGACTGTCTAACGGCAAAATAATTCTAGAGTAGCTGATTTTAGTAGCTGAATTTACACAGAAAAAACAATTACAATTTATAAAATCCTATCAACTTGGCTTGATCCTCACAAGATGTCAGTAAAGAATAGGCTCTTTGCACAAGCTCCACTACTTCCTGAAATTCTACAGGCATATTTATTTCCTGTCCTATACCATTGGATGGAAGTGATTAATCAGGTGTGATCAGGTGTGCCTGATAAATCACTTCCATCCAATAGTATAGGACAGGAAATAAGGATGCCTGTAGAATTTCAGGAAGTAGTGGAGCTTGTGCAAAGAGCTTATTTGACCAGTAGAGGGCAGGATAGGCTCCATCAAACATGCGCCATTCTGCTCCACTCACCACTGTACACCTGCACATGGCACATGCATGTCTAGCCCTGACTGATACACTGTGATGTGTCTGGATAAGTTGTCACTTCTGTCATTAAAACATGAATATATACCAGAGATCAGCAACCTATCAAAAGAAACATTTTTGGACAAAAAAATAATAAAAATTCTGATGGGAGCAGTGAAACATTTGAGCCTTATAATGAAGGCAGTGTTTCCTGTAGATGCATTTCTTTCGTGGTAGCACCCAGGAGGGACACATTAGAGGGAGAAGGGGGTTGTTGAGCATCACACACTTAATTTCCTTCGTTATGATGAATTTTTATTAGACATGGGGTTTGGACTGGCACAAAGGCAAGGCAAGTTTATTTGAACCCAAACGTCCTCCTCGCATGCACACACACAGAGCCACAAAATGCATTCATGGGCGGAGGTCTGTGCTCTCTGAGCACCATTTCTCGTTTTATTATTCGTCTTAAATTACATTTACTCCATAGTCCAACTTCTTAAAACACTTTCCACAAGAAATATTTATGAAATTATGAGATGAAGCTATAGCACCACTAGAGGGCACCATCCTCAATCATCCATCTGTCCTCAGGTCCAGGAGGTGTTGATGATAATCTCCATCATCATCGCCCTGAAGAGTCTGCTGGAACAGAAGCGCTCTCCAGTCCTGAAGGACCTCATGATGGTAGATGGTAAATGGACTGCACTTATATTGCGCTTTTATCCTCTCATTCACCCATCCACACACCCAGGGGTGAAAATTAACTTTTTGGCTCACGGTGAGTCACCTGCCAAGGGGACTATAGATGAAAAAATCTACCGTCCGATTTACCGATTTTAAAATGAGGTCAAGGAGTTCTTTGCATGATGAGCTGCTGGCCATGGAGCTGGAATACAACCTGAAGATGTTCGAGAAGCAGATGGAGAACAAGGTGGCCGACTGCAGCCTGGCCAAGTTAAACGGTTTGTCTGTATATATAGACATACTGTAGGCTGTTTTTTATTGATCATAATGTCCATTTGTCTATCTTTATAATGGATGCTTTTTTGTCTTTGTAAACAAAGTAACAAAGTGTAACAAAAACAAATGTGATGTGCTGTATTTTGTGAAAATTGTTTGCAAATATTTTTTTTTACACATATGTTATGCACTCAATGTATTGTCACATTTTCTGTTTATTTTCTTCTTTTATTATTAAATAATAACATTAATACCTGTGGCTACCAGTAGGGGTCGTATGTGTTGTTTGTCTTGTGGACTGTTCTCATTCGTGTGCAGCCGTTGTGAAAGACAACTGAAAGCCTTGTTTTTGTGCGTGGCTGTAAGCCAGCGCACCAATGATAGCAAATGTCCAGTTGTCACTCCCTCCCTCCCTAGCTTCCTCCCTGGGTTCCTCCGTCGTGTTGTTGACCCGCAGTTCTATGTTGCTACCACAAGAGGCAGTGGTCCCAGAACCTGCAGTTCTATGTTGCACCACAAGAGGCAGATAGACTGCATTTACCACTTTCAGCCACGGGAGGGCAGCAACAGGCTTAGATAGACGTTCCTTGTTCAGTTTCAGCAATAGAGGCAGATAGACTGCATTTACCGTTTTCGGCCACGAGAGGGCAACAGGCTTAGATAGAGGTTACCTGGTGGTGCTATGTCAGTTATTGAATTTATGTGCAGTAATTGAACATCTGAAATACTCCTGTTTTTAAATTATACCTACAGTATAGGTGTCTCAGTAATTACCCATTATATATTAGGCTATACTTGCATGTATTTACCAGGTAAATGTTTAGTAATTGTGGAATATGAAAGGAAGGGTTACCAAAAAAATGTTCAGTCAGTTAATTTAGCAATAGAAATCCATAAGCCTAGGGCCAATGGGCCTAGGATATAGACAATAAACTACCGGTGGAATGGTGGTGGAGCATCCATCGGGGACCCGCTGTAGGTCCACTAGCATTGTGTTATCTGGGTTTATCCCTTACCTTTGTCCAGAAACAGAAGTTGAACCAATTGCAGCAAAATAGCTAACGTTACAGGAATCATCAGTGTAACTGCTTTAGCCACTGACCGCTACCATTAATGTTATGTAAGCTGCTGATAGTTGTTGTGAGCTCATGAGCTATCCCACCTTCTGAATCCTATTTATGGGATTTGATGCATGTTGGGCCACATATTTCTTGAAAACAATCTTTATTTGCAACTCATATTACAATGAAAATTAACCACAATCAATTTTCAGCTAAGTCTGGTTATGTTAAAGCAAGAAAATAATAAGGAATAAGGCAATCAAAGTGATGACATTACTCATGAGCTCTCAGACTTGGCGAGCAGGTGCACCTGGCAGTGCTGCAGGAAGGCGTCCAGGAAGGGGGCAGGGCCCACAGTGGTGCAGCCTCTGCCGCTTGGCCCCCGGGTTCTTGGAGACAATGTCCATGTCCGGGCTGCAGACGCTGCAGACCACTACGGCGGGAACACCTCCGCGCACAGGAACTCACCCTTCTCCTCCTGTCTCCTTTCTGGGCCTCCCGGGCCCCTGGCCTCACCGCCTTCTCTGCCAGCTTGGCGGGCCCACTGGGGACCTTCTCCACCCCTGATGACACCACCCCCGCCGCCTGGCACTGACTCTGGGCGTTGTGCAGCTTGGTGTGGGCCAGGAGGGACAGGTGGTGCAGAAAGAACTTGCCGCAGACCTGGTGGCAGACCAAAATGCCTCTGGACGCAATTGGAGAAACCTACAAACAATCACGAGCAACGAAAGGTGGGTTAGTCGTCGTATCGTCGTATCAAGTAGGTACAGTCGTTGTATCAAACCCGACCCATGTTAGATAAACAGTTGTGATTGGCGTGCCTGACCTGGCAGGGGTACGTCTCGCCCTTTAGGCGCTTGTTGATCAGCGGCCGGGTGCCATCGCCCCGACGGATGTCCTTCTCCTGGCTGTGCTTCTTCTTGCGGTGCAGGTAGAGCTTGGCCGTGCTCGGGAACTCCATGTCGCAGGAGCCGTACGCCAGAACCTTCTGCTTGGTGTCGCCATTGTTCGTCAGAGGCGGCCTTCCTCCTCCTCTTCCTCCTCCTTGTCTGACTTCAGCGGGCCTAGTCCTCTTTTCCAGGAGCCACTCCTTGACGTGGTAGGTCCTCTGGTGGCTGTTGAGGCCCGCAGGAGAGTGGAAGTTCTTACCGTAGTACGAGCATGGGTACGGTGCAGCAGGCGGGGGTCGGGGCCGTCTGTGGTGGCGTCGGGGCTGTTGGAGGCATCCGAGGCGGGGGACCACACGGCCTCAAAGCCGGGAGTGGGCGAGTCGAGAGCAAGAGGGCTATTGTCATTGTCAGGGTTTTACAGATCACTGCAGCTGGACTGCTGGTGGCGGAGCAGCACCTGCTTCTGGCTGAATGTCCGTCGGCAGGGGGCACAGGCGACATCGGCGACTTGTCGCGGGGGCCCTCGGGGTTGGAAGTTGGCCACCGCTTCCGTCGCTCCCACGCTGCCGAGACACGGATCAGCACAGTTCGCAAGGGGGGCGTCGTCATCCTCATCATCGTCGTCACGGAGATCGTCGTGGAGATGGCAGTGCAGCTGCAGGGAGGAGAGCAGGAAGAAGGCATTGCAACCGGCCGCACACTGGTGGGGGGGCGAAGTGTCCAGAGCTGCTAAGTTTATTTTTGAATTTCAAGGGGCGTTATCAATGGTGGCAGACCAAAATGCCCTGGATGCAATTGGATAGACCTACAAACAATCACGAGCATCGAAAAGTGGGTTAGTCGTCATATCATTGTATCAAGTAGGTACAGTTGTGTACCTACATTAGAGGACTCACATTAGAGTTGTGATTGGCCATCCAATGAGTTTTCTCCAGAGGGTGGCTGGGGTCTCCCTGAGAGATCGGGTGAGAAGTTCAGTCATCCAGGAGAGACTCGGAGTAGAGCCGCTGCTCCTTTGCATCGAAAGGAGCCATTTGAGGTGGTTCTGGCATCTAGTGAGGATGCCTCCTGGGCTGGGAGGAGGCCGCTGGGTAGACCCAGGACCAGGTGGCGGGACTACATCTCCGTACTGGCCTGTGAGCGGCTAAAGATTTCCCAGACAGAGCTGGTTGATGCTGCTAGGGAAAGGGATGTCTGGGGCCCCCTGCTGGAGCTGCTGCCTCCGCGACCTGACCCCGGATAAGCGGATGACAATGGATGGTGTAGGTGGAGTTCAGCAGGTTGGAGAACAGGCCGTGGTCACAGTGGTGTGGAGAGTTCAGCATGTTGGAGAACTTGCTGTTGTCAGGGTGGTGTAGAGAGTTCAGCAGGCTGAAGAACAGGCCGTCATTGTGGTGCCGTGGAGAGTTCAGCATGTTGGAGAACAGTCTGTGGTCGGGGTGGGTGAGATCTCTGCAACCTGAATGAAAATTTTATTTTTTAGCTTGAAATTGGGTACCGGTGCAACAAATGTGTATTTTATAAGAAAAGCATGACATTTCTAGTTAGTATATCCTATACCATTATTTACCAGATGTGGAGTTCAGCAGGTTGGAGAACAGGCCGTGGTCAAGGTGGTGTGGAGAGTTCAGCATGTTGGAGAACAGGCCCTCATTGGGTTGGTGTAGAGAGTTCAGCATGTTGGAGAACAGGCCCTCATTGGGTTGGTGTAGAGAGTTCAGCAGGTTGGAGAACAGGCTGTGGTCAGGGTGGGTGAGATCTCTGCAACCTGAATGAAAAATTTATTTTTTAGCTTCAAATTGGGTACCGGTGCAACAAATGTGTATTTTATAAGTAAAGCATGAAATTTCTAGTTAGTATATCCTATACCATCATTTACCAGATGTGGAGTTCTGCAGGTAGGAGAACAGGCCGTGGTCACAGTGGTGTTGAGAGTTCAGCCGGTTGGAGAACAGGCCGTCATTGGGGCAGTGTGGAAAGTTCAGCTCGTTGGAGAACAGGCTGTCATTGGGGAGGTGTGGAGAGTTCAGCATGATGGAGAACAGGCCATGGTTGGGATGCTGTGGAGAGTTCAGCTGGTTGGAGAACAGGCCGCCATTGCGGCATTGTGGAGAGATGAGAGGTTGGAGAACAGGCCGTGGTCGTGGTGGTGTAGATTGTTTAGCAGTTTGGAGAACAGGCCATCATTGGGATGGTGTGGGGAGCTCAGCAAGTTGGAGAACAGGCTGTAGTTTGGGTAGTGTGGAGAGTTCAGCAGGTTGGAGAACAGGCCTTGGTTGGGGTGATGTGTAGAGTTCAGCAGGTTGGAGAAAAGGTCATCATTGGGGTGGTGTGGAGAGTTCAGCAGGTTGGAGAACTTGCCCTATTCAGGGTGGTGTGGAGAGTTCAGCAGGTTGGAGCACAGGCCGTAGTTGAGGTGGTGTGGAGAGTTCAACAGGTTGGAGAACAGGCAGTGGTTGGGGTGATGTGGAGAGTTCAGCAGGTTTGAGAACAGGTCGTATTGGGTTGGTGTGGAGAGTTCAGCAGGTTGAGAACAGGCCATGGTTGAGGTGCTGTGGAGAGTTCAGTAGGTTGGAGAACAGGCCGTAGTCAGGATGATTTGGAGAGATAAGCAGATTGGCGAACTTGCGGTGTTCAGGGTGGTGTGGAGAGTTCAGCAGGTTGGAGAACAGGCCGTCACTGTGGTGCCGTGGAGAGTTCAGCATGTTGGAGAACAGGCTGTCATTGGGGTGGTGTGGAGAATTAAGCAGGTTGGAAAACAGGCCGTGGTTGGGATGCTGTGGAGAGTTCATCAGGTTGGAGGACAGGCTGTGGTCAGGTTGGTGTGGTGAATTCAGCAGGTTGGAGAACAGGCCATGGTCACGATGGTGTGAAGAGTTCAACAGGTTGGAGAACTTGCTGTGTTCAGGGTGGTGTGGAGAGTTCAGCAGGTTGGAGCACAGGCAATTATTGGGGTGGTATGAAGATTTCAGCAGGTTGGAGAACAGGCCATCATTGGGGTGGTGTGGAGAGCTCAGCAAGTTGGAGAACAGGTCGTAGTTGGGGTGGTGTGGAGATTTCAGCAGGTTGGAGAACAGGCAGTGGTTGGGGTGATGTGTAGAGTTCAGCAGGTTGGAGAACAGGTCATATTGGATTGGTGTGGATAGTTCAGCAGATTGGAGAATAGGCTGTGGTCGGGATCTCTGCTGATGCTGAGACCATTGTGCAGGCAGTGTTTTTGAAAAATGTATTTTTTTGACTTGAAATTGGGTACCAGTGAAACAATTGTGCATGTTATAAGAAATTGCATGACATTTCTAGTTAGAATGGCCTATACCATAATTTTATCAGATGTGGAGGAAAGCCACCTGACCCCTGAGGACCGTGAGAGGTAAAATCCAAGATGGCCGCTAGTGCCTTGGGTCTAATTTTCAAACACGCTCAATTTTGGAACCAGTGTAGAAAAACATATAAGGTGTCATATCCAACTAAATTGGGGATGTACAGTATACATTCTTTTGAGCCTGCCAGAACCCAAGGATCAAGGTCAAGGTCAAATTAACGTAGCAAGTGTTTTAATGTTCTGCTCGAGTACTACCTGGGCTGGAGTAATGTTCTCTAGTTCCAGACTTCTGTGTGGATAGCTGTTTCAAGACATCATTCATGCCGTACTATTCACTTGTTGGTTTGTACATCAGCACCACAAATCTCTCCAGCAGTAACTGATTGTTCATGGACCTCGCTTGGTGTGAAAACCACAACAGGCCTATGCTCTATGTAAGCACAACTAGCGAGTTCATCAAGACAGATTGATGAAAGCAACCGTTTCGCGGCAGAAAATAGATTTTTAGAAACTGCATTCTAAGTGCTCCGACCAACGCCATTACATGGATATACTGGCTCGCGCTGGATTTTAAATTTCTTCTACATGCCTCCGAACTACGCCAAAGTGATCTCGGTGAGTCAAACGTCTTATAATATGTCGTAAATAAGGTCCAGGTTGTCAAAAACGAGCATTGTCCTTTAAATTGGAAAAAATATGGATGGTAGTGAACGGTGGATGACAAATAATTTTTTGATCCCGTTTTAATTGTGCCATGACCACAACATGTGTTTGTCAATTTAAAACATAAATTTTACTGATCTCTGTTAACTCGCAAGTTAGCTAATATTAGCTAGCTGACATTAACCAAAACCTTGTGTGGGATATTTTGATTCTGAGATATGACTGCTAATTAGGTGTTTGGTTGTGGCTGCATTCTTTTTAGATAATCACCGGCTGGCCAATCTTCCTGTTTCCACTTAGGCACTCTATAGGGATGAGTTCATCAATATATAATCTGTAGGTTACCAGCTACAACATGAACTAGTGTTTATGCCAGCAGTCGGCCCTGAAACCATGAAGGAATGGGACAGTAATACACTGTGTTGGGTTCATTGTGGCAACCATTTATACCACCACAAATTTAAATTTGGGTTTAGGTTTTCCAGACTTTTTCAGAGAACAGTTTCGCACTAAATCCCTCACACGATTCTCTCCGCCTCAGTCAGTCGCAGTACGAGTTTGTCTGAGGTAACACCAGTCAGCTGTTATTTCTCGTGTCCAGTCCACTGTCTGAGGCGAGATATCAGGCTCATTAGTTAGTAGGGAATTGATTGATTTTTTTGGTAACAGAACTAGGACTACTGTTTTAATATTGTGGGGCATTAGCTAGTAGGCAAACTTGCCAGCTCATCAGCGTGTAAGGAATGGCACTGCAGTATTTTCTTTTATCTTCCCTCTCTATATTTTCACTTTTTTGATAGTTAAGCTGTCTCTTGGTCATAGTCATACACATATAACGAAACTGTTGGCACGTGTCTGCTGCTTGTCTGAGGTAACGCCAGTCGGCTGCTATTCATCGTGTCCAGTCCACTGTCTGAGGCGAGCTATCAGGGTCATTAGTTAGTAGGGAATTAAAATATCATGTTTTGATTTTTTTTGGTAACAAAACTACTAGGACTACTATGTTTTAATATATTGTGGGGCATTAGTCAGACTCGGTGTATATCCACTGCGTTTTATTGAGAGAAATGACAGAGGGTGGACTTAAGCAATGTAGGCCTAATTGAGACATTTGCGAGGATGAAGAAAAGAAGAACACAGTTCAGATAGTCTACACATTCCAAGAATAGCCTACTTTTAAATATTTTTTGTCATTTTCATGTGTTAAACAAATTTGAGTAGCCTACATTGGACTATTAGGCTTAGCCTTTACCATGACATGTTGCCTCTGAGCGAATTGAGTGAAAATACCGTATAGCCTATTGAGCCTAGTGATTTGTCTTACAGTACATTAGTATGGCTATACTATTTGTTGGGGAGTTCTAGCACATACTAGGCCTACTGGTGACTACATAACTGCAGTTGATGCCTGGAAGTGCTGTGTCATGTTTAGTCTGGTCTCTTATAATAAAGAACACGTCTTTTGTTATCCCCGGTCCTCGTTCTTATGTAGAAATAAGTTTATATAGCTCCAGTATATCACAGCTATATGATTCAGCTGGTACAAATTATGATAAATTCAATAGGCTATTTTAATGAATATATTATTAGAAACATATTTTTGATTGACAGACAGGCTAGGGGCCCCTTTGAGGTGAAAAAACCCCATGGGAATAAAAGTGAATCTATGCCCCTGACAATGACCCAAAGCATTCAGCGAAAGCAAGACAAGAGTTTTTCAAGGCAAAGAAGTGCAATGTTCTGCAATGGCCAAGTCAAACACCTGACCTGAATCCAACTGAGCATGCATTTCACTTCCTGAGGACAAAACTGAAGGGAAACGGCCCAAAGAACAAGCAGGAAGTGAAGACAGTTGCAGTAGAGGCCTGGCAGAGCATCACCAGGGATGAAACCCTGCGTCTGGTGATGTCTGTGGTTCCAGACTTCAGGCTGGATTTGACTACAGTAAATGATTTGCAACCAAATATTAAACATGGCAATTTGATTCATGATTTTGTTAGTTTGTCCAACTACTTTTGTCCTTTAAAAGGGAGGTTGGGTACATATAAAATTTGTTGTAATTCCTACACCTGATTTGGATGTAAATACCAGAATTAAAGTTGAAATTCTGCATTTAAAGCACATATTTAATGTTTCATTTAAAATCCATTGTGGTAGTGTACAGAGCCAATATGATGAAAATTGTGTCAATGTCCAAATATTTATGGACCTAACTGTATACCAATGGTTCTTGCCACAATGAACCCAACACTGTCGCATTCAGTATTGGTTGGTGGAGGACAGTAGAAGACTGCCTGGGAAACGACGAAAGACTCCCCATTGGTCAATGATGCTTTCAATGAACCGCTATGCCAAGTGAGGTCAGTGAAGAATCAGTGTTACTGCTGCAGAGATGTGTGGTGCTGATATATCACCCCAACAAGTGAGCAGCAAGGACATAAAAGATGCCAGGAAAGAGCTCTCCGCACAAGTCTGGAACTAGAGAACATTCTTCCAACCCAGGTGGCACTCAAGCAGAACATAAAGAGTACATGCTACGTAATTTGACCGTGACCTTGATCCTTGGTTCTGGCATTCTTAAAAGTATCACTAAATGAGTGTGCATCTCCAATTTTGTTGGAAATTACACCTTAAATGTTTTTCTACAATGGTTCCAAAATTAAGCATGTTTGAAAATTTGAGGTTGACTCTCACTTACCCCCACATCTGAAAATAAACCTTATGGTAAGTATTATAGAACATTGCACAATTGTTGTGATGTCTGTCTGTCTGTCTGTCTGTCTGAGGGTGTTGGTCTCTGATATTTTTGAAAATATCGAAAAATCTGCAAGAGGACAAAGACACAGACGTCTGGGTCAGTGACTGTCATTACAAATACATTCACATATCCACAGTATATTGTCAGTCACTGATTTTGCTTGTGTGTTTTCAAATACTGTGAAGAAAACACAGGTGATGCTAATGTATACTATGTGGCTATACTCTCACCTTTGCAATGGTTGTTCTTTTTCCTCTACCAGCAGATCCTGCGTCTTATTTTACTGTTTCTCCCTTCTTTTCCTGTTTCTCCCTTTTCGTCATCTTTCTCTTTCTCCTCTTTCTGTTTATCTTTCTCCTCCTCTCCCCTGGCCTTCTTCATCTCCTCCTCTTCTTTCCACTTTTTCATGTCCTCGGTTTTCTCCCGGTACTTCTCTACAGCCATCTTCCCTTTATGCTTTTCCATTTCCCTTCTATCCTTCTCCTCTTTCTCTTTGCTGTCCACCATGTCCATGTACTTCATGAAGGTCAGGAAGTTCTCGTTTTTCTTCCGGTGCTTCTCTAGAGGCTTCATCTCTTTCTGTTCCTTTTCTTTCTGCTTTCTATCTTTCTCCTCTTTCTTTTTCTGTTTCTCCTCCTCTTGCCTGGCCTTCCTCTTCTCTTTCTTTTCCTGCTGTCTCATCTTAAATTCACTCCACATCTTTTTCAGGCGAGCAAAGATGCCCCCAGATGTCTGAGATGGCCGCTGGTCACTGGTCGCCAGCTCCCTAGAGGGACACTGAACAGCAATATCAGACATCTTGGCTGTCTCCCCCCTCCTCCCCTCATCTTCCTCCCTCAACTCCGTCCTCAACCTTTTCACCCTCTGGTCCAACTCCCTGATCATGACGGCCATCATGTTCTCCAGTTGCATCTGCTCCATTTTCTGGCTCTTTACCTCTCTCTCCTTCATCATCCTGGCCGTCTCAATCCTCCTCCCCTTTTCTTCCTCCCTCAACTCCACATTCAACATGGACATCCGCTGGTCCAACTCCCTGATCAGGAGGTACTTCTCTCTCTCCTGGCTCCTTTCCCCTCTCTCCTCCAGGCATTTATTAACCATCTTGGCTATCTCGTTCCTACTCCTCTCCTCTTCCTTACTCCTCCTCCCCTCATCTTCCTCCCTCAACTCGACCCTCAACGCGGTCATCCGGTCATCCATCGATCTCGTCAGGAGGACCTGAATGCGCTCCATCTCCTCCGACTTCCCGGGTCTCCTCTTCTCCTCCTCCTGCCTCCCCCTCCCCTCATCTTCCACCCACGCCTGCCTCCTCAATCTGGGCATCTGTGAGCCGACGAGGTCCCTCTCCCTCTCCTGGCTCTGCGTCTCTCTGTCCTTCAGGTATTCCTCTACCATCCTGGCTGTCTCGCTCCTCCTCATCTCCTTCTCCTGCCTCCTCCTCCGCTCGTCTTCCTCCCTCAACTCCCTCTTCATCTTGGCCATCCGGCGGCCCATGTCTCTGGCCACGTTCTGCAGCTGCTCCTCCACCCAGACAGTCTCGCAGGGCTTCGTCATTCCTAAAGGCTATGGGGGTCAGGGGGGCACAGGGACAACCAGTCAGTCACACCGGGGTCACATTCATGCAGTCAATACACTGTAGTACAGTGATCATAAGATATCACAGTGCATTGGCTACTCCTAGCATGGCACAGTACGATTATACATAGCTTCAGTGTTGCAAGATGTCACAGTGAACTGGCTACTGCTATTAATAGCAGAGCAATACAATACATCACAGTATAGTACTGCTCCTAATAGGTTATGTACCAATTTACATTACAGCAAGCATACTGTAGTCATACAGCACTTTACAACACAGAACAGTGGGCCCATACCTAGCTACTGTATACAGGTAGTTTAGGTGCAAAGCGTCTGAGCATCAAGAGACTAACAAGCTGCACGCAGAGTGAACCGTCATCATGTATTGCAAACATAAAGGCAGCAGCAAGAAAAGAGGAGAGAAAGGAACAGGATGAGAAGGTAGCAAAGTTGCTGGTCAAAGCTACCAGTCTGCTGATCAGTTTTGAGTGTCTGTAGCTATCTGGTACGCTACAGGGAAAATAGTAGGCTAGATAGTTGGCTAGATAGTAGGCTAGTGCTGATGATTTCTGTCACAGCATACACTGCATGCCCTCTCCAGTCCCCTAATAGGTCTTATTTCATTTCCACTTGACTACTAACTTGATTGAGCATGCTACATTTGAGCAGTAGGATGATAATATGGCTAAAAGGTAGGCTACAAGATGCACAGTGCACAGGCTACTCCTATCATGGTACAGTACTCCTACACATACAGTAACTTCAGTTTTACAAGATGCCACAGTGCACTGGCTACTGCATGAATAGCAGGGCAATACAGTACCATGCTCCTTCAATAGGTTAATATACCACTTTATATTACAGCAATACTACAGCCTATATTTGGATATACAGGATTTTACAACACAGCACAGTAGGCCTACTGTAGCTAGATAACACTTTACAAAACAGCAAGCAAAACAATATAAAATTATTATTATCATTATTGTTATTATTATTATTGATTCACTAATTAAGAGGAGGTTCACACAGGAACTCATATTACCCAGACACATCACTGTTAGTCCTGTAATCAACCAGTATCGCTCTCAACCTGAACATAATTTCTAACCTGGTTAAACAAAGTTCTGAGAGAAATGTTCTGTATTCTGTCTTCAATTGGAGGTGTTTTTGTCAAAGACAGTAATACAGAATAATTTCAGAAAATTCCAACTCTAAAGTCTATCCCTATTATGGACTTACTTGTTTTCTCTAAATTCGTGTGTCAAATCCAGAAGTCACTAGCTACTCTGATGAGGTGGAATCGGATCACTGACTATTTAAGTGTCTGCCTCAGTAACGTCTACTATGACGTCATAAGCAAGGGGAGATGTAAAGTGACGAAACGCCCTCTAGTGGTTTTTATTAATAATAAATAAAATAAAAAATGTTTTGGGCTGCATTGAGTTATTATTCACATAGTTTCTGAGACACATTGAGTCACTGTTTATTGATTTTGATTATATGTTGCAGTTTAAAGACAGAATAAAAGGCTTTACAATAGGTTTTGGAACACTGGGTGTAAACTGACTACAGTTCATATGATGCACACACCCCGTGCTTCCTCGCTATGTCAATAGATTAATCTGTCTCGTTCTGTCGGTAACGCTTTATAATACAGCCTGTGTCTTACAGTGTCTTACCAGTGTAATACCAGTGTCTTACACTCTCTTACCAGTGTCTTACCCATACCGAGTACTTACATGTAAGTGCGGGGTACCGGTAGTCTAGGGGTACCGGGTACTTACAGGTAGTTATGGGGTAGCCTACTTACCGGGTACTTTCATGCAAGTACTCCAAACCTACCTGTAAGAACCCCGTACTTACCTGTAAGTACCCCGTACCTACCTGTAAGTAAAAGTACCTATGCTACTGTGCACGCCATGTACGTACCCGGTAAGTACCCCGTACCTACATGTAAGTACCCGGTATGTACCCCGTACCTACATGTAAGCAGGGCTGAAAATTAACACCCGCCAATGGCGGGTAAAATTTAGATTTGGCGACTAAATTTCGGAGGCTATCCGCCACGCTGGCGGGTAAATGTTTGTACCAATAGAGTCATGTAATAAATGATGCGTGCGATGTCGCCACATCCATGCCATAGACCGGCGTTCTGTTTGTTGTGCGTTGCTCCCCCGCTGCACCAAATCAAGTTTTCAGTCACATGACTGTTGCCTCGCGCACTAGGAGAGACTGGTGACGCGAGGCTACTCGCGCACAGAAAATCGTTCCCATTGACCTCAGAGGACGCGCGCTTCTACAGTCAACACCTACAGTAGATGTGTACCATCCTGTCTCTGGGCTTCCATAGCATACCAAGCCACTGTTTCTCAGAAGGGATGTCTTTGATCGCTTGTCATGTAGCTTATAAACTCTGATGACGGTACTGGTTCCTCCTTGACTGACTTCACTGGTCATCCAGCCATAGGCGTAGTTTTAGGTATGGACGCTATGGACATGTCCATACCAAAGCCACGGAAACACGAATTGTCCCTACCAAAAATAATACAGAGTGAAAACTGTAGTTTTTAATTACCATTCACAACTTGCGAAAGCAAAACGGTTGGGAATTAAGACCAGGTTGACAGCTGCGTTCAGCAAGCTTTCCAATCAACAATATACAGTAGCCTACTTTCCCGCCATCGCCTCTGTGACCCAGCGAGGGCCTCGCGAGCTCAGCAGCTCACAGCACATCGAGCATCGACTGTCGGCAACAGCGGGAATTTTGATTAAGCAGAAGTAAGATTGAAGTTATTGAACAATAGGGAATACAATATGTTGACCGACAATTATTTTTCTGTAGCCTACAGAGTTGTATCAATGATAATAGTTTAGTTTGCGTCCTACTAAATGCCTATGTAAACTGTAATGTTAGTGCTAGCTGGTGGTGCAGCTAGAGCTGTACGTATTACCTATAACGTTAGGTCTCGTAAACGTTTGCTGAGGCAGAGATAAGGTGCTGTAATGTTGTCATAACAGTTGTCTTTAGCTAGTAATAAATCAGTTTTGGTATAACCGTTGCAAACTCCTAGGTTTGAGCAATGACTAGCTAGGTTCACTTGCCCACTGAATTGCATAACAGGCTAAACAAACGAGACTAGACGTCTGGTTTGTTTATGCAATTCAGTCCAAGTCCAGCGTAATTATGTTCATATTTCATATGCTACACAGAATAGGCTGTAGGCTACACGGAAAAGAGTGTTTCATGTCTGCAAGTAGTTTGATATTGTCAATCATTTCCCTTTTATGACCAGAAAAAAATTGACAGAAATGGACATTGTAATTTTTTTGGTCAAAGCAGCAGAAAGGCAGGACCTGGAGAGGCAGGCGGTAGATGCATCAGGGTTACAGGTGAGATTATAGTCTGACTCAACAGATGTAGGTTTTGTGGATAAACCTTGTCATTCGTTGTCACATTGCCCAATCAGTGGCGACAGAAATTAATCTGATTCGGCCACCACCCAGATTCAATCCAGACTACGTGAAACAACAACAACCTATTGTGTCCCTACCAAAGCTCAAATCAAACCTACGCCCCTGCATCTTGCAACACTTAAACTATGTATAATCGTACTGTGCCATGCTAGGAGTAGCCAATGCACTGTGATATCTTATGATCACTGTACTACAGTGTATTGACTGCATGAATGTGACCCCGGTGTGACTGACTGGTTGTCCCTGTGCCCCCCTGACCCCCATAGCCTTTAGGAATGACGAAGCCCTGCGAGACTGTCTGGGTGGAGGAGCAGCTGCAGAACGTGGCCAGAGACATGGGCCGCCGGATGGCCATGATGAAGAGGGAGTTGAGGGAGGAAGACGAGAGGAGGAGGAGGCAGGAGAAGGAGATGAGGAGGAGCGAGACAGCCAGGATGGTAGAGGAATACCTGAAGGACAGAGAGACGCAGAGCCAGGAGAGGGAGAGGGACCTCGTCGGCTCACAGATGCCCAGGTTGAGGAGGGAGGCGTGGGTGGAAGATGAGGGGAGGGGGAGGCAGGAGGAGAAGAGGAGAAGAGGAGACCCGGGAAGTCGGAGGGGCGTCTGGAGCGCATGCAGGTCCTCCTGACGAGATCGATGAACGACCGGGTGACCGCGTTGAGGGTCGAGTTGAGGGAGGAAGATGAGGGGAGGAGGAGTAAGGAAGGGGAGAGGAGGAGGAACGAGATAACCAAGATGGTTAATAAATGCCTGGAGGAGAGAGGGGAAAGGAGCCAGGAGAGAGAGAAGTACCTCCTGATCAGGGAGTTGGACCAGCGGATGTCCAGGTTGAATGTGGAGTTGAGGGAGGAAGAAGAGGGGAGGAGGATTGAGACGGCCAGGATGATGAAGGAGAGAGTGTTGTGGGCCCAGCTCGGTCTTTGGGTCCAGTCCGGGAGTCGAGTCGTAGGGGCAGTGAGGCACACGCTTCGAGGACGCGGACTCCACCCCTTGCCGGAGAGGCCGGCTCCGCCCGGCAGCAGCAACAATCACCTGCCAACTCGTTGCAGCTGTTGCCTGTTAGCGGAGCCTCTACAAGAGGACGCTGGAACCACCGC
This sequence comes from Borostomias antarcticus, assembly GCF_949987555.1. NCBI lineage: Eukaryota > Metazoa > Chordata > Actinopteri > Stomiiformes > Stomiidae > Borostomias > Borostomias antarcticus. The sequence continues at coordinate 855,041 of NW_028176112.1, forward strand.
TCGGGGCTCAGACGTTTCTAGCCCTCATAGGGTAATCAGACGAGCTGGCTATCGCCCCTGATCCATTTTGAAGTTTGCTTATTTCGACTAACGATTTGTTTTCCCTGTGTTGTGTTCCCTCTTTTGTTCCCCCCGGAAGGTCCAGCGTCCTCGCGCCTCTCCGGCCCCCGCGTCCTCCCGGCCTCCGCGCCGCGTTTCCCATTCGCTTCCTGCCCTCGACTCTCCCCTCCCGGACTCCGCTCCCCGCACGCCTCCTGGACCTCCCTCGCTCCGCGGGACTGCCGCCGCTCCGCCTCCTCTCACCACCAAAGACCGCCAGAGTTCCCGGACCCTTCCCTCCACCTCTCGTAGGGCCTCGCAGCACATTCACAAACACATTCCGGCTGATACCCATACCGCACACACCGCACCCACGCACCCCTCTTTGTTTCCCCATCTCATGTACATACCACACACACGCATCCATACATACCCCCCATTGGTTTGCACCTCCCCCATTTTGTTGTGGCACCAGTTCTCCCCATTTTATTATTTATTATTAAACGGCCAAGTGCCAACCACTCCCCTCTGTCTGCCTGTTCTGTCCGGGGGTCTCACTACACGGGTCCAGGGTCCGCGTTCCGGCCCCTGACAGAGAGAGGTAAAGAGCCAGAAAATGGAGCAGATGCAACTGGAGAACATGATGGCCGTCATGATCAGGGAGTTGGACCAGAGGATGAAAAGGTTGAGGACGGAGTTGAGGGAGGAAGATGAGGGGTGGAGGGGGGAGACAGCCAAGATGTCTGATATTGCTGTTCAGTGTCCCTCTAGGGAGCTGGCGACCAGTGACCAGCGGCCATCTCAGACATCTGGGGGCATCTTTGCTCGCCTGAAAAAGATGAGGAGTGAATTTAAGATGAGACAGCAGGAAAAGAAAGAGAAGAGGAAGGCCAGGCAAGAGGAGGAGAAACAGAAAAAGAAAGAGGAGAAAGATAGAAAGCAGAAAGAAAAGGAACACCAGAAAAAGATGAAGGCTCTAGAGAAGCACCGGAAGAAAACTGAGAACTTCCTGGACTTCATGAAGTGCAAAGAAATGGAGGAGCGGAAGCAGAAAAAGAAAGAGGAGAAGAAAGAGAAAGAGGAGAAGGATAGAAGGCAGAAAGAAAAGTAAATTGAAAAGCAGAAAGAGAAGATGGCTGTAGAGAAGTGCTGGGAGAAAACTGAGGACATTAAAAAGTGGAAAGAAGAGGAGGAGAGGAAGAAGGCCAGGGGAGAGGAGGAGAAAGAGAAACAGAAAGAGGAGAAAGAGAAAGATGACGAAAAGGGAGAAACAGTAAAAGAAGGGAGAAACAGGAAAAGAAGACGCAGGATCTGCTGGTAGAGGAAAAAGAACAACCATTGCAAAGGTGAGAGTATAGCCACATAGTATACCTTTAGCATCACCTGTGTTTCCTTCACAGTACTTGAAAACACACAAGCAAAATCAGTGACTGACAATATACTGTGGATATGTGAATGTATTTGTAATGACAGTCACTGACCCAGACGTCTGTGTCTTTGTTCTCTTGCAGATTTTTCAATATTTTCAAAAATATCAGAGACCAACACCCTCAGACAGACAGACAGACATCACAACAATTGTGCAATGTTCTATAGGCAGGGCTGAAAATTAACTTTTAGGCTCACCTGCCAAGGGGACTGGTAGATGAAAAAATCCACCGGCCAAGTATATTTTTTACTGGCCAAAATAATAAAATAATACATTTTTTGTCACATTATACATCTGTTTCAGTACTTTTCATTCAGATAATAGTATTATTTTGAATACATGCTTAAGGAAGAGGCCAAAAGTAAAATTTAAAATAAAGTAGTTTAATTCGATGGCTTGAAACATTGCAATTCATATAAATTCAAATATTAATTTCCATTCACTTCCACAGTGTAGAATTATCCATAACTAGCTAACCCTACACAAATATGAGATAGAAATGATCCAAGCCTTAACCTCATGGTCTTTATGAGTTTATGAACAAAATTAATATACTGTAACATATTCACAGCCTGTCATCATGTTAAACCTGAGCTGGATGCAGGGGCGTAGGTTTGATTTGAGCTTTGGTAGGGACACAATAGGTTGTTGTTGTTTCACGTAGTCTGGATTGAATCTGGGTGGTGGCCGAATCAGATTAATTTCCGTCGCCAGTGATTGGGCAATGTGACAACGAATGACAAGGTTTATCCACAAAACCTACATCTGTTGAGTCAGACTATAATCTCACCTGTAACCCTGATGCATCTCCTGCCTGCCTCTCCAGGTCCTGCCTTTCTGCTGCTTTGACCAAAAAAATTCCAATGTCCATTTTTGTCTGGTCATAAAAGAGAAATGATTGACAATATCAAACTACTTGCAGACATGAAACACTCTTTTCCGTGTAGCCTACAGCCTATTCTGTGTAGCATATGAAATATGAACATAATTACGCTGGACTTGGACTGAATTGCATAAACAAACCAGACGTCTAGTCTCGTTTGTTTAAGCCTGTTATGCAATTCAGTGGGCGAGTGAACCTAGCTAGTCATTGCTCAAACCTAGGAATTTGCAACGGTTATACCAAAACTGATTTATTACTAGCTAAAGACAACTGTTATGACAACATTACAGCACCTTATCTCTGCCTCAGCAAACGTTTACGAGACCTAACGTTATAGGTAATACGTACAGCTCTGACTAGCTGCACCACCAGCTAGCACTAACATTACAGTTTACATAGGCATTTAGTAGGACGCAAACTAAACTATTATCATTGATACAACTCTGTACAGAAAAATAATTGTCGGTCAACATATTGTATTCCCTATTGTTCAATAACTTCAATCTTACTTCTGCTTAATCAAAATTCCCGCTGTTGCCGACAGTCGATGCTCGATGTGCTGTGAGCTGCTGAGCTCGCGAGGCCCTCGCTGGGTCACAGAGGCGATGGCGGGAAAGTAGGCTACTGTATATTGTTGATTGGATAGCTTGCTGAACGCAGCAACCTGGTCTTAATTCCCAACCGTTTTGCTTTCGCAAGTTGTGAATGGTAATTAAAAACTACAGTTTTCACTCTGTATTATTTTTGGTAGGGACAATTCGTGTTTCCGTGGCTTTGGTATGGACATGTCCATAGCGTCCATACCTAAAACTACGCCTATGGCAAGATGTCACAGTGAACTGGCTACTGCTATTAATAGCAGAGCAATACAATACATCACAGTACAGTACTGCTCCTAATAGGTTATGTACCAATTTACATTACAGCAAGCATACTGTAGTTATACAGCACTTTACAACACAGAACAGTGGGCCCATACCTAGCTACTGTATACAGGTAGTTTAGGTGCAAAGCGTCTGAGCATCAAGAGACTAACAAGCTGCACGCAGAGTGAACAGTCATCATGTATTGTAAACATAAAGGCAGCAGCAAGAAAATAGGAGAGAAAGGAACAGGATGAGAAGGTAGCAAAGCTGCTGGTCAAAGCTACCAGTCTGCTGGTCAGTTTTGAGTGTCTGTAGCTATCTGGTACGCTACAGGGAAAATAGTAGGCTAGATAGTTGGCTTGATAGTAGGCTAGTGCTGATGATTTCTGTCACAGCATACACTGTATGCCCTCTCCAGTCCCCTAATAGGTCTTATTTCATTTCCACTTGACTACTAACTTGATTGAGCATGCTACATTTGAGCAGTAGGATGATAATATGGCTAAAAGGTAGGCTACAAGATGCACAGTGCACAGGCTACTCCTATCATGGTACAGTACTCCTACACATACAGTAACTTCAGTTTTACAAGATGCCACAGTGCACTGGCTACTGCATGAATAGCAGGGCAATACAGTACCATGCTCCTTCAATAGGTTAATATACCACTTTATATTACAGCAATACTACAGCCTATATTTGGATATACAGGATTGCCAAGAAGCATTACATTGTTGAACAGCTGTTGATGCCTGTTGCAGTGATGATGATGTTGATGCGATGATGTTGGTGAGGATGGTGATGACGATGATGGTGGTTGGTGACATTGTGGTGATGGTGATGGGCGTACATTTTAATGTTTTCTGTATGCTTGATGTGTGCTAAACAAATTCCCCTCTGGGGCAATAAAGGTTTCAATTCAATTCAACCAGGTCGGTAGCCCCGCCTGCTCGGTGGTTCCCTGGGACGGCCCACCCTGGTGAGGACTCAGTTCAGGCGCTTCCCCTTCGCCCAGCTGGTCTCTGGAGGGAGGCTTCCAGCAGCAGGGATAGACCAGAGCACTGTGACATCAAATTGTAGTAAATGGACACATGCAGACACCCCCCTTTTTGGGTGAAAACGAGACGAGAACTTGACGCCATTCAGATTCAAAAAAGGGGCAGTAACCATACCCATGGCATGGAAGCTCCAAGATGATTGCTCTGGTCTGTGTGCATTTTGGGGCTGCGTAGATGGTAAACAAAAGTCATGTATGAAATTCAGTTCTTTCAGGACTGTTAGAGTGGTATATGTATGTTCTTTAAATTAAATTTAAGAAATGTCTGTCAAATGTTCAGGGCACCTAATAAATCAAATGGAATAATTTAATGGCTAATATAACAGGATAGACTCCACCTAAATTTGTGTACGTGGGCAAATTAACTTGTAACCGTGACTACTACTTTTTTTTAGCCTCACCTGTGAAGTAGATTAGATTCCTTGTTGTCATAAATTACTCATCCAGACTTCTGTTAACCCAAAAAGTAACACATTGAATCTGTATTTGCCCAAACCTCCATAACTTGGCTTTTTTGTATGTGAAAGGCTTGTTAGTATATGGTCAACTTAATCACTGTGTATACTTTGAAAGATTAACATTTTTATATTTTATACTTTGCTTGGCAAATAGGCTCAGTTCCCTTACTCTATCATTGTATGGAATAAAGATTATTTTATGGCATTAAAGACTAATGTATTGTTGTGATGAAGCTTAACTGAAAGTAATCAAAATAAATTGTGTATAAATCCAATATGAGTATTAAATTACCATGAATTTTAAATAAAGGTATATTTTGACATAAAGGAAATGTAATTTATCTTTAAAAGCAAGATATATGGTACTAGCCCATTTGTGAAAGGGAAAATTAATACTCCTGAGATTGAACAGCAAGCTAAGGCTTAGTGCTAAAACAAGATGCAAATGTACTCTGTAACTTTGCTCTCTTGTTTCTTTGATAGTTGTATTTTGTGTTTCTGTACTTGGAAATTGTTTTTAATCCTGTTTCTCCTATTAAAAGAAAGCACCTATAAATAATCTATTTTGATTCATTCGTCCACGTTTGTACAGTGAATTTTCATCCTGCACAACTCTAATATTTTCGAACCTCACTTGTTTTTACTAACGGGCTTTTCCAGTAATGTACATGGAAAATATCTGTCGGCCAAAGAAGCTGGAAAACAAGTCACAAACGATGACTCTAGCTCCACTCATTCTCCCCTGTCAAACATGTGAACCAATATGCAGGGCTGGCGCCTCCTATAGGCAGAATAGGCAATTACCTTGGGCCTCCAGCCAATCAAAATTACAGATTTCAAGGAGCCTCAAAAGTGATACTCAAGGGTGTCATTGCTGCTGATGATAGCTTAACGGGACATCCTAATGTTACATGACGATGGGATGATGAATGCCCGTCAGTTTTTATTGCTTTGGCCTCTATAGAAAATTTTACCCAGGACGTCCAAAAGTCTAGAGCCAGCCCTGCCAATATGCAGCACTGTATGTGTTATTTGTTTAATATGACACACAGTCACACACACATGCCATCACTGTTATCTCAGCTGTGCAAATGTGTTTATTCATCCCACCATTCAATGTATGTTCCTATTAGTATTCTTTCTACAGCATCAAAATGACCATGCACAGCATTCACCTACCACAGCATGAGCCAAGGACATACTGAGGAATCTAGGAAGAAATGTCTATAACATCTACAGAGTCTTACTGCTATGTATTTGATTTAATGTGTTTGTTTGTTTTCACGTGGACACTGTGTAGTCGATAGAGTGAGGGAGACAGCTGATGCTGCTGCTGCTGTGGCCGTTCGGGGTAGTGGGTGTCAAGAGGTCACACTTAGGCCACAGGGGGGGGCCTCTCCTCTGGGGTATCAATGACACATCTCTATGGGACACTATAAACAGACACAACCCAGACTGACAACCAATGGTGATTAAGACATCATGTTAGGGTGATAGGCGACACATCTGTATGGTCACTCCTCCACCAATCTAGCTTCACTAGGCCCTAAACGGGCAGGCCTAGGTGTGGGGGGTGGGCCGAGAGAGCACTATTTAACGTCTCAACCAAACCTTGAGACTTCGATTTGGAAACGGTACGCAACTCAGCCGGACAGATTCGCTGCTCCCGGCAGGCAGACACGCTGATAACACCATGCGGGGAGGGAAGTCTAAGGCCTTGACTAGCAGAGAAGCAGGGAGAGAGAGAGACTAGGGAAACATCCCAGTGTTCCATGTGATTGTATCTTTGTACAATAAATCTATCATCTGTCGCCGCTTCCAATCCAGTGTTGGGTGATTTCATCATTGACTATCACAACAAGAAAGGCAATTAACATCGTGGTTCATAATTAGATGGTGCTGCAACTCTTATCAAGGCTTCTAAAAAAAAATTACACAACGCAGAGCAACAGAAGAAAAGATCTCAAAGGCCAACAATACTGTGATACGTACTCACTTCACCAAGCCTGCAGATTTTCACCTGGTTAACAATATTGGTATATGAAGAAATTCTTACAATTTACACAGAAAAAACAATTACAACTTATAAAATCCTATCAACTTGGCTTGATCCTCACAAGATGTCAGTAAAGAATAGGCTCTTTGCACAAGCTCCACCACTTCCTGAAATTCTACAGGCATAATACAGGCATAATAAATAAATATTATTTATTTCCTGTCCTATACCATTGGATGGAAGTGATTAATCAGGTGTGATCAGGTGTGCCGCACACCTGATTAATCACTTCCATCCAATAGTATAGGACAGGAAATAAGGATGCCTGTAGAATTTCAGGAAGTAGTGGAGCTTGTGCAAAGAGCCTATTTGACCAGTAGAGGGCAGGAGAGTGTTACGGCTCGCATGCCCTCGCCTCCACAACCGCCTCCCTCTCTCCCCTCTGGGCCCGCTGCGCGCTCGGGGCGTCCTACGCGCTCTTCCGCACGTCGCATCGGCCCAGGCATGCAACGCTCTGACTCTCCGGAGTTTCCCCCCACTGCCGGGCGTTCCCCGTCTCCGGCCAGCTCCGCGGACTCGGCAGTCTCCTCCCTCTCCGGTGACGAAGAGTCGGATCCCGACATGCCCAGCACATCGGCCCGTGCGCAACAACAAGAACGGCGCGCTCGTCTCCGACGATGACGCGGGCGCGGCTCTACTCACCGGTTTCCTATTCATCATCACCACACCTGTCCCTCGTTCTGCAATCACCTTCAACCCCTACAAGAACCTGGTCTACACTCCACTCATCGCCAGATCTTACCATAAACTCATGTGGTAAAGTATAGCCTAGCCTACATCTCCTTACCTGTGTTTTGTAGTGTTTTTTCCCGTTCCCCGTTTGTGATTACTCTCACTCACCCTGCCTCCCCTCCTCATCTCTCCAGTTCCTGCCTGACCCACGCCTGTACGACAACCCTGCTCCTGCCTGACCCACGCCTGTACGACAACCACGCTCCTGCCTGACCATCGCCTGTACGACAACCCCGCTCCTGCCTGACCATCGCCTGTACGACTACCACGCTCCTGCCTGACCATCGGCTGTACGACTACCACGTCCCCCTTTTTGTTATCTCATTAAATCGCCCCTCCGGGCTTTACCGTCCCTTGCCTCCTCCTTTCCTGTTGCGCCTGGGTCCCTAACCAAACCCTCACAGTAAGATCTGGCCAGTTTGGACCCAGCCAACATGGAGGAGAGACCTGCACCTCCCGGACTACTCCAAGCCCTCCCACAGACCCAAGCTGTGCAATTGCAGCAGGTATCCGCCCAACAGCAAGCCCAGGACGAGCGACTGAGGGGCCCCGCTACTCTGGTCTGCACCCTGTCCGACCAGGTCACCGCGCTCAGTGCCCGCCTGGCTCCGTTCCTGAACCCCACCGCTCCACCAAACCGGGAGCCCCATCTCGCCTCCCCGGCCCCCTACGACGGGACGTTCACCCTCTGCCGGGAGTTCCTCATGCAGTGTGAGTACGTGTTTGACCTCCAGCCAAGTATGTACTCCACTGCGTCGGCTCGGGTAGCCTACATCGCCAACCTAACCACGGGACGGGCTCGCCGTTGGGTCATGGCGGGTCGCGAGGGCGCAGCTGCCTACATGCAGGACTACACTGCCTTCGTGGCTGAATTCAGGGCCGTGTTTGACCACGACGTCCACGGACAGGACGCGGACGCTGCTCTCTCCGCCCTCACCCAGGGTCCCAGTTCCGTAGCGGACTACGCCACGGAGTTCCGCATCCTCGCTGCCCGTTGCCCCTGGAACGAGTCTGCCCTGTACAGCGCTTTCCGACGGGGCCTAGGGGAGGCCATGAAGGACAGCCTGGCTGGAAGAGACAGACCAGCGACCCTGAACCAACTCGTCTCCCTCTCCATAGCCATTGACGAGCGCCACCGGGAACGCAGGCGCGAGCGGGCGCACCAACACCACAGCGCACCCAGACCGTCTCCACCTCCCTCTACCGGCCTCTCTCGGCCTGTCCCGGCCTCCCTCGCACCCCCAAACACCGCTGGAGAGGGATCCATGCACCTGGGCCGGACCCGACTGACCCCGGCGGAGCGTGAGCACCGGAGTCTGGACGGACTGTGCATATACTGCGCTAGCCCAGCGCACGCCGTCGACTCCTGTCCCTCTGCGCCTCCCAGGGCGGCAAGGGGAGTAGGTTCACTCGCCAGGGGGTACCGAGTAAGCCGGCTCATCCATCCCCTAGCCCGGACCCGTGCCGCCAGGTTCACTGTCACCCTCGCCTGGCAGGGGCACACGCTCTCCGTCCCTGTCCTCATCGACTCCGGTGCCGACGAGAACTTCGTGGACGTCCAGTTCGCCCACAAAGCGGCGCTCCCTCTCTCCCCTCTGGAGAGGCCCCTCTCGGCTTTCGCCCTGGATGGCCATCCCATGGGCCCCATCACGCACCGGACCCTGCCCCTCACTCTCACAGTCTCGGGTAACCACGTGGAGAACGTCCGCCCCTTCGTCATCCACTCTCCCGACGCTCCGTTCATCTTAGGGAGGCCCTGGCTGGAACTCCATACCCCTCATGTCTGCTGGAGCTCGGGGCGCATCCTCAGCTGGAGCACCACCTGCCACGCCCGCTGCCTCCGAGCTGCTCAGACCTCCACTCGGGTTGACCGGCCCCGTCCCGCTCCTCCTGACCTCTCCACGGTCCCTTTGATGTACCACGACCTCGGGGAGGCCTTCAGTAAGGAGCGCGCCCGCACACTCCCCCCTCATCGACCCTACGACTGCGCCATCGAGCTCCACCCTGGCGCCCCTCTCCCAGCCAGTCGTCTCTACAACCTCTCCCTCCCGGAGAAAGCTGCCATGGACACCTACATCTCTGAGTGCTTGGCCGAGGGCCTCATCCGACCATCTCGTTCCCAGGTGGCAGCGGGGTTCTTCTTTGTAAAGAAGAAGGGAGGAGACCTGAGGCCATGCATCGACTACAGGCTGCTCAACAACATCACGGTGAAGAATAAATACCCACTCCCCCTCATGAGCTCCAATTTTGAACCCCTCACCAGTGCCACCATCTTCACCAAGTTGGACCTCAGAAACGCTTATCACCTGGTGCGTATCCGTGAGGGGGACGAATGGAAGACCGCCTTCAAGACCTCCCGTGGCCACTACGAGTACCTCGTCATGCCCTTCGGCCTCACCAACGCCCCCGCCGTCTTCCAGGCCCTGATGAACGACGTGCTCAGGGACATGCTGGACGTATTTGTGGTTCTCTACCTGGACGACATCCTTGTGTTCTCCAGGAGCGCTGAGGAGCACGTCCAACACGTCCGCATGGTCATCCAGCGTCTCCGGGAGAACCGCCTGTACATCAAAGCGGAGAAGTGCACCTTTCACTCCTCGTCAGTGGAGTTCCTGGGGCTCATTGTGGAGGGAGGCCTGACGCGACCCGACCCCCGCAAAATCAAGACCGTGGTCGAATGGCCTCAACCCACTACCCGGAGGCAACTCCAGAGCTTCCTTGGCTTCGCTAACTTTTACCGCCGTTTCATACGGGACTACAGCCGGGTAGCAGCTCCCCTCACCCACCTCACCTCATCCCTGCGTCCGTTCATCTGGACACCGGCTGCCAGCGCCGCCTTCTCCGCGCTCAAGGAGCGCTTCACCACCGCTCCGGTCCTTCTCCATCCTGACCCCTCCAGGCAGTTCGTGGTCGAGGTGGACGCATCGGACACAGGCATCGGTGCTGTTCTGTCCCAGCGGTCAGTGGAGGACCAGAAGTTGCATCCCTGTGCCTTCCTCTCCCGCCGGTTCACCCCAGCTGAGGTGAATTACGACATCGGGAACAGGGAGTTGTTGGCGGTGGTGGGGGCCTTGGAGGAGTGGCGCCACTGGCTTGAGGGCACGGAACACACCACCCTCGTCTGGTCGGACCACAAGAACCTGACCTTCATCCGGGCGGCCAAGCGCCTCAACTCCCGCCAGGCGCGGTGGTCACAGTTCCTAGGGAGGTTCGACTTTACCCTCACCTTCCGGCCCGGCTCCCGCAACGCCAAGGCCGACGCGCTGTCCCGCCTCCACGCGCCCGAGGCGCCCCCCGCGGAGCCTGAGACCATCCTGCCGGCCTCGCGTGTCGTAGGGGTGGTCACCATGAACATTGAGGCGGTGGTGAGGCAGGCCCAACGCGACCAACCCAGTCCGGCCAACGTTCCTCCTCACCGGCTCTTCGTGCCTGACTCGGTCCGGTCCCGGGTGCTCCAGTGGGGCCATGCCAGCCGGTTTGCGTGCCATCCCGGGGTTCACCGCACCCTCTCCTTCCTGAGCCGACGGTTCTGGTGGCCCTCCATGAGGTCCGACGTCCGGGAGTTTGTGGTCGCCTGTCCCGTCTGCTCCCGCAGCAAGGCGTCCCACCAGCCCCCGGCTGGCCTCCTGCGTCCTCTCCCGGTCCCCAGCCGCCCCTGGTCCCACATCGCCCTGGACTTCATCACCGGTCTTCCCCCCTCCAGGGGCAACACGGTCATCCTCACCGTGGTGGACCGGTTCTCCAAGGCGGTCCATCTGGTGGCGCTCCCCAAGCTCCCGTCCTCTGCGGAGACAGCTGAGCTCCTCGTCCAGCATGTCTACCGGCTCCACGGTCTCCCCGGAGACATTGTCTCGGACCGTGGGCCTCAATTCACCTCCCAGGTCTGGAGGGCCTTCTGCAAGGAGATAGGCGCCACCATCAGCCTCTCCTCTGGCTACCACCCGCAGACCAACAGCCAGGCCGAACGGGCCAACCAGAGCCTGGAGTCCGCTCTCCGCTGTGTGTCGGCTCTCCACCCCACCTCCTGGAGCAAGGACCTGCCCTGGGTCGAATACTCCCTCAATGCCCTGACCAGCGCTGCCACTGGCAGGTCTCCGTTCGAGTCATCCCTCGGGTACCAGCCCCCGCTGTTCTCTCTCCAGGAGTCGGAGGCCTCCGTCCCCTCCGTCCAGGCCCACCTCAGCTGGAGGGAGGTCCGCAGGGCCCTGCTCCGCTCCAACGAGCGCTCCTGCCGCGGGGCCAACCGCCGCCGCACTCCTGCTCCGGCGTATCGGCCCGGTCAACGTGTCTACCTCTCCACTGCTGATCTTCCGCTCCAGGTCCCCTCCAGGAAGCTGGCTCCGCGCTTCGTTGGGCCCTTCGAGATCGACCGTGTCCTGAACCCGGCTGCGGTACGTCTTAAGCTCCCTGCTTCCATGCGGGTACACCCTGTATTCCATGTGTCCAAGATCAAACCTGTCTCCTCGAGTCCTCTCATGCCTTCTGCCCCAGCTCCTCCGCCTCCCCAGATGGTCGACGGGCATCCCCAGTGGACGGTTCGGCGGCTGCTGAAGGTGCGCCGCCGGGGTCGGGGGTTCCAATACCTGGTGGATTGGGAGGGGTACGGCCCCGAGGAGTGCAGCTGGATCTCCAGGCAGCTCATTATGGACCCGTCTCTCCTCCGGGACTTCTACCGGGCACATCCTGACGCCCCCGGTCGGTCGCCAGGTGGCTCCCCTCGGGGGGGGGGTCCTGTTACGGCTCGCATGCCCTCGCCTCCACAACCGCCTCCCTCTCTCCCCTCTGGGCCCGCTGCGCGCTCGGGGCGTCCTACGCGCTCTTCCGCACGTCGCATCGGCCCAGGCATGCAACGCTCTGACTCTCCGGAGTTTCCCCCCACTACCGGGCGTTCCCCGTCTCCGGCCAGCTCCGCGGACTCGGCAGTCTCCTCCCACTCAGGTGGCGAAGAGTCGGATCCCGACATGCCCAGCACATCGGCCCGTGCGCAACAACAAGAACGGCGCGCTCGTCTCCGACGATGACGCGGGCGCGGCTCTACTCACCGGTTTCCTATTCATCATCACCACACCTGTCCCTCGTTCTGCAATCACCTTCAACCCCTATAAGAACCTGGTCTACACTCCACTCATCGCAAGATCTTACCATAAACTCATGTGGTAAAGTATAGCCTAGCCTACATCTCCTTACCTGTGTTTTGTAGTGTTTTTTCCCGTTCCCCGTTTGTGATTACTCTCACTCACCCTGCCTCCCCTCCTCATCTCTCCAGTTCCTGCCTGACCCACGCCTGTACGACAACCCTGCTCCTGCCTGACCCACGCCTGTACGACAACCACGCTCCTGCCTGACCATCGCCTGTACGACAACCCCGCTCCTGCCTGACCATCGCCTGTACGACTACCACGCTCCTGCCTGACCATCGGCTGTACGACTACCACGTCCCCCTTTTTGTTATCTCATTAAATCGCCCCTCCGGGCTTTACCGTCCCTTGCCTCCTCCTTTCCTGTTGCGCCTGGGTCCCTAACCAAACCCTCACAGAGAGGCTCCATCAAACATGCGCCATTCTGCTCCACTCACCACTTTACACCTGTACATGACACATGCATGTCTAGCCATGACTGATACACTGTGATGTGTCTGGATAAGTTGTCACTTCTCTCATTAAAACATGAATATATACCAGAGATCAGCAACCTATCAAAAGAAACATTTTTGGTCAAAAAAAATATTAAAAATTCTGATGGGAGCAGTGAAACATTTGAGCCTTATAATGAAGGCAGTGTTTCCCATAGATGCATTTTTTTCGTGGTAACACCCAGGAGGGACACATTAGAGGGAGAAGGGGGTTGTTGAGCATCAAACACTTAATTTCTTTCGTTCTTATGAATTTTTAGACATGGGGTTTGGACTGGCACAAAGGCAAGGCAAGTTTATTTGAACCCAAACGTCCTCCTCGCATGCACACACACAGAGCCACAAAATGCATTCATGGGCGGAGGTCTGTGCTCTCTGAGCACCATTTCTTGTTTTATTAAATTCTCTACGCTTAAATTACATTTACTACGTAGTCCAACTTCTTGAGACACTTTCCACAAGAAATATTGATGAAATTATGAGATGAAGCTATAGCACCACTAGAGGGCACCATCCTCAATCATCCATCTGTCCTCAGGTCCAGAAGGTGTTGATGATAATCTCCGTCATCATCGCACTGAAGAGTCTGCTGGAACAGAAGCGCTCGCCAGTCCTGAAGGACCTCATGATGGTAGATGGTGAATGGACTGCACTTATATTGCGCTTTTATCCTCTCATTCACCCATTCACACACCCAGGGGTGAAAATTAACTTTTTGGCTCACTGTGAGTCACCTGCCAAAGTATATATTTTTCAGATAGGCTTCCGAAATCTAGTCGCCAATTGGAAATTTTACCTGCGTTTGGCCGGTGGCAGGTGTTAATTTTCAGCCCTGCACACACCCATTCACGGCAGCTGCCATGCAAGGTGCTAGTCTGCTCATTGGGAGCAATTTGGGGTTCAGTGTCTTGCCCAAGGACACTTCGACATGTGGACAGGAGGAGGTGGGATTCGAACCACTGACCCTACGATCATTGGACAACCCGCTCTACCTTGTGAACTACAGCCGCCCCATGATCTACCTCCAGGTGTTAGACTGGGTTTTCCTCTACACCATGGTCTCTCACTATCAAGTTCACTATCCACACCATGGTCTCTCACTATCAAGTTCACTAACCACACCATGGTCTCTCACTATCAAGTTCAATATCCACACCATGGTCTCACTATCAAGCTCACTATCCACACCATGGTCTCTCACTATCAAGTTCACTATCCACACCATGGTCTCTCACTATCGAGTTCACTATCCACACCATGGTCTCTCACTATCGAGTTCACTATCCACACCATGGTCTATCACTATCAAGTTCACTATCCACACCATGGTCTCTCACTATCAAGTTCACTATACACACTATGATATTTCACTATCAAGTTCACTATCCACACCATGGTCTCTCACTATCAAGCTCACTATCCACACCATGGTCTCTCACTATCAAATTCACCAGACCATGGTCTCTCACTATCAAGTTCACTATCCACACCATGGTCTCTCACTATCAAGTTCACCATCCCATTTCCATAGATGCTAGGCGTTTTTCATTTGTGAAGTAGGCCTAGAGATTTTAAAATGAGGTCAAGGAGTTCTTTGCATGATGAGCTGCTGGCCATGGAGCTGGAATACAACCTGAAGATGTTCGAGAAGCAGATGGAGAACAAGGTGGCCGACTGCAGCCTGGCCAAGGTAAACGGTTTGTCTGTATATATAGACATACTGTAGGCTGTTTTTTTATTGATCATAATGTCCATTTGTCTATCTTTATAATGGATGAATTTTTGTCTTTGTAAACAAAGTAACAAAGTGTAACAAAAACAAATGTGATGTGCTGTATATTGTGAAAATTGTTTGATTTTTTTTTTTTGTTACATGTTATGCACTCAATGTATTGTCACATTTTCTGTTTATTTTCTTCTTTTATTAGTAAATAATAACATTAATACCTGTGGCCACCAGTAGGGGTCGTATGTGTTGTTTGTCTTGTGGACTGTTCTCATTCGTGTGCAGCCGTTGTGAAAGACAACTGAAAGCCTTGTTTTTGTGCGTGGCTGTAAGCCAGCGCACCAATGATAGCAAATGTCCAGTTGTCACTCCCTCCCTCTCTAGCTTCCTCCCTGGCTTCCTCCATTGTGTTGTTGACCTGCAGTTCTATGTTGCCACCACAAGAGGCAGTGGTCCCAGAACCTGCAGTTCTATGTTGCTACCACAAGAGGCAGATAGACTGCATAGATAGACTGTCACTGGATGTTATAAGCTACGTAAAAATGTGGTCACCTGGTGGTGCTATGTCAGTTATTGAATTTATGTGCAGTAATTGAACATCTGAAATACTCCTGTTTTTAAATTATACCTACAGTATAGGTGTCTCAGTAATTACCCATTATATATTAGGCTATACTTGCATGTATTTACCAGGTAAATGTTTAGTAATTGTGGACTATGAAAGGAAGGGTTACCAAAAAAATGTTCAGTCAGTTAATTTAGCAATAGAAATCCATAAGCCTTGGGCCAATGGGCCTAGGATATAGACAATAAACTACCGGTGGAATGGTGGTGGAGCATCCATCGGGGACCCGCTGTAGGTCCGCTAGCCTTGTGTTATCTGGGTTTATCCCTTACCTTTGTCCAGAATCAGAAGTTGAACCTATTGCAGCAAAATAGCTAACGTTACAGGAATCATCAGTGTAACTGCTTTAGCCACTGACCGCTACCATTAATGTTATGTAAGCTGCTGATAGTTGTTGTGAGCTCATGAGGTATCCCACCTTCTGAATCCCATTTATGGGATTTGATGCATGTTGGGCCACATATTTCTTGAAAACAATCTTTATTTGCAACTCATATACAATGAAAATGAACCACAATCAATTTGCAGCTAAGTCTGGTTATGTTAAAGCAAAGAAAATAATAAGGAATAAGGCAATCAAAGTAATGACATTAGTCATGAGCTCTCAGACTTGGCGAGCAGGGGCACCTTGCAGTGCTGCAGGAAGGCGTCCAGGAAGGGGCAGGGCCCACAGTGGTGCAGCCTCTGCTGCTTGGCCCCCGGGCCCCTTGGAGACAACATCCATGTCCGGGCTGCAGACGCTGCAGACCACTATGGCGGGAACACCTCCGCGCACAGGAACTCACCCTTCTCCTCCTGTCTCCTTTCTGGGCCTCCCGGGCCCCTGGCCTCACCGCCACCCCCGTCTCCATCCAACAACAGTTTCGCTTAAGATTTTTTTGGTTTCTTCTCTGCCAGCTTGGCGGGCCCTCTGGGGACCTTCTCCACCCCTGATGACACCACCCCCGCCGCCTGGCACTGACTCTGGGCGTTGTGCAGCTTGGTGTGGGCCAGGAGGGACAGGTGGTGCAGAAAGACCTTGCCGCAGACCTGGTGGCAGACCAAAATGCATCTGGACGCAATTGGAGAAACCTACAAACAATCACGAGCAACGAAAGGTGGGTTAGTCGTCGTATCAAGTAGGTACAGTCGTATCAAACCCGACCCATGTTAGATAAACAGTTGTGATTGGCGTGCCTGACCTGGCAGGGGTACGTCTCGCCCTTTCGCCGCTTGTTGATCAGCGGCCGGGTGCCATCGCCCCGACGGATGTCCTTCTCCTGGCTGTGCTTCTTCTTGTGGTGCAGGTAGAGCTTGGCCGTGCTCGGGAAGTCCATGTCGCAGGAGCCACACGCCAGGACCTTCTGCTTGGCGTTGCCATTGTTCGTCAGAGGCGGCCTTCCTGCTCCTCTTCCTCCTCCTTGTCTGACTTCAGTGGGCCTAGTCCTCTTTTCCAGGAGCCACTCCTTGACGTGGTAGGTCCTCTGGTGGCTGTTGAGGCCCGCAGGAGAGTGGAAGTTCTTACCGTAGTACGAGCATGGGTACGGTGCAGCAGGCGGGGGCCGGGGCCGTCTGTGGTGTTGTCGGGGCTGTTGGAGGCATCCGAGGCGGGGGACCACATGGCCTCAAAGCTGGGAGTGGGCGAGTCGAGAGCAAGAGGGCTATTGTCATTGTCAGGGTTTTACAGATCACTGCAGCTGGACTGCTGGTGGCGGAGCAGCACCTGCTTCTGGCTGAATGTCCGTCGGCAGGGGGCGCAGGCGGCATCGGCGACTTGTCGCGGGGGCCCTCGGGGTCGGAGGTCACCGCTTCCATCGCCGCCACGCTGCCGAGACACGGATCAGCACAGTTCGCAAGGGGGGCGTCGTCATCCTCATCATCGTCGTCACGGAGATCGTCGTGGAGATGGCAGTGCAGCTGCAGGGAGGAGAGCAGGGAGAAGGCATTGCAACCGGCCGCACACTGGTGGGGGGGCGAAGTGAAAAGTTTATTTTTGAATTTCAAGGGGCGTTATCAATGGTGGCAGACCAAAATGCCTCTGGATGCAATTGGATAGACCTACAAACAATCACGAGCATCGAAAAGTGGGTTAGTCGTCATATCATTGTATCAAGTAGGTACAGTTGTTGTATCAAACCCGACTCACATTAGAGTTGTGATTGGCCTGCCAATGAGTTTTCTCCAGAGGGTGGCTGGGGTCTCCCTGAGAGATCGGGTGAGAAGTTCAGTCATCCGGGAGAGACTCGGAGTAGAGCCGCTGCTCCTTTGCATCGAAAGAAGCCAGTTGAGGTGGTTCGGGCATCTAGTGAGGATGCCTCCTGGGCGCCTCCCTAGGGAGGTGTTCCAGGCGTGTCTGGCTAGGGTGAGGCCGCGGGGTAGACCCAGGATTCCCTAGACAGAGCTGGTTGATGCTGCTAGGGAAAGGGATGTCTGGGGCCCCCTGCTGGAAGTGCTGCCTCCGCGACCTGACCCCGGATAAGCGGATGCCAATGGATGGTGTTGGTGGAGTTCAGCAGGTTGGAGAACAGGCCGTGGTCACAGTGGTGTGGAGAGTTCAGCAGGTTGGAGAACAGGCCATCATTGCGGCGTTGTGGAGAGATCAGCAGGTTGGAGTACAGGCCCTGGTCACGGTGGTGTGGAGAGTTTAGCAGGTTGGAGAATTTTCTGTTGTCAGGGTGGTGTAGAGAGTTCAGCAAGCTGAAGAACAGGCCGTCATTGTGGTGCCGTGGAGAGTTCAACATGTTGGAGAACAGGCTGTGGTCGGGGTGGGTGAGATCTCTGCAACCTGAATGAAAAATTTATTTTTTAGCTTGAAATGTGTATTTTATAGGAAAAGCATGACATTTCTAGTTAGTATATCCTATACCATCACTTACCAGATGTGGAGTTCAGCAGGTTGGAGAACAGGCCGTGGTCAACGTGGTGTGGAGAGTTCAGCATGTTGGAGAACAGGCTGTGGTCAGGGTGGGTGAGATCTCTGCAACCTGAATTAAAAATTTATTTTTTAGCTTCAAATTGGGTACCGGTGCCACAAATGTGTATTTTATAAGTAAAGCATGAAATTTCTAGTTAGTATATCCTATACCATCATTTACCAGATGTGGAGTTCCGCAGGTAGGAGAACAGGCCATGGTCACAGTGGTGTGGAGAGTTCAGCCGGTTGGAGAACTTGCCGTGTTTAGGGTGGTGTGGAGAGTTCAGCTCGTTGGAGAACAGGCTGTCATTGGGGAGGTGTGGAGAGTTCAGCATGATGGAGAACAGGCCATGGTTGGGATGCTGTGGAGAGTTCAGCTGGTTGGAGAACAGGCCGCCATTGCGGCATTGTGGAGAGATGAGAGGTTGGAGAACAGGCCGTGGTCGTGGTGGTGTAGATTGTTTAGCAGTTTGGAGAACAGGCCATCATTGGGATGGTGTGGGGAGCTCAGCAAGTTGGAGAACAGGCTGTAGTTTGGGTAGTGTGGAGAGTTCAGCAGGTTGGAGAACAGGCCTTGGTTGGGGTGGTGTGTAGAGTTCAGCAGGTTGGAGAAAAGGTCATCATTGGGGTGGTGTGGAGAGTTCAGCAGGTTGGAGAACTTGCCCTATTCAGGGTGGTGTGGAGAGTTCAGCAGGTTGGAGCACAGGCCGTAGTTGAGGTGGTGTGGAGAGTTCAACAGGTTGGAGAACAGGCAGTGGTTGGGGTGATGTGGAGAGTTCAGCAGGTTTGAGAACAGGTCGTATTGGGTTGGTGTGGAGAGTTCAGCAGGTTGAAGAGCTGGCCGTCATTGGGGCAGTGTGGAGAGAACAGCTGGTGACAGAACAGGCTGTGTGGAGAGAGCAGTAGGCTGGAGAGCAGGCCATGGTTGGGGTGGCATGGAGAGATCACCAGGTTGAAGAGCTGGCCGTCATTGGGGTGTTGTAGAGAGTTCAGCATCTTGGAGAACAGGCTGTCATTGGGGTGGTGTGGAGAGTTCACCAGGTTGGAGAACAGACTGTCATTGGGGTGGTGTGGAGAGTTTAGCAGGATGAAGAACTTGCTGTGGTCGGGGTCGTGTGGAGAGTTCCCCAGGTTGAGAACAGGCCATGGTTGAGGTGCTGTGGAGAGTTCAGTAGGTTGGAGAACAGGCCGTAGCCAGGATGATTTGGAGAGATCAGCAGGTTGGAGAACAGGTCATCCTTGGGGTGGTGTGAAGAGTTCAGCAGATTGGCGAACAGGCTATGTTCAGGGTGGTGTGGAGAGTTCAGCAGCTTGGAGAACTTGCGGTGTTCAGGGTTGTGTGGAGAGTTCAGCAGGTTGGAGAACAGGCTGTCATTGGGGTGGTGTGGAGAATTCAGCAGGTTGGAAAACAGGCTGTGGTCAAGATGGTGTGGAGAGTTCAGCAGGTTGGAGAACTTGCCGTGGTTGGGATGCTGTGGAGAGTTCATCAGGTTGGAGGACAGGCTGTGGTCAGGTTGGTGTGGTGAATTCAGCAGGTTGGAGAACAGGCCATGGTCACGATGGTGTGCAGAGTTCAACAGGTTGGAGAACTTGCTGTGTTTAGGGTGGTGTGGAGAGTTCAGCAGGTTGGAGCACAGGCAATTATTGGGGTGATATGAAGATTTCAGCAGGTTGGAGAACAGGCCATCATTGGGGTGGTGTGGAGAGCTCAGCAAGTTGGAGAACAGGCCGTAGTTGGGGTGGTGTGGAGATTTCAGCAGGTTGGAGAACAGGCAGTGGTTGGGGTGATGTGTAGAGTTCAGCAGGTTGGAGAACAGGTCGTATTGGATTGGTGTGGATAGTTCAGCAGGTTGGAGAATAGGCTGTGGTCAGGATCTCTGCTGATGCTGAGACCATTGTGCAGGCAGTGTTTTTGAAAAATGTATTTTTTTGACTTGAAATTGGGTACCGGTGAAACAATTGTGCATGTTATAAGAAATTGCATGACATTTCTAGTTTGAATGGCCTATACCATAATTTTATCAGATGTGGAGGGAAGCCACCTGACCCCTGAGGACCGTGAGAGGTAAAATCCAAGATGGCCGCTAGTGCCTTGGGTCTAATTTCCAAACACGCTCAATTTTGGAACCAGTGTAGAAAAACATATAAGGTGTCATATCCAACAAAATTGGGGATGTACAGTATACATTCTTTTGAGCCTGCCAGAACCCAAGGATCAAGGTCAAGGTCAAATTAACGTAGCAAGTGTTTTAATGTTCTGCTCGAGTACTACCTGGGCTGGAGTAATGTTCTCTAGTTCCAGACTTCTGTGTGGATAGCTGTTTCAAGACATCATTCATGCCGTACTACTCACTTGTTGGTTTGTACATCAGCACCACAAATCTCTCCAGCAGTAACTGATTGTTCATGGACCTCGCTTGGTATGCATAGCTCATTGAAAGCATCATTCACCTCTGAGAAAGACTTCCATGTCCCCCCCCCCCACACACACACACACACAAACACACTAGAGATGGACAAATGAATGAGCAACAAATCTCTTAGTTAATTTGAGAACAATGTTTATTAAATAGATTGAGTGTGATGATGTTCCATCAGCATGACCAGGTAGATGATCCTAGTAGGGATATCGTGAAAAGATAAGAGACATTAGATTAGGATGATTAAATATAGGCTCACAAAGACAGTACATAGTTATACTTTAGACGTATCATCAGGCCTATTTATTAAATACATAAAGACAATGTTATCGAAATATGTAAATTATCCAGCTATCGAAATATGTCCAGTATGTCCACATCTCGAAAAATACAATTCAACAATTTACATGGCTAGAGAGCAAATTGTTTGTTAGCCTGAAACTATTAGGGCAATTTGGACATCTTAAATGTTATACTATTATGCAGTCCTACTCATATTAGCTAGCATGTAAAATGTTTCAGCAAAAATTAATTATGCATTAATTACTTTCTAGCCAGCTTGTCACATTAAAATTACAGGCTCTGTTCAGTTTAATTCAATCATAGCACAACTTTATTGTTGCAAGAAAACTGTTAGCTAGCTTACAAAATCAAAAGACATCTGTAATGTTGCAAGAAAACTGGTAACTAGCTAGCTAACAAGCAACGTCTTACAATCCTACTCAGGTTAGCTAGAATGCAAAAAAAAACAAGCATGTTCTTATGAATAAAGTTTCAGATTCAACAATCACATACCTTCATCCTGTGTTATTTTATCCATCTGCAACATTATTCCCATGAGCGCCAGTCCAGCAGGTTTTTTTTAAGAGCTAGGGCTGGCCCGGAACATTCAAAATTCGCAATTTTCAGAATGTGTTTCTCAGTTCAGAATTACGTGGATTCTTTTAGGATAGGTTAGCCTATTAAGCCTAGATAACCTCAGCATATGATAAAATAAAAAAGCACACGCAACATGCGTTGATGCACGATGACGACTGCAAAGAAATCCGTGGAAATATTGGAGCGCATATTCAAGGCTGGATATAACCAGACAAGGAATTCCCTTCTCCTTGACAGTGGAAAAACTGGTCCTCTTGGCACACAACCTGAGAGAGTATAGGCTAGGTAAGGCTTATTTCACAAGACAACCCGTGTCCATGTTCATTATTAGGCTATTTATTTGGTCGGTGGTTGTAATATCCTCATTTCATTCTTAGGTTATTCAGATGTAGCCTACCTACATTAATGGCCTTTGGATTCATTTATTTTACAATGTTTATGGTACTATATGCCTGTTTTCGATTTGATAATAAATGTTTATTTGCCAGAGAGCTTGTCCAACAGTGTCTGATTGTATCATGCTCAGCTTGACTATAATGTCGCCCTCCATTGGATCTATAGTGAACTGCATTTTTTTTTTCTCTTTGACAACAAGAGGACCATCTGGAAGCGCTCAAAGAAAAGTTCATACTGAGCTGCAGTAGAACATTCAGTTTTATGAGGCCAATATTCTTCATGAGGGCTCTGGGAATTAGTAGAGCTACTGTGCCAATACCAAGATTTGTTTATTAGTAGGGATGTAACGGTATGAACATTTCATATCACGGTTATAGTGACCAAAATTACCACGGTTATCAGTATTATCACGGTATTGTTAAAATATGCAGAAAATGCTCGAAAGGTACTGATACACAGACATCATTATCATTATTATTCTTTTTCAATCATTTACTCAATCACTCATGCACACACACACACATACACGTTTTCTCCATTGATCTTCTTTATACAAAAATGAAAGTGAAACTAAATGTGCACGACTAGCCTACAGCTGCAGAATGTGTAGTGT
Organism: Borostomias antarcticus; assembly: GCF_949987555.1. NCBI lineage: Eukaryota > Metazoa > Chordata > Actinopteri > Stomiiformes > Stomiidae > Borostomias > Borostomias antarcticus. Next base: position 877,745 of record NW_028176112.1, read on the forward strand.
TTTACAAAAATAGGTTACACTGAAAGCTTCAGTTTACATTATTGACATAAGCTACTAGCAAGTTAGAGAAACCATGATATTTTCCATCCTTTCTAAAGTCCCCACATGCAAGTTAACTTCAGACGTAGCCGTCTAGGTTGAAACATCTCCACTGCTCTGCCTTCCCCCATACTTGTGAACAAATCACAACAACACAACAACAAATCCACGTTGACTGTGGACAGTATTTACCGTGGTTTATAAGTCAAACACGGTTTTAATGCTAATTTAATTTTGAGATGGTAATACTAACCGGTAACCGTTTGTTCCCTATTGGAGGAGAATGTGTACCAGGACTGCACCATATCCAGCTCTTGCTCATTGCTTCAGTTATTCATGCACCATGGAAAGTACAGTACATGTAGCACTGAAGGACAATTAAAACTGAACTGAAAAGAATGGAGGATCTTGGAGTCATTGTGAAACAGAGCGCACCGGGTTAACAGTATGGTAACAGAAGTGAAGCCCAAGAAACTCAGAATCTGCATCGATCCACAAGGTCTTAACAAAGCCATAAAGAGGAAACGCATTGGGAGTCAGAGCAACAGAAGAGCTTAGAAATTATGAAGCTTCTTGTGAGAAGTGTCCCAGTGTTAAAGTACTGCGATGTTAACAAATAAGTAACACTGGCAGTGGACGCAATGCCTGGGAGCAGTGATACTGCAAGATGAACAGCCAGTTGCGTACGGCTCGAGGTCTCTCACTGTGAGAAAAGGTACGCTCATATAGAACAAGAGTTGTTGGCGATTGTTTATGGATGTAATAAATTCCAGCAATACATCTACTGTAAGACAGTACAAGTGAAGACGGATCACAAGTCCCTTGAAACACTGTTTAAGAAATCTCTCCAAAAAGCTCCTCCAAGAGGACAATGATGAGACTACAGTCCTACAATCTGCATGTCAGTTACAAGCCTGGTAAAGGGCTGTACACCACAGACATGCTGAGCCGAGCCTAGACGAGCCGATTTACTAGTACATCTACTATCAGCTCATCTACTAATCTCAAAAGAGAAGCTGAACACGCAACAGCCGATAAGTGCAGATGGCCATGTGAAGTGATCCAGACAGGGTGGCCAGTAGAAATATGACAAGTTTCAGCAGACACATTTACATTACACTACATTACAGTCTTTAAGCAGACGCTTTTATCCATAGCGACTAACAATAATTGCATTTAACGTAGGAAGAGCCAATGTACTACTACTTGCCAGAACTCACAAGTGCATCTTCCCTCTAAAACAAGTGACTACGAGCATAATCTAGTGCTGAAGGCAAAGTGCAAGAATAGCAATCTAAAGTACAGTGCAATATAATATAATACAATAAAATACAATAAGTGCTTAGGCGGGGGGATTGTTGTAGTACACCTGACGGAAACATCTCCAAGAGAAATCTGTGACACCTGCTGAAGACCAGATAAATTACTTTTTTACAAGCACACCCTCTAGACCTGGAGAACTGTCCTTCAGTCAACAGTGCACCTGCAGAGAGTAACAGTCCAGTGCAATCACCTGCACTGTCATCCTGTGCTCAGCGGGAATTATGTCACATGTGCGAGTCATGCCGGAGGCGTTTTGATGAATCCCAGCTGTGGACAAATGTCACTTCATGGACAGCGACGGATGTGGTGAAATTCCAAGACGCAGTGTTATGACAAGGTAGTATATCCCAATTGCATGTGTATTGCATGCAAAGTACGTACTTTCAATGGGCAGCTGTAGTACGTACTGGAATGCAACCAACATTTACTTTATATATGCTTTGATAGAAAAAACAAACATTTCATGCAGGTAGAGGGTGCTCTCCACCAATAGAGTGCTAAGCGGAAGCAGGAAGTGAAAACCACCATGGGACCTTAAAGGACAATGCTCGTTTTTGACAACCTGGACCTTATTTACGACATATTATAAGACGTTTGACTCACCGAGATCACTTTGGTGTAGTTCGGAGGCATGTAGAAGAAATTTAAAATCCAGCGCGAGCCAGTATATCCATGTAATGGCGGTGGTCGGGGCACTTAGAATGCAGTTTCTAAAAATCGATTTTCTGCCGCGAAACAGTTGTTTTTATCAATCTGTCTTGATGAATCGCTAGTTGTGCTTACATAGAGCATAGTCCTGTTGTGTTGTTTTTCACATGCCTCTGTAATATGATCTTTAGAAACGTCTTTAGACACGAAATAGCTTCCTCACTTGCTCCAGCACGCATGCGCACAGCGTGCTGGAGCAACGATTGCGCGCTGTGCGAATTCGTGCTGGAGCAAGTGAGGAACAGGGCTTAAAAACGAAATTATTTTTCAATCGGTTCGCTCCGAGCAGAACCAGCATATTTAACGTTTCCGTTCTCGTGTTCCGCCACCAACATAGCGTTCCTGAACCGGTTAAGAACGAAAAATAACATTCCGTTCACCGTTCCGGGGGTAGCCTATTAAGACTCTATAGGCCTACAGTATTTCTTGTAAGGTAGGCTATAACCTAATCAACAAGTCTAGGGTTGTGGTGTGTGGTGGCCTTATTGCCAACAATATTAGCCTTGGTGATGTGTGCTGTAGTGTAGCCTTGTTGATTATTTTACAAGAAATACGCAACATTAGTCCTATTCCCGTATGCCCTTAATCCACACCGTAAACTATGCACAGGTCTATCTTAAATCATCATCATAGCTCATCATCCTTTTAAAAATATTTTCTTGTAGGCTACTGTTGCTGCAAGCTATTTTATTCTGCGCCTGTAGGCCTATTGTTTGTTTATTATTTCGTTTTATGTTTTATGTTATTTATAAATAATTAGTCACCTCATTCATTCATCTGCGCAATCCCTATTGTTTATGCTGCGTTCCTTTTGTATGGGAGCTCCGGATTTGGCGCCTATACACCTAATACGTAGCCTATCGTCTGGCATCCGCGGTCTTTAATATTAAAATAATTTAACTTATGCTATTCAATGATCAGGGTTGCACGGCACATTGTCACTAAAGTGTGCTCATATTAATTAATGTAGCCTAATCATTTGGTTTGTGAAAGTCAAGACGTGACGGAAACCTGTGCAACAATAGGCTATGACTAGATTCCAAGAGGCGCGCTCGCTTTCACAGCCTAATTGCCGAGTAGAACTCTGAAGGAGGTAGACCATTAAATTTGCAAAACATAGGTTTATGCATCCTGGTTTATGCATCCTAGTATAGATACTAGTATACATCCAAGCAACTGTCACAAAGTACTCCGTGTTTTAAATAGCCAAACCATACTTGGAGCGAGATGCGCTACGAGTGAAAATTGGCTTCCGCTGAATGTTGGTTATAAAGATAGAGGAACTTTATTGCAGACACGCAGGTCCATATAAAACATTATATTTGCACAGTAGGCAGGTCCATATAAAACATTATATTTGCACAGTAGGCTATTATTTCTTTCACTTTATTATTTGCATCATTCTTTGTGGACCAATGTTGGAATAAATTTGCCTTTGAACGTTATTGCCCACTCTGACATCCGCGGTCTTTATGTGAAATCTAGTTTTAGCCTACTGAAACATTACAGGCTAGCCTACTCTTCTTCAATTAAACCAAATAAATCACATTGATATCTTTGCTAAGTAATAAGCTGTAAGGACAGGCTGAACTACTGTTTTGCACTGGCAAACAAAGGAGAGTGTGTGACAGCCCTGCGCAACGCGTGCAAATTGGCTGCCGCTGAGTGGTTGGGAAACATCAAGAATAGCCATGCATCTTAGCTTGCAGAGTTTGAGAAACATCCTCAATTTTTCTAAATAGCACTTGTTGTAGAAACTTGGGAATCCTGTTTTTAGACTAGTCATGTAATCGTTACAAAACCACCGTCTAGTCGTCAGTGAAAATAGTCGCTGCGCACATCCCTAGTCTGAACTAGGCTATGGTGTGTTGTTGTAATATCTAAATCTCATTTCGCTAAGCAAGCATTTAAGATCCTGACTGTGAAATAGCCTAACAGATTTAGTGGCCTAGGCTACATTACAAAAACGGGACAAGATGTAGGCTACAAATTTAATAAATTTAATTTAGCCTATTCGGCCATAAAAGGCTCAGCTTTCTTCTTTTTTTAAATATTTTTTAAGTTATATAGGCCTACTACAAAGAACGAAAAAATAACTTTATTAACCGGTTTTAAAGATTTCAAATTAACGTTTCTGTTCTGGAACAATTAAAGACCATTTCGTTTTCGTTCGTGTTTCTGTTCCTCGTAAAATACCGTTCGTTTTCGGTTTTCGTTTCCGTTCCTTTAACCGGTTCGGAGCCTTGGTGAGGAAGCTATTTCGTTTCGAAAGACGTTTCTAAAGATCATGGCATGTGAAAACCACAACAGGCCTATGCTCTATGTAAGCACAACTAGCGATTCATCAAGACAGATTGATGAAAACAACCGTTTCGCGGCAGAAAATAGATTTTTAGAAACTGCATTCTAAGTGCCCCGACCACCGCCATTACATGGATATACTGGCTCGCGCTGGATTTTTAATTTCTTCTACATGCCTCCGAACTACGCCAAAGTGATCTCGGTGAGTCAAACGTCTTATAATATGTCGTAAATAAGGTCCAGGTTGTCAAAAACGAGCATTGTCCTTTAAATTGGAAAAAATATGGATGGTAGTGAACGGTGGATGACAAATAATTTTTTGATCCCGTTTTAATTGTGCCATGACCACAACATGTGTTTGTCAATCTAAAACATAAATTTTACTGATCTCTGTTAACTCGCAAGTTAGCTAATATTAGCTAGCTGACATTAACCAAAACCTTGTGTGGGATATTTTGATTCTGAGATATGCCTGCTAATTAGGTGTTTGGTTGTGGCTGCATTCTTTTTAGATAATCACCGGCTGGCCAATCTTCCTGTTTCCACTTAGGCACTCTATAGGGATGAGTCCATCAATATATAATCTGTAGGTTACCAGCTACAACATGAACTAGTGTTTATGCCAGCAGTCGGCCCTGAAACCATGAAGGAATGGGAGAGTAATACACTGTGTTGGGTTCATTGTGGCAACCATTTATACCACCACAATGGATTTGAAATTAAACAAGATGTGCTTTAAGGGGAGACACTACAGTCAAAATTGTGTTTTTTCTACATACATTTTAATTTCAGTATACGTCTGTTTAATTTGATTTATCCATACTATATGATTGGAAAGTGTGTCATAGGCTGTTAGACTAGTTATTCGTCTTAACTGAGGCTGATGCTGCAGTCTTGGATCAACACTGCCTGTAACGTTAACTAGAAATAGCTGGTTAGCCTACAACTAAACAAGGCATCGTCGCTTAATCTCATGAGTGAAAACATCTTCGTAAATTGCTTTCTCTAACGTTAGACTAACTGTAACCCCATCTACCGGTATGTTCTGCCAGAGAGGCTGCTGTCTCACTGACGTTATATAGGTTAGCTAGCTAGCAATATAAATAGCTGGCTTTTCTACAATTGAACGAGAGCAATATATTGAATGAAAACAGCATACAATGTAAAGTGAGCTAGCGCCCAACAGTCGTAAACCATGTTTTGATTAGCATGTATTTATGATGCCCATGCTTGCAGCAAACAATCTTGGCTGCAGTGACGTGGTAGCTACAGTAGCACGAGCGAACGTTATGACAGCATGTTGACGCTGACTTGCTGTGTGCCTCGTGTTGACTTATATTAGATCAAGGTGACCATTAATCGATCTCGTGAGTTTTTCTGGTCATTTGGGGGGAATGATTGTGTTCACAAAAGATCTAACATAACCAGTTCCTCTGTTTACAAGCGAGATCACGAGAGCCGAGTACAGCGAGAGCCGAGTCTCAGTCTGACTTTGAAAGTCGCCCCAGCGAGGCAGTCTGCTGCTGCACGCGCTCTGTCTGGAGCTTCCACTAAATGAAATCACGCATGCGCAGGCTGCGCAGCTTACAACCAATCACAGACATGCTTGTATTTTAGTAAATTTGGGTTTAGGTTTTCCAGACTTTTTCAGAGAACAGTTTCGCACTAAATCCCTCACACGATTCTCTCCGCCTCAGTCAGTCGCAGTACGAGTTTGTCTGAGGTAACACCAGTCAGCTGTTATTTCTCGTGTCCAGTCCACTGTCTGAGGCGAGTTATCAGGCTCATTAGTTAGTAGGGAATTGATTGATTTTTTTGGTAACAGAACTAGGACTACTGTTTTAATATTGTGGGGCATGAGTCAGACTCGGCGTATGTCCACTGCTTGAGTTAACATCGGCCAAGTTGAGCCAACACCTGCAGCTCCTTAGCTTGTAAGGTGTCACTAAGCAAATTCTTTCTCTCCTCTCTAGATGAAACTGTGCACCTTGTGTTACGGGACACTCTTCAGCCTCACCTGGACGCTAGCTAGTAGGTGTCAAGTTTAGGGTTCACTACAGTGAGCAGACGGAATGTAGTCTTTAAGATACGTTTATTAATGCGACCGGCATAGTCATTCACAAGCCGTAAACTGAATCCATCTAACCCTGGATCTCTTCCCGCTCCTCTCAGTCCCGCCCACTCCCGTTAACTATTGGCTCACACCACATCTCCCTTTCTTAAATGTTTGCAAACAACACATTACTGTAAATCAGATAACAAAATATATTTCCCAGGTCTTAACATACCATGAACACTACTGGGGCAATGTACACACTGACACATGTACTTACTTCAACTTAAACCAAATATCACATTTTAAATAAACCCCAGGAACATCAAACAACAACTATGAGTCCTGTATGCTATCACAGGTCCAGTCTCTGAGGTTTGATCACTTCTCTGCCAGACCTAGTTCTAACAGTGGCAGGGGAGACATGTGAGTCCGTTGTAAGCCGTACTGCTTGGGTAGGCTCCGTTACAGTAGGAATGTCCTCTGGTGTGAGGTCACACCTGTGCTCTGCTTCTGGCAGAGGCACGAGTTGGTGACGGTTTCTTCTGAGGGTACCATGTGGCCCACTGACTATGTAGGACCGTGGGGTGTGATGTGCGGATGTCACTATACCTGGCGACTTAGTGTTTGTGACCCACACCGGATCTCCGGGTGTTAGCACCGGCAGGTCTTTCACCCGATGCCTCTGATCATAGTTCTTAGAGTCCATCCACCTCTTCTCCCTTTCCTTCTGTTGAACCCTTCTCAGGTCCGGGAGTGCTGGTTCCAACACTGCCGGGAAGGCCGGCACGGTGGTGCGTAGACGGCGCCCCATGAGGAGCTGACTTGGACTGAAGCCGTTGCTCAGGGGCGTCGCCCTGTACGCGAGCAAGGACAAGTAGGGATCAGAAGCTTTTTTCAGCAAATTTTTGACTGTTTGGACTGCCCTTTCGGCCTCCCCATTACTCTGGGGGTACTTGGGACTGCTTGTTGTGTGGACAAAGCCATAGCTAGCAGAAAAGGCCTCCATGTCCTGCCCGGAAAACTGTGGGCCATTGTCCGACACTAACACTTCTGGAATCCCATGTCGAGCGAACATAGACTTCAAGTGAACTATCACGTCAGACGATTTAGTTGGGCCTAGCTTGGCTATCTCCACAAATCTGGAGTAATAGTCCACTACCAATAAGTAGTTGCTGCCCTTCAGGGAGAACAGGTCGGCCCCTAACTTCTGCCAGGGCCTGTCTGGTAGTTTAGTTGGCATGAGTGGCTCGCGTGCATTTACTCTCTCTTGGATACACGCCCTACAGTTCAGGACTAATTCCCCTATCTGACTGCTAAGCCCTGGCCACCAAACTGTCTGTCTCGCCCTCTCCCTGCACTTGACCACCCCCTGGTGGCCCTCGTGTATTCTGTCTAACACACTGTTCCTCATGGATGAGGGGATCACTAACCTTGTGCCTCTCAGTAGGAGTCCATCATGCATGCTCAGGACACCCCTCTCCGCCCAGTAGTGCCTCACTGCCGCACTCAGCCTGTTGCGGTCAGGCCAACCCTGCACACAGTACTGCATGACCTCCGCACACACGCTGTCATTGCTGAGTTGTTCTCTGAGCTCACTCAGATAGCCGCTGCTCGCCGGCAGGTCCCCCATGACGGCGTCGACGTAAATGTTGGTAGCCTCCATCAGTTCATTGTCCATCTTTGTCACTCCGCTACTGAGGGGTGCACGGGACAGGGCGTCGGCTGTGAGGAGGAGCTTCCCTGCGACGTGAGTCACAGAGTAGGAGTATCTCATGAGCCGCATCCGGAACCTCTGAATTCTCGGCGGGAGAGCATCGAGCGCTTGCCCTCCTAGCAGGCTCACCAGTGGCTTATGGTCCGTCTCCAGCTCAAAATGCAGACCCAGGATAAAGTCACTGAAACGCTCGCAAGCCCAGGTTAGGGCTAGCGCCTCCTTTTCCACCTGAGCGTAGCGTTGCTCCGTGGGTGTGAGCGACCTTGAGGCATACGCGACAGGTGACCAGGCATCATCATGTTTCTGCAACATCACAGCCCCCAATCCGAAGGACGAGGCATCCGCAGAGATCTTCAGTGCTCGGTTTGGGTCATACAGCTTGAGAACCGGTGCAGATATGAGTTCCTGTTTCAGGCCAGAGAACGCCTTCTGCTGCTCGTGTCCCCAGACCCACTGATTCCTCTTGGATAGTAGATCTCTCAGGGGTTTGTCCTTTTCGGCGAGATTGGGAATGAACTTCCCGAGCTGGTTGACCATACCCAGGAAGCTCCTGAGCTCACTCATGTTCGTCGGTAGTCCCATCTGCCGCACCGCCTCCGTTTTGTCCGGATCCGGTCTCACCCCCTCCGCGGAGAGGACGTGCCCGAGGAATTTCACCTGCTGGACTCCGAACTCACACTTCTGAGTGTTGAGTGTGATGCCGGCCTTTTGGGCCCTGTCCAGGACCGTATGCACCCTTGTGTCGTGCTCCTCTTGGGATGAGCCCCATATAAGAACATCGTCCATGTGACAGGCTACCCCCTCAAGGCCCTCTGTGACCTCTGTTATCATGCGATTTTGAAAATGTTCCGGAGCAGAGGCTATTCCGAATGGCAGGCGGTTGAAGTAGTAGCGCCCGAATGGGGTGATAAAGGTGGTGTAAAGAGCAGACTCCTTCGCCAGGGGAATCTGCCAAAACCCCATGTTGGCGTCTAACTTTGTGAAAAACTGGGCCCCGGCTAGCATACCGAGGGTCTGGTCCACCGAAGGCAGGATGAACTTTTCCCTGCAGACCGCTCCGTTCAGGGGAGTCAAATCCACACAGATTCGGACCTCGTCTTTTGTTTTCTTCGGAACGACAACCATGCCGCAGCACCAGTCCGTAGGCTCCTCAATCCTGGTAATGACCCCCAGCTGCTCCATTCTCTGGAGCTCTTTCTTGACCTTGCCCATCAGCGGTAACGCTACCCGCCTTGGCACGCTGAGTGCAAATGGTTTGGCATCTGGCTTGAGCTTGATAGTGTATTCTTTTTGCATCAAACCCAGCCCCTCACAGAGCTTGGGGTACATCTCCTTCACCGTGTCTAGGCTAACACTATCTACCCTAGCCACCAGGTTTAGCCTGACTTAGGCCGGCCGGCTCAACAGGGCTGTATGCAGGTTCTTCACTATGTAGACATCTTCTGTGACTGCCCTGTCCCCATAACACAGTGTCTCTCTGGCAGCCCCCTTAACCTCCAGTTGCGCCCGCCCTGGCCCGTACAGTGGTCTGCGTACACTGGTCAGCATATTTTCTGTGCCTGGCTGTACTATCTGTCTGTACACCTGCTCCGACATGACCGTAACATCGGCCCCGGTATCGATCTTAAATCTGACCGGTGAGCCCCTAATCTGGATGTCTACAGTCCATGGACCATCTCCTGCATCCACAGCACCTAGAAAAAGGTCACTCTCGCTGTCCTCTGAGACAGCATCCACCCCAGCTGATTTACAGACTCGACCATAATGCCCTCTTTTACCACATCGGTGGCAGTCTACGTTTCTAGCAGGACACTGAGACGTTGGGTGGAGCGGTGTCTTCCCACACCGGTAGCACATTTTCTGGTCCTCTCCCCTTGGAGAGCCTTGCTTGGGTTTATCCTGCCCCTGTGCCTGCCCCTTGCCTACGTACTTGCGCTGTCTGTTTTTAACATGCACAGCATCCACAGCATCAGTGTTTGCACTGGCCATCTCCCCCCTTAGGTCAGTCTGCTGCCTCTTAATTTCCTCTGACTGCCTAGCCATAGTGACTGCTTTAGATAGTGTCAAGCCTGCATCTAACTGCATTTTTTCCGACAGTGCCGTGTTTCTAATCCCCACTACTAGCCTGTCCCTCATCAGCTCATCACGAAGCGCTCCATACTCACAGCTTTCAGCTAATGCGTACAGAGCAGTAATGAATGAGTCCACAGTCTCAGATGGTTGCTGCACCCTTTTGTTAAATTTGGCGCGCTCATAAATCACATTCTTCCTGGGTATGAAATGGTTGCGGAAGGCTAGCTTCACTGGCTCGTATAGCTGCCGTTGCCGCGCGCTCAGATCCTGTCCCCTCAAGATGTCATCCGCCTCATCCCCCATGCAGTAAATGAGGGTGTTCACCTGACTCGCCTCTGATGAGTTGTTTAAGTTGCTAGCCAGCCTGAAGCGCTCAAACCTTCTGACCCATTTCTCCCAGTCCTGTGGTTTGGAGAAGTCAAAAGGCTCCGGGGGATTAATAGTGAACGTCGCGGACGGAGGCGCAGCCACATGCTGAACAGGAGCACTTCCCGCCGGCGCCGACGGCCCGGTCAAGCCTCCCGTATCTCCGTCCTCTTGATCGGACATGATATCCAACTGGGACCAAACGTAGCTAAACCTCCACCTTTCAACAGGTTCCTCACTCGACTCTGCTCAAAGTAGGCTCACTTCTGACACCATGTCAAGTTTAGGGTTGTAGTGGCTCGGTGCTAGGTTGATCTGGGATGTTTGGGCTCAAAACAGACTCTCGTCACACATCAAGATTGAATTCACCGATAGCCTACCACAGGGTTCTCAACGTAGGAGCCAGCACAACCACACAACCTTGTCAAAATGAGGACGAGTGATACAACAGAATAGAATAAAAGAACTTACATTTATTTCAATCGCAGCGAAAGGACAGTTATACAGACACGCACAAAGAGTATCTGAATAAGCGCACTCCCCTTTGTCGAGAGAGGATATTTATACTGGCTAAGAATGCTAGGCTTGTTCCACACCTCGTGACTACATATCTGAATACCTGATTGGTTGAAACTACTGTCTATCATGTTGGTCATATGTGCTCATTCCTGTCTAGCCGAGATAGATAAGGATGTTCGGTTAATACATTTTTGCTGCAACTTGGACAGACGTTTCTTTGTTAGTTGGCCTTGGCCGTCAACATTATCTGCTACGAACAGAGATAATAACACTTTTCCTGCATACTGCATTCTGGAAAACTACAGAAGTGCACAGCAGTATGAAGCTTAACTTCAGGCCTACATACAGACAGGCCTGGCATTTCAACAACCATAATAGCACTTTATCAAGAATAGCTTTCACATTCCCCCCTTTGATCCATACAATGGATCATTCTACTGTTAACATTACTGGTGAATGATGCTAAGCTAAGCTATCAGAATGGGGAACAACAGAGTACTTAAAAACATCTGAATAGCCCAGTGACTTTAAAACAGAGTATAGAACATAATAAAACCTAGTTACTGTACTGTAACTAGTACAATCATAAAACAGTTCAAAATGTCAGTTATGGCATGAGCCTTTAATAGTGAAATTTACAACAGTATTATTGCTTTTTAGGTTGACCCTATTGGTCAGTTTTACTCAGCTTCTTGGTGATTTGGTCTTCAGGACTTCAAAAGTCCTCTCCGGTGCTCAACCTTTAAGTGACTGCCAGCTGGTCTGTCACGGTAGGGAGGTGGTTGTAGCTCTACTAAGCAAGGGCCACGGCTCTCGTGTCTACCCGAGTTAGGAGGTTCCCGTGTGGGGTGTGTTTGTTATCAGTGCCATACTGCATTGAAATTTAGAATTTGAAATTTGGAATTGAAATTTGAAATTTGAAATTGAATTTGAAATTTGAAATTTGAAATTTGAAATTTCGAATTGAAATTTGGAATTTAAAATTGAAATTTGGAATTTGGAAATTTTGAAAGAGGGGGTCTGAGAATGTGTGTAGGTGCTCTGTAGCTCGACTTTAGCTCGGGCCACGGCTCTCGTGTCTACCCGAGCTAGGAGGTTCCTGGGTATGTTTGTTATCAGTGTCTGAGAATGTGTGTAGTATGCTCAGATCTTGCCTGTTTGCTGGTGAATCACTCTGGGGTTAGCCTCATGATATCTCTGGATGTCCCACGCATTCTGCTGTGCTGGAGACAGCGAGGCTTCTTCGTCCTGCAGCAGTACCATTTCGGTGGCGTCTCCTCCCAGGGTGGCTCTGGTTGCTTTGGTGATGAAACACTTGCAGATAGGAATGCCACAGAACACTAGTATTCCAATTAGAAGCAGGAAACTCACGATCATGTAGACTGCTTTCCCCGCCCAGCCAGAGAAGAACTCGGTCAGCCAATGCAGATCTCCTCCGGTGGGGGCAACCTGGCTCAAAACTTGTTCAATCATGGTGGCACTGTGTTTGAGGTAGTTAGTGCATGGTGGCACTGTGTTTGAGGTAGTTAGTGCATGGTGGCACTGTGTTTGAGGTAGTTAGTGCATGGTGGCACTGTGTTTGAGGTAGTTAGTGACATTGTCTTTGGCGTCTGGGATAAAGAAGCAACAACTTATGCCTGACATTTTGCATACTCCACCTTCCTTGGCGGTGGCAACGATAAGCTTACTTTCGTTCATATTGGGCTAGGTGAGCGGGTGGCTTTCGCGCTCTCTGGGGTCTCCTAGGTGCTGGGGTCGGCTCCTCCTCCTCTTCTGGGATCTCCTGAGGGTCCGCGGGCTTTGCGACTGGTTGTTTTTCCTTGACAGGGGATAGACTGGGAACAGAAGGAATGTCAGTTTGTGGGGTGTCGGGTCCCCCCTTTGTGGGTGACTCTGGCTCACACGATGGGAAGTCTCTGGTGGTTTCCTCTGGGATGTCGTCCCCTCTCCAACGCTTCACATGTGCTGTGTGTACCCAGGTTGGTCTCTCCTTCACTCGGACGGCTGTTGGGGTGGCGAGGATGACCTCGTACGGACCTTTCCACCGTGGGTCGGTCCACTTAGTGCGGCCGAACGCTCGGATGAGCACAAAGGATCCTGGGCTGATGGGGTTGTTTGGTTCTGGTGCTGGGTCGTATGCCTGGGCTGTGAGAGTGGATCTGATGACAGAAAATTGTTTAGACAGACATACAGCGAATTCACATGCATTGGGTGGTGGTACCAGGTCTGCTGGTGGGTCCGCCCCTGTGTATGGGGGACGGCCAAACATGCATTCAAAAGGTGTCAGAGGTGTCCCTGACCTTGGCGTGGTTCTCATGGACAGCAGAGCGAGGGGCAGGCACTTGACCCAATTCTGACCGGTTTCAGACATGAGTTTGGCGAGTCTGCTCTTGAGGGTCCCATTGGATCTTTCTACCTGTCCTGCCGACTGTGGGTGATAGCTACAGTGTGTTTTGAGCTCTATTCCCAACAGTTCTGTGGCGTGTGCCAGTATCTCACTGACGAACGGGCTGCCGTTGTCTGAGGAGATTTTCTTGGGTAAGCCAAATGTGGGGAACCAACCTCTGCACAGTGCCTCAGCCACTCCTCGTGCTGTCTCCCGTTTCATTGGGTAAGCCTCCACCCACTTACTATACATGTCCACGACCACCAACGCCACGTTCTTGCCGGCTGCAGGAGTAAGGTGCACAAAATCAAGCATTAGATGAGCTCCTACACCCTGGGCTAAACCCCCATGGTGTCCTGGTGTGTTTTTGAGGCCCCTGGATACATTGTATCGGGCACATGTGATGCAACATTGACAAATTTTCTCTGCTGTTTGTGTGATGCTTGGGCAGTACCATGCTCGGGTAAGGATCTGACTGATCCCCCCTTTGCTCACGTGACCGCGTCCGTGAGCAACGTGACAGTAATATGTGTAATGTTTTCTCGGCATGCATGGTCTACCGTCTGCTGCCCTCCAGATACCGTCTGTTTTGGTGCAGCCCTCCTCCTCCCATAGGGAGGCTTCCACAGGGCCCAGATCAGTCCTATACATTCTCCTAAGCACACTTGATCCTGCAGCCCCCAAACAGTCCTGTCCCTCAACTGGATCCTCCTCCGTCAGCTCCTCTGGTTCCTGTGAGAGAAAGCAAGTGTCACAATTGGAGAGAGAGTTAGGATTAGCTGTCAGGTGGTAATCAGCCGCTCGCTTGGCCTCCTCATCGGCCCGCTGGTTGCCTTTTGATGCTGTGTCTGTTGCATTGGTGTGTGCTATGACCTTGACTACCGCCAGCTGTGAGGGTAGCAGCATAGCTGCGAGTAGGCCGTCAATCAGTTCCCTATTCTTGATGTTGGTGCCCGCTGATGTTTTGTAACCCCTTCTGGCCCATAGGGCGCCGAAACTGTGACCCACGCCCCACGCATACTTGCTATCAGTAAAAATGGTGACCTTGTTACCACGTGATGCCTCACACGCCTGGGTGAGGGCCCACAACTCTGCCTGTTGTGCCGACCACGTGTCCTGTAGCCTGCCACTGGTCACTACCTCTGTGTCGGAGACAACTGCAAAACCCACATGTTTGTGACCTGTATTGGGATCAATGGAAGCAGAACCATCACAGTAAAGTGCACGTGCGCCCTCCAGGGGCACGTCCTTCAAATCTGCCCTTGGTTTGCACTCCTCGTCGACTCGTCCCACGCAGTCGTGCTCCACCTCCGCCAAGTCGACATCTGGGAGAAGGGTTGCAGGGTTAAGTGTGGTACAGCGGACAACTGACACGTTGGACTGACTCAAGAGAGAACTTTCGTACCGCTGAACACGGGCAGTACTAAGACAGCCTTGCTCTGAAGAGTTAAGGATCGCCGCCACCGCGTGTGAGGCCTGAATGACAACTTTACAGTATCCTACAATCGGAGCACACTTTACCAGAGCGATGTCACACGCCACGACGGCCCGCGTGCACCCAGGGAGCCCCAGCTCGACAGCAGAGAACGCCTGTGAGAAGTAAGCTATTGGTCTGTGTCTTCCCCCATACCTCTGGGTCAGCACACACCTCACATACTTACCGCTCCCATCGACGAACAGGTCGTACTGTTTGGTGGGGTCCTGGTACCCAAGACACGGTGCGGTGGTGAGCGCGGACCTTAGCTCCTCCCACGCCGACTCCATTTCCGGGCTCCAAATCACCTTTTCTCCTGGTTTAAGGGAGAGAAACGGGGTGCGCAGTGTTTTGTCTAACCTGCTGCATTCAGGAATGAAGGTACGACAATAACCAACCATTCCAAGAAAAGAGAGAATTTCCTTCTTGGTCCCTGGTCTTTTCATGGCCAGGATTGCTGTGACCCGGCTTGGTGTGATGCGTTTACCTTCTGCCGTGAGTGTGTGGCCTAAGAACGTGACCTGTTGTGTCACAAGCTGGGCTTTCTTCCTGGATGCCTTGTGGCCTCCTGCCGCCAGCAGGCGTAGGAGCCTCTCGGTCCCTTCCAGACAGCCTTCTCTGGTGGGACAAGCAAGAAGTATGTCATCAACATACTGAATGAGCACCCCACCAGCCGGTGGGACATACTCACGAAGGTCGTTGGATAGAGCAGCGTTGTAGATTGTAGGCGAATTCGTCCATCCCTGGGGACAGCGTGTCCAGGTGTAGCATCGACCGTCGAAAGTGAATGCGAACCAGTGCTGTGATTTGGGGTCGACGGGTACAGAAAAGAAAGCATTTGCCAGATCAATGACAGTGTACCACGTGCAGTCAGGTGTCAAAGGCTCAAATATTGTGTTAGGGTCTGGTACCAAAGGAGCGAGCTTCAAACATACCTCATTCACGGCCCTGAGATCCTGCACAAACCTCCACTCTGGTGGCTGACCTGCTTCCTGGTGCTTTTTTACTGGGAAGATGGGTGTGTTAACAGGGCTTCCTTGTGGTAGATCTCTAATCACCCCCGCTTTTAACAACTCTTCCAGCACCGGCCTTACCCCCTTTTCTGCCTCCTTTGAGATGGGGTATTGCTTTACCCGCACGTTGGGCGCCTGGGCCCCTCCGTCTCTGTTGGATACCACCACTGGGGTGGCTGACCTGACTTTCCCTACATCATATTTCCCTGATGCCCAGATACAGTGGGGTAACTTAGCTAACATGTCCCCTACATCGGCTGATTCTTCTTCGGTCTTCAGGTACTGTGGATCAAAAATTGCCATTACATCTCTGCTCATTATCAACATCATGGGGTCAAACAGTTTCAATCTATATACAAGTTCACCATACATCAAGAGGGAGGTTACCTCACCGAACTGAGTATAACCCTCCTTCTTGTGTTTACCCGTTCTCCACAGCCATTCACAGGCCCCAGTGAAACCTCCGAGGCTAACCCATGCATCCATCCGCCCTTTGGTGAGAGAAACATGGGGCACCCCCTCCTGGACGGCGGCCACAAAGTCGTGTGCCTCGGCGTCTCCTAGGGTGACTCCTGCTGTGGTGATAGAGTCGCTGAAATAGATGCTGTTAACCCTGCCTGTGCCTAGCTTGGGACCTGCTCCATCTACATCCCTTACCCATTCTTCAACTTCCTCCTTGCTTGCTGTAACCTGCATAGTGACATGTGGTGTTTGCACTGTGCAAATAGGTGTGTCTGCGGTCATGTCCTCCCTAAAATTATTAGCCATAAGTGCCAGTAGGTCCCCATCCTCCTCTGCTAACTCCAGGACAAGGGCAAACCGGTCCTGCTCATCTAACATTAGCCTGAACTCAGTGTCTGTGTCTGGATGTGGTATGTGTGCTTTGACTCCGGCATCTGTAACTACTAAATTTAGGTTGAGTTTGCACATGATGTCCCTGGCCAGCAAATTCATGGGACACCCTTTGCTAAAGATAAATGAATGCTCAAAATCAATTGATGCTGGATCAGTGTGAAACGTGCATTTTATTGGCAGAGTGAGTGGTTCAGTCATGGAGGCCCCAGACGCGTTTCTAGTGGTTCTGGTCTCTCCCGACAGTGTAGGTCTGAAATTACAGTGGTTAGCACATAACACAGACGTGGTAGCACCGGAGTCAACAAGAAACATTATGTCCTGATCTTCGATTGTCAAAAGAACAGTGGGCAATCGTCTGTGTGCTCCCTCAATCATAGTGTATACTCCCTCGGTGTGCGTATCAGTGCTAAGTGTACCTTCAGCCTTGTCGGAAAAGGGAGGGACGGTCGAGTCGTGCCAATCATCAAAGACTCCCTCCCTGGCCTCCTCGCCCCGTCATGCGACGTCATTGCGGTTGGCTGGTTTCCAGGTGCCTCCGGATCCTCCGGTTCCTTGGTTCTGCCTTGGACGGTCCTGTTTGTATTGTGAAACATCGTTATGAACCTGGAAGGGCCCTCTCCCTGCTCTACCTGTGTCTCCTTCGCGGTTCTGGTGCCTCCTCCTCCACTCTCTCTGCTGCTCCGTCTCTGGATTTGGACAGTCCCGAATCATGTGGCCCTCCTCCTTACAGTTGAAGCACCTCATTGGTCCGTACGGGCCTCTCGGTGGCCCGCTCCTGGTCCGCTCCTTCCCCTGCACCGTTGGCTGCTGGCGTGGCCCCCTGGGCGGGTCGTGGAGCCTGGCGTGAGCATCAGACATAACCATAGTTAGTGCAGTGTTCAGACTTGCCTTGCTTTTGGCCTCCTTCTTTTTCTCCTGCTCGACAGCCTCGGCATCCTTCACGTTCTGCTGCTTCTCGGCGTGTCTGGCGTGGATGATGAGGTCGTGTGCCGTGGGATTGTCATCATAGCCAATCCAGGTCTGGGTCACCCGCTGTGAGAGGGCGGGCTTCATCCCCTTTAGGGCCATGCCCACGAGCGTGGATCCATACCCCTCCATTTGGTCGTTCATACGGAAGTGATCAGCGATACTTTTCTTCAGCCGGTCTATGTAGGTCGTCACCGGCTCCTCTGCTCCCTGTACGCAGTTGGTTACTTTTGTGGGGTCTCGGCTGACGGGCCAGATGAGAACCAGGTTCCGGCGGAGGTCTCTCAGGAACTGCTGCATCTGGTGGTTTGCCAGACTGCCTCCTGGTGCTTCGACCCAATTCGTGCCTGGCTGTACGACCCGGAACACCCGGAGGTTCAGCCGGTCCCACAGCGCCCCTGGTCCAGCGGTTTTGTAGATGATACGCACGAGGTCCTGGACAGTGAGGAGGCAATCACTAGAAAGTTTGGTTAATTGTCTAGCATACCCTTCAGAATCTGTCTTTAGTGGGGGTAGTTGCAGTATCATTTCATGAATGTCCGTGGGAGACATAGCCCGATGGACTAAACTCATTGTTCCGTTTGCATTAGGGAGCTCAATCATCGGGTACTGCCCCTCCTCTGCCTCCTCCTCCTCCTCAGCTGACACGGATGCTCCGAACCCGGTGTCGGAGTCTTCAGGGCCGCCGCAGGCACCCCCTGAGTGGGGGGGTGGACGCGGCCTGTGGAACCCTTGGGGCGGGTGTCTGTGGTGCTGGAGAGAAGTTATGAGATGTCATTAATTTGTTAAAATTGTCCTCAGATAGTTTACTTTTTTGTATGTAGTTGGTGATGAGTTTTATGGCCGCCTCCGCGGTGGACATTGAGGGTGGCCCTGATTGTAGCGGTTCCCTGGCCTGGTACGACCCCTGCTGGTAGGCGGGTGGAGATGACTGTTGCTGAGCTGCTGGCTGCAGCGGGCCTTGTGCCTGGACAGAGAGAGAGAGATTGGGATAGAGAGAGGGCACTGGTGCCGGTTGGGCGCTCGCTGGTGGAGGTGGAGGTCGAGCTGCTGGCTGCAGCGGGGCTGGGGTGGCGAACGGACTATATTCATCATCTCTGCGAGCCTGATCAGCTTGAAACGATCCAACAGTGTCTCCCCCCTGACTGGAAAACAATGTAATCTCACATCCCCCCTGACGGTTCTTAGCCTCTTTTTCCCAGAGACCGAGAACCGTACAAACATCACTCTCTAACTTAAACCTTCTCCTTTCCTTCTCTGTCATCTCTTCCACTTTCTCCTTCACGCCTTGTATCACACTTATTGCAAACGTACCGTTAGCGGGCCAGCCTATTTTATCGAGGTTGCGGAGGCCGACCACGCTACGGACGCCTTGCGTCTCTTTCATATAATCGTAACATTTACTCTGAGAGCAGAGGTCAGCGAGTGTCTTGCCTGCTTGTGCACCCATATTTCAAGCACCTCCGGTCTCTTAATGCACACAACACAACAATCACTTCAATCACACGTTCTTAACAAGTGCTAAGTAATAGTAGTCTAACAGTAGTAGTACAATAGTAAAAGAATGGTACCTTAGTCAGAACAGAAACGTACTCTATGTGGAACAAGCAACACTGTTTAATATCAGAGTCGTAATGGTTCTATTTCACACCTGGTTCTATTTCACACCGCTCCGATATTAAACCTTCACACAGTCAATGAAATCGAAAACCCAACCAAAAGAATAATTCTTCAACAACTAAGATGTTAAACACAGGCGCAGCACTTCTCTGTGAGCATATAACCGGTGTTTTGGGTGCGGGAATTCTTGGTCTATGGACGGACAGCACTTCTCTGTGAGCTATATGGTTATAATGTAGCGAGCATTATAACTTCACCGTTGCAACCAATGTCATGTGTGGACCTCTTTAATCTCTCTATATTCTATGCTTACGTCATTAAGCGCAGCCCTAGACATATACTCTCATTAAAAAGGAATTTTTAACTCTGTGGACAATAGATGTACGTTTCGGAACTTACTTGAATGACAGAAAAGCAAAAGTCCTCCAGCTGTGTTAGTTGGCTCTCCTATCGATGGTTTCCGGGCTTCACTGGCCGTCTGAGCCACCTGCGTTCGCCGTCAACCTCGTCCGACGACGGCTTGGCTATTAGAGTTGATGCGTGAAGGGTGATCAATCCAACGGAGGTGCACTCAGACGGGCAGATCAGCTGGAATCCACACTTCTGACACCAGTAATGTAGTGGCTCGGTGCTAGGTTGATCTGGGATGTTTGGGCTCAAAACAGACTCTCGTCACACATCAAGATTGAATTCACCGATAGCCTACCACAGGGTTCTCAACGTAGGAGCCAGCACAACCACACAACCTTGTCAAAATGAGGACGAGTGATACAACAGAATAGAATAAAAGAACTTACATTTATTTCAATCGCAGCGAAAGGACAGTTATACAGACACGCACAAAGAGTATCTGAATAAGCGCACTCCCCTTTGTCGGGAGAGGATATTTATACTGGCTAAGAATGCTAGGCTTGTTCCACACCTCGTGACTACATATCTGAATACCTGATTGGTTGAAACTACTGTCTATCATGTTGGTCATATGTGCTCATTCCTGTCTAGCCGAGATAGATAAGGATGTTCGGTTAATACATTTTTGCTGCAACTTGGACAGACGTTTCTTTGTTAGTTGGCCTTGGCCGTCAACATTATCTGCTACGAACAGAGATAATAACACTTTTCCTGCATACTGCATTCTGGAAAACTACAGAAGTGCACAGCAGTATGAAGCTTAACTTCAGGCCTACATACAGACAGGCCTGGCATTTCAACAACCATAATAGCACTTTATCAAGAATAGCTTTCACAGGTTCACTACAGTGAGCAGACGGAATGTAGTCTTTAAGATACGTTTATTAATGCGACCGGCATAGTCATTCACAAGCCGTAAACTGAATCCATCTAACCCTGGATCTCTTCCCGCTCCTCTCAGTCCCGCCCACTCCCGTTAACTATTGGCTCACACCACAGTAGGCTAACTTGCCAGCTCATCAGCGTGTAAGGAATGGCACTGCAGTATTTTCTTTTATCTTCCATCTCTATATTTTCACTTTTTTGATAGTTAAGCTGTCTCTTGGTCATAGTCATACACATATAACGAAACTGTTGGCACGTGTCTGCTGCTTGTCTGAGGTAACGCCAGTCGGCTGCTATTCATCGTGTCCAGTCCACTGTCTGAGGCGAGCTATCAGGGTCATTAGTTAGTAGGGAATTAAAATATCCTGTTTTGATTTTTTTGGGTAACAAAACTACTAGGACTTCTATGTTTTAATATATTGTGGGGCATTAGTCAGACTCGGTGTATATCCACTGCGTTTTATTGGGAGAAATGTCAGAGGGTGGACTTAAGCAATGTAGGCCTAATTGAGACATTTGCGAGGATGAAGAAAAGAAGAACACAGTTCAGATAGTCTACACATTCCAAGAATAGCCTACTTTTAAATATTTTTTGTCATTTTCATGTGTTAAACAAATTTTTTGAGTAGCCTACATTGGACTATTAGGCTTTTACCATGACCTGTTGCCTCTGAGCGAATTGAGTGAAAATACCGTATAGCCTATTGAGCCTAGTGATTTGTCTTACAGTACATTAGTATGGCTATACTATTTGTTGTGGAGTTCTAGCACATACTAGGCCTACTGGTGACTACGTAACTGCAGTTGATGCCTGGAAGTGCTGTGTCATGTTTAGTCTGGTCTCTTATAATAAAGAACACGTCTTTTGTTATCCCCGGTCCTCGTTCTTATGTAGAAATAAGTTTATATAGCTCCAGTATATCACAGCTATATGTTTCAGCTGGTACAAATTAAGATAAATTCAATAGGCTATTTTAATGAATATATTATTAGAAACATATTTTTGATTGACAGACAGGCTAGGGGCCCCTTTGAGGTGAAAAAAACCCATGGGAATAAAAGTGAATCTATGCCCCTGACAATGACCCAAAGCATACTGCGAAAGCAAGACAAGAGTTTTTCAAGGCAAAGAAGTGCAATGTTCTGCAATGGCCAAGTCAAACACCTGACCTGAATCCAACTGAGCATGCATTTCACTTCCTGAGGACAAAACTGAAGGGAAACGGCCCAAAGAACAAGCAGGAAGTGAAGACAGTTGCAGTAGAGGCCTGGCAGAGCATCACCAGGGATGAAACCCTGCGTCTGGTGATGTCTGTGGTTCCAGACTTCAGGCTGGATTTGACTGTAAATGATTTGCAACCAAATATTAAACATGGCAATTTGATTCATAATTTTGTTAGTTTGTCCAACTACTTTTGTCCTTTAAAAGGGAGGTTGGGTACATATAAAATTTGTTGTAATTCCTACACCTGATTTGGATGTAAATACCAGAATTAAAGTTGAAATTCTGCATTTAAAGCACATATTTAATGTTTCATTTAAAATCCATTGTGGTAGTGTACAGAGCCAATATGATGAAAATTGTGTCAATGTCCAAATATTTATGGACCTAACTGTATACCAATGGTTCTTGCCACAATGAACCCAACACTGTCGCATTCAGTATTGGTTGGTGGAGGACAGTAGAAGACTGCCTGGGAAACGACGAAAGACTCCCCATTGGTCAATGATGCTTTCAATGAACCGCTATGCCAAGTGAGGTCAGTGAAGAATCAGTGTTACTGCTGCAGAGATGTGTGGTGCTGATATATCACCCCAACAAGTGAGCAGCAAGGACATAAAAGATGCCAGGAAAGAGCTCTCCACACAAGTCTGGAACTAGAGAACATTCTTCCAACCCAGGTGGCACTCAAGCAGAACATAAAGAGTACATGCTACGTAATTTGACCGTGACCTTGATCCTTGGTTCTGGCATTCTTAAAAGTATCACTAAATGAGTGTGCATCTCCAATTTTGTTGGAAATTACACCTTAAATGTTTTTCTACAATGGTTCCAAAATTAAGCATGTTTGAAAATTTGAGGTCGACTCTCACTTACCCCCACATCTGAAAATAAACCTTATGGTAAGTATTATAGAACATTGCACAATTGTTGTGATGTCTGTCTGTCTGTCTGAGGGTGTTGGTCTCTGATATTTTTGAAAATATCGAAAAATCTGCAAGAGGACAAAGACACAGACGTCTGGGTCAGTGACTGTCATTACAAATACATTCACATATCCACAGTATATTGTCAGTCACTGATTTTGCTTGTGTGTTTTCAAATACTGTGAAGAAAACACAGGTGATGCTAATGTATACTATGTGGCTATACTCTCACCTTTGCAATGGTTGTTCTTTTTCCTCTACCAGCAGATCCTGCGTCTTATTTTACTGTTTCTCCCTTCTTTTCCTGTTTCTCCCTTTTCGTCATCTTTCTCTTTCTCCTCTTTCTGTTTCTCTTTCTCCTCCTCTCCCCTGGCCTTCTTCATCTCCTCCTCTTCTTTCCACTTTTTCATGTCCTCGGTTTTCTCCCGGTACTTCTCTACAGCCATCTTCTCTTTCTGCTTTTCCATTTCCCTTCTATCCTTCTCCTCTTTCTCTTTGCTGTCCACCATTTCCATGTACTTCATGAAGGTCAGGAAGTTCTCGTTTTTCTTCCGGTGCTTCTCTAGAGGCTTCATCTCTTTCTGGTGTTCCTTTTCTTTCTGCTTTCTATCTTTCTCCTCTTTCTTTTTCTGTTTCTCCTCCTCTTGCCTGGCCTTCCTCTTCTCTTTCTTTTCCTGCTGTCTCATCTTAAATTCACTCCACATCTTTTTCAGGCGAGCAAAGATGCCCCCAGATGTCTGAGATGGCCGCTGGTCACTGGTCGCCAGCTCCCCAGAGGGACACTGACAAGCAATATCAGACATCTTGGCTGTCTCCCCCCTCCACCCCTCATCTTCCTCCCTCAACTCCGTCCTCAACCTTTTCACCCTCTGGTCCATCTCCCTGATCATGACGGCCATCATGTTCTCCAGTTGCATCTGCTCCATTTTCTGGCTCTTTACCTCTCTCTCCTTCATCATCCTGGCCGTCTCAATCCTCCTCCCCTTTTCTTCCTCCCTCAACTCCACATTGAACCTGGACATCCGCTGGTCCAACTCCCTGATCAGGAGGTCCTTCTCTCTCTCCTGGCTCCTTTCCCCTCTCTCCTCCAGGCATTTATTAACCATCTTGGCTATCTCGTTCCTCCTCGTCTCCTCTTCCTTCCTCCTCCTCCCCTCATCTTCCTCCCTCAACTCGACCCTCAACGCGGTCATCCGGTCGTCCATCGATCTCGTCAGGAGGACCTGAATGTGCTCCAGACTCCCCTCCGACTTCCCAGGTCTCCTCTTCTCCTCCTCCTGCCTCCCCCTCCCCTCATCTTCCACCCACGCCTGCCTCCTCAACCTGGGCATCTGTGGGCCGACGAGGTCCCTCTTCCTCTCCTGGCTCTGCGTCTCTCTGTCCTTCAGGTATTCCTCTACCATCCTGGCTGTCTCGCTCCTCCTCATCTCCTTCTCCTGCCTCCTCCTCCGCTCGTCTTCCTCCCTCAACTCCCTCTTCATCATGGCCATCCGGCGGCGCATGTCTCTGGCCACGTTCTGCAGCTGCTCCTCCACCCAGACAGTCTCGCAGGGCTTTGTCATTCCTAAAGGCTATGGGGGTCAGGGGGGCACAGGGACAACCAGTCAGTCACACCGGGGTCACATTCATGCAGTCAATACACTGTAGTACAGTGATCATAAGATATCACAGTGCATTGGCTACTCCTAGCATGGCACAGTACGATTATACATAGCTTCAGTGTTGCAAGATGTCACAGTGAACTGGCTACTGCTATTAATAGCAGAGCAATACAATACATCACAGTACAGTACTGCTCCTAATAGGTTATGTACCAATTTACATTACAGCAAGCATACTGTAGTCATACAGCACTTTACAACACAGAACAGTGGGCCCATACCTAGCTACTGTATACAGGTAGTTTAGGTGCAAAGCGTCTGAGCATCAAGAGACTAACAAGCTGCACGCAGAGTGAACAGTCATCATGTATTGCAAACATAAAGGCAGCAGCAAGAAAAGATGAGAGAAAGGAACAGGATGAGAAGGTAGCAAAGTTGCTGGTCAAAGCTACCAGTCTGCTGGTCAGTTTTGAGTGTCTGTAGCTATCTGGTACACTACAGGGAAAATAGTAGGCTAGATAGTTGGCTAGATAGTAGGCTAGTGCTGATGATTTCTGTCACAGCATACACTGCATGCCCTCTCCAGTCCCCTAATAGGTCTTATTTCATTTCCACTTGACTACTAACTTGATTGAGCATGCTACATTTGAGCAGTAGGATGATAATATGGCTAAAAGGTAGGCTACAAGATGCACAGTGCACAGGCTACTCCTATCATGGTACAGTAATCCTACAAATACAGTAACTTCAGTTTTACAAGATGCCACAGTGCACTGGCTACTGCATGAATAGTAGGGCAATACAGTACCATGCTCCTTCAATAGGTTAATATACCACTTTATATTACAGCAATACTACAGCCTATATTTGGATATACATGATTTTACAACACAGCACAGTAGGCCTACTGTAGCTAGATAACACTTTACAAAACAGCAAGCAAAACAATATAAAATTATTATTATCATTATTGTTATTATTATTATTGATTCACTAATTAAGAGGAGGTTCACCCAGGAACTCATATTACCCAGACACATCACTGTTAGTCCTGTAATCAACCAGTATCGCTCTCAACCTGAACATAATTTCTAACCTGGTTAAACAAAGTTCTGAGAGAAATGTTCTGTATTCTGTCTTCAATTGGAGGTGTTTTTGTCAAAGACAGTAATACAGAATAATTTCAGAAAATTCCAACTCTAAAGTCTATCCCTATTATGGACTTACTTGTTTTCTCTAAATTCGTGTGTCAAATCCAGAAGTCACTAGCTACTCTGATGAGGTGGAATCGGATCACTGACTATTTAAGTGTCTGCCTCAGTAACGTCTACTATGACGTCATAAGCAAGGGGAGATGTAAAGTGACGAAACGCCCTCTAGTGGTTTTTATTAATAATAAATAAAATAAAAAATGTTTTGGGCTGCATTGAGTTATTATTCACATAGTTTCTGAGACACATTGAGTCACTGTTTATTGATTTTGATTATATGTTGCAGTTTAAAGACAGAATAAAAGGCTTTACAATAGGTTTTGGAACACTGGGTGTAAACTGACTACAGTTCATATGATGCACACACCCCGTGCTTCCTCGCTATGTCAATAGATTCATCTGTCTCGTTCTGTCGGTAACGCTTTATAATACAGCCTGTGTCTTACAGTGTAATACCAGTGTCTTACACTCTCTTACCAGTGTCTTACCCATACCGAGTACTTACATGTAAGTGCGGGGTACCGGTAGTCTAGGGGTACCGGGTACTTACAGGTAGTTATGGGGTAGCCTACTTACCGGGTACTTTCATGCAAGTACTCCAAACCTACCTGTAAGAACCCCGTACTTACCTGTAAGTACCCCGTACCTACCTGTAAGTAAAAGTACCTATGCTACTGTGCACGCCATGTACGTACCCGGTAAGTACCCCGTACCTACATGTAAGTACCCGGTATGTACCCCGTACCTACATGTAAGCAGGGCTGAAAATTAACACCCGCCAATGGCGGGTAAAATTTAGATTTGGCGACTAAATTTCGGAGGCTATCCGCCACGCTGGCGGGTAAATGTTTGTACCAATAGAGTCATGTAATAAATGATGCGTGCGATGTCGCCACATCCATGCCATAGACCGGCGTTCTGTTTGTTGTGCGTTGCTCCCCCGCTGCACCAAATCAAGTTTTCAGTCACATGACTGTTGCCTCGCGCACTAGGAGAGACTGGTGACGCGAGGCTACTCGCGCACAGAACATCGTTCCCATTGACCTCAGAGGACGCGCGCTTCTACAGTCAACACCTACTGTAGATGTGTACCATCCTGTCTCTGGGCTTCCATAGCATACCAAGCCACTGTTTCTCAGAAGGGATGTCTTTGATCGCTTGTCATGTAGCTTATAAACTCTGATGACGGTACTGGTTCCTCCTTGACTGACTTCACTGGTCATCCAGCCATAGGCGTAGTTTTAGGTATGGACGCTATGGACATGTCCATACCAAAGCCACGGAAACACGAATTGTCCCTACCAAAAATAATACAGAGTGAAAACTGTAGTTTTTTATTACCATTCACAACTTGCGAAAGCAAAACGGTTGGGAATTAAGACCAGGTTGACAGCTGCGTTCAGCAAGCTATCCAATCAACAATATACAGTAGCCTACTTTCCCCCCTCCCTCTGTGACCCAGCGAGGGCCTCGCGAGCTCAGCAGCTCACAGCACATCGAGCATCGACTGTCGGCAACAGCGGGAATTTTGATTAAGCAGAAGTAAGATTGAAGTTATTGAACAATAGGGAATACAATATGTTGACCGACAATTATTTTTCTGTACAGAGTTGTATCAATGATAATAGTTTAGTTTGCGTCCTACTAAATGCCTATGTAAACTGTTAGTGCTAGCTGGTGGTGCAGCTAGTCAGAGCTGTACGTATTACCTATAACGTTAGGTCTCGTAAACGTTTGCTGAGGCAGAGATAAGGTGCTGTAATGTTGTCATAACAGTTGTCTTTAGCTAGTAATAAATCAGTTTTGGTATAACCGTTGCAAATTCCTAGGTTTGAGCAATGACTAGCTAGGTTCACTCGCCCACTGAATTGCATAACAGGCTAAACAAACGAGACTAGACGTCTGGTTTGTTTATGCAATTCAGTCCAAGTCCAGCGTAATTATGTTCATATTTCATATGCTACACAGAATAGGCTGTAGGCTACACGGAAAAGAGTGTTTCATGTCTGCAAGTAGTTTGATATTGTCAATCATTTCCCTTTTATGACCAGACAAAAATGGACATTGTAATTTTTTTGGTCAAAGCAGCAGAAAGGCAGGACCTGGAGAGGCAGGCAGGAGATGCATCAGGGTTACAGGTGAGATTATAGTCTGACTCAACAGATGTAGGTTTTGTGGATAAACCTTGTCATTCGTTGTCACATTGCCCAATCACTGGCGGTGGTGGAAGATGAGGGGAGGCAGGAGGAGGAGAAGAGGAGACCCGGGAAGTCGGAGGGGCGTCTGGAGCGCATGCAGGTGCTCCTGACGAGATCGATGAACGACCGGGTGACCGCGTTGAGGGTCGAGTTGAGGGAGGAAGATGAGGGGAGGAGGAGTAAGGAAGGGGAGAGGAGGAGGAACGAGATAGCCAAGATGGTTAATAAATGCCTGGAGGAGAGAGGGGAAAGGAGCCAGGAGAGAGAGAAGTACCTCCTGATCAGGGAGTTGGACCAGCGGATGTCCAGGTTGAATGTGGAGTTGAGGGAGGAAGAAGAGGGGAGGAGGATTGAGACGGCCAGGATGATGAAGGAGAGAGTGTTGTGGGCCCAGCTCGGTCTTTGGGTCCAGTCCGGGAGTCGAGTCGTAGGGGCAGTGAGGCACACGCTTCGAGGACGCGGACTCCACCCCTTGCCGGAGAGGCCGGCTCCGCCCGGCAGCAGCAACAATCACCTGCCAACTCGTTGCAGCTGTTGCCTGTTAGCGGAGCCTCTACAAGAGGACGCTGGAACCACCGCTCGGGGCTCAGACGTTTCTAGCCCTCATAGGGTAATCAGACGAGCTGGCTATCGCCCCTGATCCATTTTGAAGTTTGCTTATTTCGACTAACGATTTGTTTTCCCTGTGTTGTGTTCCCTCTTTTGTTCCCCCCGGAAGGTCCAGCGTCCTCGCGCCTCTCCGGCCCCCGCGTCCTCCCGGCCTCCGCGCCGCGTTTCCCATTCGCTTCCTGCCCTCGACTCTCCCCTCCCGGACTCCGCTCCCCGCACGCCTCCTGGACCTCCCTCGCTCCGCGGGACTGCCGCCGCTCCGCCTCCTCTCACCACCAAAGACCGCCAGAGTTCCCGGACCCTTCCCTCCACCTCTCGTAGGGCCTCGCAGCACATTCACAAACACATTCCGGCTGATACCCATACCGCACACACCGCACCCACGCACCCCTCTTTGTTTCCCCATCTCATGTACATACCACACACACGCATCCATACATACCCCCCATTGGTTTGCACCTCCCCCATTTTGTTGTGGCACCAGTTCTCCCCATTTTATTATTTATTATTAAACGGCCAAGTGCCAACCACTCCCCTCTGTCTGCCTGTTCTGTCCGGGGGTCTCACTACACGGGTCCAGGGTCCGCGTTCCTGCCCCTGACAGAGAGAGGTAAAGAGCCAGAAAATGGAGCAGATGCAACTGGAGAACATGATGGCCGTCATGATCAGGGAGTTGGACCAGAGGATGAAAAGGTTGAGGACGGAGTTGAGGGAGGAAGATGAGGGGTGGAGGGGGGAGACAGCCAAGATGTCTGATATTGCTGTTCAGTGTCCCTCTAGGGAGCTGGCGACCAGTGACCAGCTGCCATCTCAGACATCTGGGGGCATCTTTGCTCGCCTGAAAAAGATGAGGAGTGAATTTAAGATGAGACAGCAGGAAAAGAAAGAGAAGAGGAAGGCCAGGCAAGAGGAGGAGAAACAGAAAAAGAAAGAGGAGAAAGATAGAAAGCAGAAAGAAAAGGAACACCAGAAAAAGATGAAGGCTCTAGAGAAGCACCGGAAGAAAACCGAGAACTTCCTGGACTTCATGAAGTGCAAAGAAATGGAGGAGCGGAAGCAGAAAAAGAAAGAGGAGAAGAAAGAGAAAGAGGAGAAGGATAGAAGGCAGAAAGAAAAGGAAATTGAAAAGCAGAAAGAGAAGATGGCTGTAGAGAAGTGCTGGGAGAAAACCGAGGACATTAAAAAGTGGAAAGAAGAGGAGGAGAGGAAGAAGGCCAGGGGAGAGGAGGAGAAAGAGAAACAAAGAGGAGAAAGAGAAAGATGACGAAAAGGGAGAAACAGTAAAAGAAGGGAGAAACAGGAAAAGAAGACGCAGGAGCTGCTGGTAGAGGAAAAAGAACAACCATTGCAAAGGTGAGAGTATAGCCACATAGTATACCTTTAGCATCACCTGTGTTTCCTTCACAGTACTTGAAAACACACAAGCAAAATCAGTGACTGACAATATACTGTGGATATGTGAATGTATTTGTAATGACAGTCACTGACCCAGACGTCTGTGTCTTTGTTCTCTTGCAGATTTTTCGATATTTTCAAAAATATCAGAGACCAACACCCTCAGACAGACAGACAGACATCACAACAATTGTGCAATGTTCTATAGGCAGGGCTGAAAATTAACTTTTAGGCTCACCTGCCAAGGGGACTGGTAGATGAAAAAATCCACCGGCCAAGTATATTTTTTACCGGCCAAAATAATAAAATAATTAATTTTTTGTCACATTATACATCTGTTTCAGTACTTTTCATTCAGATAATAGTATTATTTTGAATACATGCTTAAGGAAGAGGCCAAAGTAAAATTTAAAATAAAGTAGTTTAATTCAATGGCTTGAAACATTGCAATTCATATAAATTCAAATATTAATTTCCATTCACTTCCACAGTGTAGAATTATCCATAACTAGCTAACCCTACACAAATATGAGATATAAATGATCCAAGCCTTAACCTCATGGTCTTTATGAGTTTATGAACAAAATTAATATACTGTAACATATTCACAGCCTGTCATCATGTAAAGTTAAACCTGAGCTGGATGCAGGGGCGTAGGTTTGATTTGAGCTTTGGTAGGGACACAATAGGTTGTTGTTGTTTCACGTAGTCTGGATTGAATCTGGGTGGTGGCCGAATCAGATTAATTTCCGTCGCCAGTGATTGGGCAATGTGACAACGAATGACAAGGTTTATCCACAAAACCTACATCTGTTGAGTCAGACTATAATCTCACCTGTAACCCTGATGCATCTCCTGCCTGCCTCTCCAGGTCCTGCCTTTCTGCTGCTTTGACCAAAAAAATTCCAATGTCCATTTTTGTCTGGTCATAAAAGAGAAATGATTGACAATATCAAACTACTTGCAGACATGAAACACTCTTTTCCGTGTAGCCTACAGCCTATTCTGTGTAGCATATGAAATATGAACATAATTACGCTGGACTTGGACTGAATTGCATAAACAAACCAGACGTCTAGTCTCGTTTGTTTAGCCTGTTATGCAATTCAGTGGGCGAGTGAACCTAGCTAGTCATTGCTCAAACCTAGGAGTTTGCAACGGTTATACCAAAACTGATTCATTACTAGCTAAAGACAACTGTTATGACAACATTACAGCACCTTATCTCTGCCTCAGCAAACGTTTACGAGACCTAACGTTATAGCTAATACGTACAGCTCTGACTAGCTGCACCACCAGCTAGCACTAACATTACAGTTTACAGGCATTTAGTAGGACGCAAACTAAACTATTATCATTGATACAACTCTGTACAGAAAAATAATTGTCGGTCAACATATTGTATTCCCTATTGTTCAATAACTTCAATCTTACTTCTGCTTAATCAAAATTCCCGCTGTTGCCGACAGTCGATGCTCGATGTGCTGTGAGCTGCTGAGCTCGCGAGGCCCTCGCTGGGTCACAGAGGCGATGGCGGGAAAGTAGGCTACTGTATATTGTTGATTGGATAGCTTGCTGAACGCAGCTGTCAACCTGGTCTTAATTCCCAACCGTTTTGCTTTCGCAAGTTGTGAATGGTAATTAAAAACTACAGTTTTCACTCTGTATTATTTTTGGTAGGGACAATTCGTGTTTCCGTGGCTTTGGTATGGACATGTCCATAGCGTCCATACCTAAAACTACGCCTATGGCAAGATGTCACAGTGAACTGGCTACTGCTATTAATAGCAGAGCAATACAATACATCACAGTACAGTACTGCTCCTAATAGGTTATGTACCAATTTACATTACAGCAAGCATACTGTAGTTATACAGCACTTTACAACACAGAACAGTGGGCCCATACCTAGCTACTGTATACAGGTAGTTAAGGGCAAAGCGTCTGAGCATCAAGAGACTAACAAGCTGAACACATCAGCACGCAGAGTGAACAGTCATCATGTATTGCAAACATAAAGGCAGCAGCAAGAAAAGAGGAGAGAAAGGAACAGGATGAGAAGGTAGCAAAGCTGCTGGTCAAAGCTACCAGTCTGCTGGTCAGTTTTGAGTGTCTGTAGCTATCTGGTACGCTACAGGGAAAATAGAAGGCTAGATAGTTGGCTAGATAGTAGGCTAGTGCTGATGATTTCTGTCACAGCATACACTGCATGCCCTCTCCAGTCCCCTAATAGGTCTTATTTCATTTCCACTTGACTACTAACTTGATTGAGCATGCTACATTTGAGCAGTAGGATGATAATATGGCTAAAAGGTAGGCTACAAGATGCACAGTGCACAGGCTACTCCTATCATGGTACAGTACTCCTACACATACAGTAACTTCAGTTTTACAAGATGCCACAGTGCACTGGCTACTGCATGAATAGCAGGGCAATACAGTACCATGCTCCTTCAATAGGTTAATATACCACTTTATATTACAGCAATACTACAGCCTATATTTGGATATACAGGATTTTACCACACAGCACAGTAGGCCTACTGTAGCTAGATAACACTTTACAAAACAGCAAGCAAAACAATATAAAATTATTATTATCATTATTGTTATTATTATTATTAAATCACTAATGAAGAGGAGGTTCACCCAAGAACTCATATTACCCAGGCACATCACTGCTAGTCCTGTAATCAACCAGTATCGCTCTCAACCTGGAAATAATTTCTAACCTGGTTAAACAAAGTTCTGAGAGAATTATGTGCTGTATTCTGTCTTCAATTGGAGGTGTTTTTGTGAAAGACAGCAATACAGAATAATTGTAGAAAATTCCAACTCTAAATTCTATCCCTATTATGGACTTACTTGTTTTCTCTAAATTCGTGTGTCAAATCCAGAAGTCACTAGCTACTCTGATGAGGTGGAATCTGATCACTGACTATTTAAGTGTCTGCCTCGTAACGTCTACTCTGACGTCATAAAAGCAAGGGGAGATGTAAAGTGACATGGCATGGAAGCTCCAAGATGATTGCTCTGGTCTGTGTGCAAGTTACTTTTTGAAAACGATGACTTTCTCATGGCATTTTACATCCACTTTATGCTAGGTAGCTTTTCTGCTTCACTGCTGTCTTTTGTTTCTAAAGGATGGTGAAAATACCATGACTATTTTTACTTTGCATGTTGGATGACAACTACTCACTAGGGCTTGTCTAGATATCCTCAAGATACCATTACATTCCAATATTTGTGTCAGCACCTGTAGGTGTGAACACAGAATTTTTATTTTTTTAATTTTTAATTTTACAAAATCTATTGTCTTTGTAGAGTCATGTTTTAACAACATTTTCCATGTTCTTGAACATTACAATCAATGTTTTTACAGTCGTCGTTGAACTGTTGATTGTGAAATATGAAGTGTGTAGCCTCTGCTGCTGTAACAAGTATGGCAAGTGTGGTTGACATCAGATAGGATGCAATTTGAACCATCTTTGAATGATCGATTTTACTCTATTCTTCTTATTTGCACTAGTATTCAAACTATTCTTTAGTCCATGGCGCCACGTACAGTACGTCTTTAATTTGAGATTCATGGAGGGACTTGGATAATATTGAAAACACTCCTTTTTAGTTTTGAAGTTTTAATTCATTTTATTGGTTTGCTACAAACCTCGGATACCATTCAGTTCAGTATAATCGGTATTAAAACTGGATTATATCGCTCACTATTATGTTATATTGCGAACTACACCAGCAGCTTCATAGCTAGATGCTGACTAGAGCCTGTCTGTTTCTTGTTACTGCTTTATGATTATCCGAGCCGATTTTAAAACTCCCAGTGGATTCAAGATTGTCTGCGTTTGTTAACTTTGTGCCTAAGGGTTTCTTGCCAAAATGTTTTAGTGTAACGTTAATGTTTAAAGTTTTTAGTGTAACGTTAATATTAGATAAGGCCAGAGATTATTTCATTTCCTCTATGGTCATTTTACACCAATTTATACTCAGAAAATTTCATACAACTAAGGATTTGTATGGCAGTCTCAGTCTCCACCATAGGGCTCAGTGCAATTTCAATTTGAGACTATATTACAGAGACTAGAGACTTGAGACTAAAAGCGCGTTGTGTTGCCTCTGGGTATGAAATGCGCTTTACAAATAAAGCTTTGATTTGATTTGATATATGACGAAACGGTCTTCCTCTTTTCGTGTCCATATACACAGCAGCTACTTCCAGTTATCCAACGTTCAGCCAGTGGTGAACAGCTTGTTGTGTCTTGGTGTTCTAAAGGGCAGTGTCCACCTAGCAGAGGACATGGAAGGAGGAGGTCTGGGGCTCTGTGCTCCACAGTCTGGCCTTCTCTGCCACAGTCTGGCCTTCTCTGCCACAGTCACGTGTTGCTGACCCCTCTGGACGCAGGTTTAGAACGCCCAAAACAAGGACAAAACGAGCCAGCACTTCTTTTGTGCCAAGAAGCATTAAATTGTTGAACAGCTGTTGATGCCTGTTGCAGTGATGATGATGTTGATGCGATGATGTTGGTGAGGATGGTGATGACGATGATGGTGGTTGGTGACATTGTGGTGATGGTGATGGGCGTACATTTTAATGTTTTCTGTATGCTTGATGTGTGCTAAACAAATTCCCCTCTGGGGCAATAAAGGTTTCAATTCAATTCAACCAGGTCGGTAGCCCCGCCTGCTCGGTGGTTCCCTGGGACGGCCCACCCTGGTGAGGACTCAGTTCAGGCGCTTCCCCTTCGCCCAGCTGGTCTCTGGAGGGAGGCTTCCAGCAGCAGGGATAGACCAGAGCACTGTGACATCAAATTGTAGTAAATGGACACATGCAGACACCCCCCTTTTTGGGTGAAAACGAGACGAGAACTTGACGCCATTCAGATTCAAAAAAGGGGCAGTAACCATACCCATGGCATGGAAGCTCCAAGATGATTGCTCTGGTCTGTGTGCATTTTGGGGCTGCGTAGATGGTAAACAAAAGTCATGTATGAAATTCAGTTCTTTCAGGACTGTATAGAGTGGTATATCTATGTTCTTTAAACTGAATTTAAGAAATGTCTGTCAAATGTTCAGGGCACCTAATAAATCAAATGGAATAATTTAATGGCTATTATAACGGGATAGACTCCACCTAAATTTGTGTACGTGGGCAAATTAACTTGTAACCGTGACTACTACTTTTTTTGAGCCTCACCTGTGAAGTAGATTAGATTCCTTGTTGTCATAAGTTACTCATCCAGACTTCTGTTAACCCAAAAAGTAACACATTGAATCTGTATATGCCCAAACCTTCCATAACTTGGCTTTTTTGTATGTGAAAGGAATGTTAGTACATATGGTCAACTTAATCACTGTGTATACTTTGAAAGATTAACATTTTTATATTTTATACTTTGCTTGGCAAATAGGCTCAGTTCCCTTACTCTATCATTGTATGGAATAAAGATTATTTTATGGCATTAAAGACTAATGTATTGTTGTGATGAAGCTTAACTGAAAGTAATCAAAATAAATTGTGTATAAATCCAATATGAGTATTAAATTACCATGAATTTTAAATATAGGTATATTTTGACATAAAGGAAATGTAATTTATCTTTAAAAGCAAGATATATGGTACTAGCCCATTTGTGAAAGGGAACATTAATACTCCTGAGATTGAACAGCAAGCTATGGCTTAGTGCTAAAACAAGATGCAAATGTACTCTGTAACTTTGCTCTCTTGTTTCTTTGATAGTCGTATTTTGTGTTTCTGTACTTGGAAATTGTTTTTAATCCTGTTTCTCCTATTAAAAGAAAGCACCTATAAATTCTATGTTATTTGATTCATTCGTCCACGTTTGTACAGTGAATTTTCATCCTGCACAACTCTTATATTTTTGAACCTCACTTGTTTTTACTAACGGGCTTTTCCAGTAATGTACATGGAAAATATCTGTCGGCCAAAGAAGATGGAAAACAACTCACAGCTCCACTCATTCTCCCCTGTCAAACATGTGAACCAATATGCAGGGCTGGCGCCTCGTCTAGGCAGAATAGGCAATTACCTTGGGCCTCCAGCCAATCAAAATTACAGATTTCGGGGAGCCTCAAAAGCCTCAAGCACTGTATGCGTTATTTGTTTAATATGACACACATGCACACACACACGCCATTACTGTTATCTCAGCTGTGCAAATGTGTTTATTCATCCCACCATTCAATGTATGTTCCTATTAGTATTCTTTCTACAGCATCAAAATGACCATGCACAGCATTCACCTACCACAGCATGAGGCAAGGACATACTGAGGAATCTAGGAAGAAATGTCTATAACATCTACAGAGTCTTACTGCTATGTATTTGATTTAATGTGTTTGTTTGTTTTCACGTGGACACTGTGTAGTCGATAGAGTGAGGGAGACAGCTGATGCTGCTGCTGCTGTGGCCGTTCGGGGTAGTGGGTTGTCAAGAGGTCACACTTAGGCCACAGGGGGGGCCACTCCTCTGGGGTATCAATGACACATCTCTATGGGACACTATAAACAGACACAACCCAGACTGACAACCAATGGTGATTAAGACATCATGTTAGGGTGATAGGCGACACATCTGTATGGTCACTCCTCCACCAATCTAGCTCCACTAGGCCCTAAACGGGCAGGCCTAGGTGTGGGGGGTGGGCCGAGAGAGCACTATTTAACGTCTCAACCAAACCTTGAGACTTCGATTTGGAAACGGTACGCAACTCAGCCGGACAGATTCGCTGCTCCCAGCAGGCAGACACGCTGATAACACCATGCGGGGAGGGAAGTCTAAGGCCTTGACTAGCAGAGAAGCAGGGAGAGAGAGAGACTAGGGAAACATCCCAGTGTTCCATGTGATTGTATCTTTGTACAATAAATCTATCATCTGTCGCCGCTTCCAATCCAGTGTTGGGTGATTTCATCATTGACTATCACAACAAGAAAGGCAATTAACATCGTGGTTCATAATTAGATGGTGCTGCAACTCTTATCAAGGCTTCTAAAAAAAAATTACACAACGCAGAGCAACAGAAGAAAAGATCTCAAAGGCCAACAATACTGTGATACGTACTCACTTCACCAAGCCTGCAGATTTTCACCTGGTTAACAATATTGGTATATGAAGAAATTCTTACAATTTACACAGAAAAAACAATTACAACTTATAAAATCCTATCAACTTGGCTTGATCCTCACAAGATGTCAGTAAAGAATAGGCTCTTTGCACAAGCTCCACCACTTCCTGAAATTCTACAGGCATAATACAGGCATAATAAATAAATATTATTTATTTCCTGTCCTATACCATTGGATGGAAGTGATTAATCAGGTGTGATCAGGTGTGCCGCACACCTGATTAATCACTTCCATCCAATAGTATAGGACAGGAAATAAGGATGCCTGTAGAATTTCAGGAAGTAGTGGAGCTTGTGCAAAGAGCCTATTTGACCAGTAGAGGGCAGGAGAGTGTTACGGCTCGCATGCCCTCGCCTCCACAACCGCCTCCCTCTCTCCCCTCTGGGCCCGCTGCGCGCTCGGGGCGTCCTACGCGCTCTTCCGCACGTCGCATCGGCCCAGGCATGCAACGCTCTGACTCTCCGGAGTTTCCCCCCACTGCCGGGCGTTCCCCGTCTCCGGCCAGCTCCGCGGACTCGGCAGTCTCCTCCCTCTCCGGTGACGAAGAGTCGGATCCCGACATGCCCAGCACATCGGCCCGTGCGCAACAACAAGAACGGCGCGCTCGTCTCCGACGATGACGCGGGCGCGGCTCTACTCACCGGTTTCCTATTCATCATCACCACACCTGTCCCTCGTTCTGCAATCACCTTCAACCCCTACAAGAACCTGGTCTACACTCCACTCATCGCCAGATCTTACCATAAACTCATGTGGTAAAGTATAGCCTAGCCTACATCTCCTTACCTGTGTTTTGTAGTGTTTTTTCCCGTTCCCCGTTTGTGATTACTCTCACTCACCCTGCCTCCCCTCCTCATCTCTCCAGTTCCTGCCTGACCCACGCCTGTACGACAACCCTGCTCCTGCCTGACCCACGCCTGTACGACAACCACGCTCCTGCCTGACCATCGCCTGTACGACAACCCCGCTCCTGCCTGACCATCGCCTGTACGACTACCACGCTCCTGCCTGACCATCGGCTGTACGACTACCACGTCCCCCTTTTTGTTATCTCATTAAATCGCCCCTCCGGGCTTTACCGTCCCTTGCCTCCTCCTTTCCTGTTGCGCCTGGGTCCCTAACCAAACCCTCACAGTAAGATCTGGCCAGTTTGGACCCAGCCAACATGGAGGAGAGACCTGCACCTCCCGGACTACTCCAAGCCCTCCCACAGACCCAAGCTGTGCAATTGCAGCAGGTATCCGCCCAACAGCAAGCCCAGGACGAGCGACTGAGGGGCCCCGCTACTCTGGTCTGCACCCTGTCCGACCAGGTCACCGCGCTCAGTGCCCGCCTGGCTCCGTTCCTGAACCCCACCGCTCCACCAAACCGGGAGCCCCATCTCGCCTCCCCGGCCCCCTACGACGGGACGTTCACCCTCTGCCGGGAGTTCCTCATGCAGTGTGAGTACGTGTTTGACCTCCAGCCAAGTATGTACTCCACTGCGTCGGCTCGGGTAGCCTACATCGCCAACCTAACCACGGGACGGGCTCGCCGTTGGGTCATGGCGGGTCGCGAGGGCGCAGCTGCCTACATGCAGGACTACACTGCCTTCGTGGCTGAATTCAGGGCCGTGTTTGACCACGACGTCCACGGACAGGACGCGGACGCTGCTCTCTCCGCCCTCACCCAGGGTCCCAGTTCCGTAGCGGACTACGCCACGGAGTTCCGCATCCTCGCTGCCCGTTGCCCCTGGAACGAGTCTGCCCTGTACAGCGCTTTCCGACGGGGCCTAGGGGAGGCCATGAAGGACAGCCTGGCTGGAAGAGACAGACCAGCGACCCTGAACCAACTCGTCTCCCTCTCCATAGCCATTGACGAGCGCCACCGGGAACGCAGGCGCGAGCGGGCGCACCAACACCACAGCGCACCCAGACCGTCTCCACCTCCCTCTACCGGCCTCTCTCGGCCTGTCCCGGCCTCCCTCGCACCCCCAAACACCGCTGGAGAGGGATCCATGCACCTGGGCCGGACCCGACTGACCCCGGCGGAGCGTGAGCACCGGAGTCTGGACGGACTGTGCATATACTGCGCTAGCCCAGCGCACGCCATCGACTCCTGTCCCTCTGCGCCTCCCAGGGCGGCAAGGGGAGTAGGTTCACTCGCCAGGGGGTACCGAGTAAGCCGGCTCATCCATCCCCTAGCCCGGACCCGTGCCGCCAGGTTCACTGTCACCCTCGCCTGGCAGGGGCACACGCTCTCCGTCCCTGTCCTCATCGACTCCGGTGCCGACGAGAACTTCGTGGACGTCCAGTTCGCCCACAAAGCGGCGCTCCCTCTCTCCCCTCTGGAGAGGCCCCTCTCGGCTTTCGCCCTGGATGGCCATCCCATGGGCCCCATCACGCACCGGACCCTGCCCCTCACTCTCACAGTCTCGGGTAACCACGTGGAGAACGTCCGCCCCTTCGTCATCCACTCTCCCGACGCTCCGTTCATCTTAGGGAGGCCCTGGCTGGAACTCCATACCCCTCATGTCTGCTGGAGCTCGGGGCGCATCCTCAGCTGGAGCACCACCTGCCACGCCCGCTGCCTCCGAGCTGCTCAGACCTCCACTCGGGTTGACCGGCCCCGTCCCGCTCCTCCTGACCTCTCCACGGTCCCTTTGATGTACCACGACCTCGGGGAGGCCTTCAGTAAGGAGCGCGCCCGCACACTCCCCCCTCATCGACCCTACGACTGCGCCATCGAGCTCCACCCTGGCGCCCCTCTCCCAGCCAGTCGTCTCTACAACCTCTCCCTCCCGGAGAAAGCTGCCATGGACACCTACATCTCTGAGTGCTTGGCCGAGGGCCTCATCCGACCATCTCGTTCCCAGGTGGCAGCGGGGTTCTTCTTTGTAAAGAAGAAGGGAGGAGACCTGAGGCCATGCATCGACTACAGGCTGCTCAACAACATCACGGTGAAGAATAAATACCCACTCCCCCTCATGAGCTCCAATTTTGAACCCCTCACCAGTGCCACCATCTTCACCAAGTTGGACCTCAGAAACGCTTATCACCTGGTGCGTATCCGTGAGGGGGACGAATGGAAGACCGCCTTCAAGACCTCCCGTGGCCACTACGAGTACCTCGTCATGCCCTTCGGCCTCACCAACGCCCCCGCCGTCTTCCAGGCCCTGATGAACGACGTGCTCAGGGACATGCTGGACGTATTTGTGGTTCTCTACCTGGACGACATCCTTGTGTTCTCCAGGAGCGCTGAGGAGCACGTCCAACACGTCCGCATGGTCATCCAGCGTCTCCGGGAGAACCGCCTGTACATCAAAGCGGAGAAGTGCACCTTTCACTCCTCGTCAGTGGAGTTCCTGGGGCTCATTGTGGAGGGAGGCCTGACGCGACCCGACCCCCGCAAAATCAAGACCGTGGTCGAATGGCCTCAACCCACTACCCGGAAGCAACTCCAGAGCTTCCTTGGCTTCGCTAACTTTTACCGCCGTTTCATACGGGACTACAGCCGGGTAGCAGCTCCCCTCACCCACCTCACCTCATCCCTGCGTCCGTTCATCTGGACACCGGCTGCCAGCGCCGCCTTCTCCGCGCTCAAGGAGCGCTTCACCACCGCTCCGGTCCTTCTCCATCCTGACCCCTCCAGGCAGTTCGTGGTCGAGGTGGACGCATCGGACACAGGCATCGGTGCTGTTCTGTCCCAGCGGTCAGTGGAGGACCAGAAGTTGCATCCCTGTGCCTTCCTCTCCCGCCGGTTCACCCCAGCTGAGGTGAATTACGACATCGGGAACAGGGAGTTGTTGGCGGTGGTGGGGGCCTTGGAGGAGTGGCGCCACTGGCTTGAGGGCGCGGAACACACCACCCTCGTCTGGTCGGACCACAAGAACCTGACCTTCATCCGGGCGGCCAAGCGCCTCAACTCCCGCCAGGCGCGGTGGTCACAGTTCCTAGGGAGGTTCGACTTTACCCTCACCTTCCGGCCCGGCTCCCGCAACGCCAAGGCCGACGCGCTGTCCCGCCTCCACGCGCCCGAGGCGCCCCCCGCGGAGCCTGAGACCATCCTGCCGGCCTCGCGTGTCGTAGGGGTGGTCACCATGAACATTGAGGCGGTGGTGAGGCAGGCCCAACGCGACCAACCCAGTCCGGCCAACGTTCCTCCTCGCCGGCTCTTCGTGCCTGACTCGGTCCGGTCCCGGGTGCTCCAGTGGGGCCATGCCAGCCGGTTTGCGTGCCATCCCGGGGTTCACCGCACCCTCTCCTTCCTGAGCCGACGGTTCTGGTGGCCCTCCATGAGGTCCGACGTCCGGGAGTTTGTGGTCGCCTGTCCCGTCTGCTCCCGCAGCAAGGCGTCCCACCAGCCCCCGGCTGGCCTCCTGCGTCCTCTCCCGGTCCCCAGCCGCCCCTGGTCCCACATCGCCCTGGACTTCATCACCGGTCTTCCCCCCTCCAGGGGCAACACGGTCATCCTCACCGTGGTGGACCGGTTCTCCAAGGCGGTCCATCTGGTGGCGCTCCCCAAGCTCCCGTCCTCTGCGGAGACAGCTGAGCTCCTCGTCCAGCATGTCTACCGGCTCCACGGTCTCCCCGGAGACATTGTCTCGGACCGTGGGCCTCAATTCACCTCCCAGGTCTGGAGGGCCTTCTGCAAGGAGATAGGCGCCACCATCAGCCTCTCCTCTGGCTACCACCCGCAGACCAACAGCCAGGCCGAACGGGCCAACCAGAGCCTGGAGTCCGCTCTCCGCTGTGTGTCGGCTCTCCACCCCACCTCCTGGAGCAAGGACCTGCCCTGGGTCGAATACTCCCTCAATGCCCTGACCAGCGCTGCCACTGGCAGGTCTCCGTTCGAGTCATCCCTCGGGTACCAGCCCCCGCTGTTCTCTCTCCAGGAGTCGGAGGCCTCCGTCCCCTCCGTCCAGGCCCACCTCAGCTGGAGGGAGGTCCGCAGGGCCCTGCTCCGCTCCAACGAGCGCTCCTGCCGCGGGGCCAACCGCCGCCGCACTCCTGCTCCGGCGTATCGGCCCGGTCAACGTGTCTACCTCTCCACTGCTGATCTTCCGCTCCAGGTCCCCTCCAGGAAGCTGGCTCCGCGCTTCGTTGGGCCCTTCGAGATCGACCGTGTCCTGAACCCGGCTGCGGTACGTCTTAAGCTCCCTGCTTCCATGCGGGTACACCCTGTATTCCATGTGTCCAAGATCAAACCTGTCTCCTCGAGTCCTCTCATGCCTTCTGCCCCAGCTCCTCCGCCTCCCCAGATGGTCGACGGGCATCCCCAGTGGACGGTTCGGCGGCTGCTGAAGGTGCGCCGCCGGGGTCGGGGGTTCCAATACCTGGTGGATTGGGAGGGGTACGGCCCCGAGGAGTGCAGCTGGATCTCCAGGCAGCTCATTATGGACCCGTCTCTCCTCCGGGACTTCTACCGGGCACATCCTGACGCCCCCGGTCGGTCGCCAGGTGGCTCCCCTCGGGGGGGGGGTCCTGTTACGGCTCGCATGCCCTCGCCTCCACAACCGCCTCCCTCTCTCCCCTCTGGGCCCGCTGCGCGCTCGGGGCGTCCTACGCGCTCTTCCGCACGTCGCATCGGCCCAGGCATGCAACGCTCTGACTCTCCGGAGTTTCCCCCCACTACCGGGCGTTCCCCGTCTCCGGCCAGCTCCGCGGACTCGGCAGTCTCCTCCCACTCCGGTGGCGAAGAGTCGGATCCCGACATGCCCAGCACATCGGCCCGTGCGCAACAACAAGAACGGCGCGCTCGTCTCCGACGATGACGCGGGCGCGGCTCTACTCACCGGTTTCCTATTCATCATCACCACACCTGTCCCTCGTTCTGCAATCACCTTCAACCCCTATAAGAACCTGGTCTACACTCCACTCATCGCAAGATCTTACCATAAACTCATGTGGTAAAGTATAGCCTAGCCTACATCTCCTTACCTGTGTTTTGTAGTGTTTTTTCCCGTTCCCCGTTTGTGATTACTCTCACTCACCCTGCCTCCCCTCCTCATCTCTCCAGTTCCTGCCTGACCCACGCCTGTACGACAACCCTGCTCCTGCCTGACCCACGCCTGTACGACAACCCCGCTCCTGCCTGACCATCGCCTGTACGACAACCCCGCTCCTGCCTGACCATCGCCTGTACGACTACCACGCTCCTGCCTGACCATCGGCTGTACGACTACCACGTCCCCCTTTTTGTTATCTCATTAAATCGCCCCTCCGGGCTTTACCGTCCCTTGCCTCCTCCTTTCCTGTTGCGCCTGGGTCCCTAACCAAACCCTCACAGAGAGGCTCCATCAAACATGCGCCATTCTGCTCCACTCACCACTTTACACCTGTACATGACACATGCATGTCTAGCCATGACTGATACACTGTGATGTGTCTGGATAAGTTGTCACTTCTCTCATTAAAACATGAATATATACCAGAGATCAGCAACCTATCAAAAGAAACATTTTTGGTCAAAAAAAATATTAAAAATTCTGATGGGAGCAGTGAAACATTTGAGCCTTATAATGAAGGCAGCGTTTCCCATAGATGCATTTTTTTCGTGGTAACACCCAGGAGGGACACATTAGAGGGAGAAGGGGGTTGTTGAGCATCAAACACTTAATTTCTTTCGTTCTTATGAATTTTTAGACATGGGGTTTGGACTGGCACAAAGGCAAGGCAAGTTTATTTGAACCCAAACGTCCTCCTCGCATGCACACACACAGAGCCACAAAATGCATTCATGGGCGGAGGTCTGTGCTCTCTGAGCACCATTTCTTGTTTTATTAAATTCTCTACGCTTAAATTACATTTACTACGTAGTCCAACTTCTTGAGACACTTTCCACAAGAAATATTGATGAAATTATGAGATGAAGCTATAGCACCACTAGAGGGCACCATCCTCAATCATCCATCTGTCCTCAGGTCCAGAAGGTGTTGATGATAATCTCCGTCATCATCGCACTGAAGAGTCTGCTGGAACAGAAGCGCTCGCCAATCCTGAAGGACCTCATGATGGTAGATGGTGAATGGACTGCACTTATATTGCGCTTTTATCCTCTCATTCACCCATTCACACACCCAGGGGTGAAAATTAACTTTTTGGCTCACTGTGAGTCACCTGCCAAAGTATATATTTTTCAGATAGGCTTCCGAAATCTAGTCGCCAATTGGAAATTTTACCTGCGTTTGGCCGGTGGCAGGTGTTAATTTTCAGCCCTGCACACACCCATTCACGGCAGCTGCCATGCAAGGTGCTAGTCTGC
The DNA here is from genome assembly GCF_949987555.1 of Borostomias antarcticus. NCBI lineage: Eukaryota > Metazoa > Chordata > Actinopteri > Stomiiformes > Stomiidae > Borostomias > Borostomias antarcticus. The sequence goes on from NW_028176112.1 coordinate 922,013, forward strand.
TCATTGGGAGCAATTTGGGGTTCAGTGTCTTGCCCAAGGACACTTCGACATGTGGACAGGAGGAGGTGGGATTCGAACCACTGACCCTACGATCATTGGACAACCCGCTCTACCTTGTGAACTACAGCCGCCCCATGATCTACCTCCAGGTGTTAGACTGGGTTTTCCTCTACACCATGGTCTCTCACTATCAAGTTCACTATCCACACCATGGTCTCTCACTATCAAGTTCACTAACCACACCATGGTCTCTCACTATCAAGTTCAATATCCACACCATGGTCTCACTATCAAGCTCACTATCCACACCATGGTCTCTCACTATCAAGTTCACTATCCACACCATGGTCTCTCACTATCGAGTTCACTATCCACACCATGGTCTCTCACTATCGAGTTCACTATCCACACCATGGTCTATCACTATCAAGTTCACTATCCACACCATGGTCTCTCACTATCAAGTTCACTATACACACTATGATATTTCACTATCAAGTTCACTATCCACACCATCGTCTCTCACTATCAAGCTCACTATCCACACCATGGTCTCTCACTATCAAATTCACCAGACCATGGTCTCTCACTATCAAGTTCACTATCCACACCATGGTCTCTCACTATCAAGTTCACCATCCCATTTCCATAGATGCTAGGCGTTTTTCATTTGTGAAGTAGGCCTAGAGATTTTAAAATGAGGTCAAGGAGTTCTTTGCATGATGAGCTGCTGGCCATGGAGCTGGAATACAACCTGAAGATGTTCGAGAAGCAGATGGAGAACAAGGTGGCCGACTGCAGCCTGGCCAAGGTAAACGGTTTGTCTGTATATATAGACATACTGTAGGCTGTTTTTTTATTGATCATAATGTCCATTTGTCTATCTTTATAATGGATGAATTTTTGTCTTTGTAAACAAAGTAACAAAGTGTAACAAAAACAAATGTGATGTGCTGTATATTGTGAAAATTGTTTGATTTTTTTTTTTTGTTACATGTTATGCACTCAATGTATTGTCACATTTTCTGTTTATTTTCTTCTTTTATTAGTAAATAATAACATTAATACCTGTGGCTACCAGTAGGGGTCGTATGTGTTGTTTGTCTTGTGGACTGTTCTCATTCGTGTGCAGCCGTTGTGAAAGACAACTGAAAGCCTTGTTTTTGTGCGTGGCTGTAAGCCAGCGCACCAATGATAGCAAATGTCCAGTTGTCACTCCCTCCCTCTCTAGCTTCCTCCCTGGCTTCCTCCATTGTGTTGTTGACCTGCAGTTCTATGTTGCCACCACAAGAGGCAGTGGTCCCAGAACCTGCAGTTCTATGTTGCTACCACAAGAGGCAGATAGACTGCATAGATAGACTGTCACTGGATGTTATAAGCTACGTAAAAATGTGGTCACCTGGTGGTGCTATGTCAGTTATTGAATTTATGTGCAGTAATTGAACATCTGAAATACTCCTGTTTTTAAATTATACCTACAGTATAGGTGTCTCAGTAATTACCCATTATATATTAGGCTATACTTGCATGTATTTACCAGGTAAATGTTTAGTAATTGTGGACTATGAAAGGAAGGGTTACCAAAAAAATGTTCAGTCAGTTAATTTAGCAATAGAAATCCATAAGCCTTGGGCCAATGGGCCTAGGATATAGACAATAAACTACCGGTGGAATGGTGGTGGAGCATCCATCGGGGACCCGCTGTAGGTCCGCTAGCCTTGTGTTATCTGGGTTTATCCCTTACCTTTGTCCAGAATCAGAAGTTGAACCTATTGCAGCAAAATAGCTAACGTTACAGGAATCATCAGTGTAACTGCTTTAGCCACTGACCGCTACCATTAATGTTATGTAAGCTGCTGATAGTTGTTGTGAGCTCATGAGGTATCCCACCTTCTGAATCCCATTTATGGGATTTGATGCATGTTGGGCCACATATTTCTTGAAAACAATCTTTATTTGCAACTCATATACAATGAAAATGAACCACAATCAATTTGCAGCTAAGTCTGGTTATGTTAAAGCAAAGAAAATAATAAGGAATAAGGCAATCAAAGTAATGACATTAGTCATGAGCTCTCAGACTTGGCGAGCAGGGGCACCTTGCAGTGCTGCAGGAAGGCGTCCAGGAAGGGGGCAGGGCCCACAGTGGTGCAGCCTCTGCTGCTTGGCCCCCGGGCCCCTTGGAGACAACATCCATGTCCGGGCTGCAGACGCTGCAGACCACTATGGCGGGAACACCTCCGCGCACAGGAACTCACCCTTCTCCTCCTGTCTCCTTTCTGGGCCTCCCGGGCCCCTGGCCTCACCGCCACCCCCGTCTCCATCCAACAACAGTTTCGCTTAAGATTTTTTTGGTTTCTTCTCTGCCAGCTTGGCGGGCCCTCTGGGGACCTTCTCCACCCCTGATGACACCACCCCCGCCGCCTGGCACTGACTCTGGGCGTTGTGCAGCTTGGTGTGGGCCAGGAGGGACAGGTGGTGCAGAAAGACCTTGCCGCAGACCTGGTGGCAGACCAAAATGCATCTGGACGCAATTGGAGAAACCTACAAACAATCACGAGCAACGAAAGGTGGGTTAGTCGTCGTATCAAGTAGGTACAGTCGTATCAAACCCGACCCATGTTAGATAAACAGTTGTGATTGGCGTGCCTGACCTGGCAGGGGTACGTCTCGCCCTTTCGCCGCTTGTTGATCAGCGGCCGGGTGCCATCGCCCCGACGGATGTCCTTCTCCTGGCTGTGCTTCTTCTTGTGGTGCAGGTAGAGCTTGGCCGTGCTCGGGAAGTCCATGTCGCAGGAGCCACACGCCAGGACCTTCTGCTTGGCGTTGCCATTGTTCGTCAGAGGCGGCCTTCCTGCTCCTCTTCCTCCTCCTTGTCTGACTTCAGTGGGCCTAGTCCTCTTTTCCAGGAGCCACTCCTTGACGTGGTAGGTCCTCTGGTGGCTGTTGAGGCCCGCAGGAGAGTGGAAGTTCTTACCGTAGTACGAGCATGGGTACGGTGCAGCAGGCGGGGGCCGGGGCCGTCTGTGGTGTTGTCGGGGCTGTTGGAGGCATCCGAGGCGGGGGACCACATGGCCTCAAAGCTGGGAGTGGGCGAGTCGAGAGCAAGAGGGCTATTGTCATTGTCAGGGTTTTACAGATCACTGCAGCTGGACTGCTGGTGGCGGAGCAGCACCTGCTTCTGGCTGAATGTCCGTCGGCAGGGGGCGCAGGCGGCATCGGCGACTTGTCGCGGGGGCCCTCGGGGTCGGAGGTCACCGCTTCCATCGCCGCCACGCTGCCGAGACACGGATCAGCACAGTTCGCAAGGGGGGCGTCGTCATCCTCATCATCGTCGTCACGGAGATCGTCGTGGAGATGGCAGTGCAGCTGCAGGGAGGAGAGCAGGGAGAAGGCATTGCAACCGGCCGCACACTGGTGGGGGGGCGAAGTGAAAAGTTTATTTTTGAATTTCAAGGGGCGTTATCAATGGTGGCAGACCAAAATGCCTCTGGATGCAATTGGATAGACCTACAAACAATCACGAGCATCTAAAAAGTGGGTTAGTCGTCATATCATTGTATCAAGTAGGTACAGTTGTTGTATCAAACCCGACTCACATTAGAGTTGTGATTGGCCTGCCAATGAGTTTTCTCCAGAGGGTGGCTGGGGTCTCCCTGAGAGATCGGGTGAGAAGTTCAGTCATCCGGGAGAGACTCGGAGTAGAGCCGCTGCTCCTTTGCATCGAAAGAAGCCAGTTGAGGTGGTTCGGGCATCTAGTGAGGATGCCTCCTGGGCGCCTCCCTAGGGAGGTGTTCCAGGCGTGTCTGGCTAGGGTGAGGCCGCGGGGTAGACCCAGGATTCCCTAGACAGAGCTGGTTGATGCTGCTAGGGAAAGGGATGTCTGGGGCCCCCTGCTGGAAGTGCTGCCTCCGCGACCTGACCCCGGATAAGCGGATGACAATGGATGGTGTTGGTGGAGTTCAGCAGGTTGGAGAACAGGCCGTGGTCACAGTGGTGTGGAGAGTTCAGCAGGTTGGAGAACAGGCCATCATTGCGGCGTTGTGGAGAGATCAGCAGGTTGGAGTACAGGCCCTGGTCACGGTGGTGTGGAGAGTTTAGCAGGTTGGAGAATTTTCTGTTGTCAGGGTGGTGTAGAGAGTTCAGCAGGCTGAAGAACAGGCCGTCATTGTGGTGCCGTGGAGAGTTCAACATGTTGGAGAACAGGCTGTGGTCGGGGTGGGTGAGATCTCTGCAACCTGAATGAAAAATTTATTTTTTAGCTTGAAATGTGTATTTTATAGGAAAAGCATGACATTTCTAGTTAGTATATCCTATACCATCACTTACCAGATGTGGAGTTCAGCAGGTTGGAGAACAGGCCGTGGTCAACGTGGTGTGGAGAGTTCAGCATGTTGGAGAACAGGCTGTGGTCAGGGTGGGTGAGATCTCTGCAACCTGAATTAAAAATTTATTTTTTAGCTTCAAATTGGGTACCGGTGCAACAAATGTGTATTTTATAAGTAAAGCATGAAATTTCTAGTTAGTATATCCTATACCATCATTTACCAGATGTGGAGTTCCGCAGGTAGGAGAACAGGCCATGGTCACAGTGGTGTGGAGAGTTCAGCCGGTTGGAGAACTTGCCGTGTTTAGGGTGGTGTGGAGAGTTCAGCTCGTTGGAGAACAGGCTGTCATTGGGGAGGTGTGGAGAGTTCAGCATGATGGAGAACAGGCCATGGTTGGGATGCTGTGGAGAGTTCAGCTGGTTGGAGAACAGGCCGCCATTGCGGCATTGTGGAGAGATGAGAGGTTGGAGAACAGGCCGTGGTCGTGGTGGTGTAGATTGTTTAGCAGTTTGGAGAACAGGCCATCATTGGGATGGTGTGGGGAGCTCAGCAAGTTGGAGAACAGGCTGTAGTTTGGGTAGTGTGGAGAGTTCAGCAGGTTGGAGAACAGGCCTTGGTTGGGGTGGTGTGTAGAGTTCAGCAGGTTGGAGAAAAGGTCATCATTGGGGTGGTGTGGAGAGTTCAGCAGGTTGGAGAACTTGCCCTATTCAGGGTGGTGTGGAGAGTTCAGCAGGTTGGAGCACAGGCCGTAGTTGAGGTGGTGTGGAGAGTTCAACAGGTTGGAGAACAGGCAGTGGTTGGGGTGATGTGGAGAGTTCAGCAGGTTTGAGAACAGGTCGTATTGGGTTGGTGTGGAGAGTTCAGCAGGTTGAAGAGCTGGCCGTCATTGGGGCAGTGTGGAGAGAACAGCTGGTGACAGAACAGGCTGTGTGGAGAGAGCAGTAGGCTGGAGAGCAGGCCATGGTTGGGGTGGCATGGAGAGATCACCAGGTTGAAGAGCTGGCCGTCATTGGGGTGTTGTAGAGAGTTCAGCATCTTGGAGAACAGGCTGTCATTGGGGTGGTGTGGAGAGTTCACCAGGTTGGAGAACAGACTGTCATTGGGGTGGTGTGGAGAGTTTAGCAGGATGAAGAACTTGCTGTGGTCGGGGTCGTGTGGAGAGTTCCCCAGGTTGAGAACAGGCCATGGTTGAGGTGCTGTGGAGAGTTCAGTAGGTTGGAGAACAGGCCGTAGCCAGGATGATTTGGAGAGATCAGCAGGTTGGAGAACAGGTCATCATTGGGGTGGTGTGAAGAGTTCAGCAGATTGGCGAACAGGCTATGTTCAGGGTGGTGTGGAGAGTTCAGCAGCTTGGAGAACTTGCGGTGTTCAGGGTGGTGTGGAGAGTTCAGCAGGTTGGAGAACAGGCTGTCATTGGGGTGGTGTGGAGAATTCAGCAGGTTGGAAAACAGGCTGTGGTCAAGATGGTGTGGAGAGTTCAGCAGGTTGGAGAACTTGCCGTGGTTGGGATGCTGTGGAGAGTTCATCAGGTTGGAGGACAGGCTGTGGTCAGGTTGGTGTGGTGAATTCAGCAGGTTGGAGAACAGGCCATGGTCACGATGGTGTGCAGAGTTCAACAGGTTGGAGAACTTGCTGTGTTTAGGGTGGTGTGGAGAGTTCAGCAGGTTGGAGCACAGGCAATTATTGGGGTGATATGAAGATTTCAGCAGGTTGGAGAACAGGCCATCATTGGGGTGGTGTGGAGAGCTCAGCAAGTTGGAGAACAGGCCGTAGTTGGGGTGGTGTGGAGATTTCAGCAGGTTGGAGAACAGGCAGTGGTTGGGGTGATGTGTAGAGTTCAGCAGGTTGGAGAACAGGTCGTATTGGATTGGTGTGGATAGTTCAGCAGGTTGGAGAATAGGCTGTGGTCGGGATCTCTGCTGATGCTGAGACCATTGTGCAGGCAGTGTTTTTGAAAAATGTATTTTTTTGACTTGAAATTGGGTACCGGTGAAACAATTGTGCATGTTATAAGAAATTGCATGACATTTCTAGTTTGAATGGCCTATACCATAATTTTATCAGATGTGGAGGGAAGCCACCTGACCCCTGAGGACCGTGAGAGGTAAAATCCAAGATGGCCGCTAGTGCCTTGGGGCTTATTTCCAAACACGCTCAATTTTGGAACCAGTGTAGAAAAACATATAAGGTGTCATATCCAACAAAATTGGGGATGTACAGTATACATTCTTTTGAGCCTGCCAGAACCCAAGGATCAAGGTCAAGGTCAAATTAACGTAGCAAGTGTTTTAATGTTCTGCTCGAGTACTACCTGGGCTGGAGTAATGTTCTCTAGTTCCAGACTTCTGTGTGGATAGCTGTTTCAAGACATCATTCATGCCGTACTACTCACTTGTTGGTTTGTACATCAGCACCACAAATCTCTCCAGCAGTAACTGATTGTTCATGGACCTCGCTTGGTATGCATAGCTCATTGAAAGCATCATTCACCTCTGAGAAAGACTTCCATGTCCCCCCCCCCCCACACACACACACACACAAACACACTAGAGATGGACAAATGAATGAGCAACAAATCTCTTAGTTAATTTGAGAACAATGTTTATTAAATAGATTGAGTGTGATGATGTTCCATCAGCATGACCAGGTAGATGATCCTAGTAGGGATATCGTGAAAAGATAAGAGACATTAGATTAGGATGATTAAATATAGGCTCACAAAGACAGTACATAGTTATACTTTAGACGTATCATCAGGCCTATTTATTAAATACATAAAGACAATGTTATCGAAATATGTAAATTATCCAGCTATCGAAATATGTCCAGTATGTCCACATCTCGAAAAATACAATTCAACAATTTACATGGCTAGAGAGCAAATTGTTTGTTAGCCTGAAACTATTAGGGCAATTTGGACATCTAAAATGTTATACTATTATGCAGTCCTACTCATATTAGCTAGCATGTAAAATGTTTCAGCTAAAATTAATTATGCATTAATTACTTTCTAGCCAGCTTGTCACATTAAAATAACAGGCTCTGTTCAGTTTAATTCAATCATAGCACAACTTTATTGTTGCAAGAAAACTGTTAGCTAGCTTACAAAATCAAAAGACATCTGTAATGTTGCAAGAAAACTGGTAACTAGCTAGCTAACAAGCAACGTCTTACAATCCTACTCAGGTTTGCTAGAATGCAAAAAAAAACAAGCATGTTCTTATGAATAAAGTTTCAGATTCAACAATCACATACCTTCATCCTGTGTTATTTTATCCATCTGCAACATTATTCCCATGAGCGCCAGTCCAGCAGGTTTTTTTTAAGAGCTAGGGCTGGCCCGGAACATTCAAAATTCGCAATTTTCAGAATGTGTTTCTCAGTTCAGAATTACGTGGATTCTTTTAGGATAGGTTAGCCTATTAAGCCTAGATAACCTCAGCATATGATAAAATAAAAAAGCACACGCAACATGCGTTGATGCACGATGACGACTGCAAAGAAATCCGTGGAAATATTGGAGCGCATATTCAAGGCTGGATATAACCAGACAAGGAATTCCCTTCTCCTTGACAGTGGAAAAACTGGTCCTCTTGGCACACAACCTGAGAGAGTATAGGCTAGGTAAGGCTTATTTCACAAGACAACCCGTGTCCATGTTCATTATTAGGCTATTTATTTGGTCGGTGGTTGTAATATCCTCATTTCATTCTTAGGTTATTCAGATGTAGCCTACCTACATTAATGGCCTTTGGATTCATTTATTTTACAATGTTTATGGTACTATATGCCTGTTTTCGATTTGATAATAAATGTTTATTTGCCAGAGAGCTTGTCCAACAGTGTCTGATTGTATCATGCTCAGCTTGACTATAATGTCGCCCTCCATTGGATCTATAGTGAACTGCATTTTTTTTTTCTCTTTGACAACAAGAGGACCATCTGGAAGCGCTCAAAGAAAAGTTCATACTGAGCTGCAGTAGAACATTCAGTTTTATGAGGCCAATATTCTTCATGAGGGCTCTGGGAATTAGTAGAGCTACTGTGCCAATACCAAGATTTGTTTATTAGTAGGGATGTAACGGTATGAACATTTCATATCACGGTTATAGTGACCAAAATTACCACGGTTATCAGTATTATCACGGTATTGTTAAAATATGCAGAAAATGCTCGAAAGGTACTGATACACAGACATCATTATCATTATTATTCTTTTTCAATCATTTACTCAATCACTCATGCACACACACACACATACACGTTTTCTCCATTGATCTTCTTTATACAAAAATGAAAGTGAAACTAAATGTGCACGACTAGCCTACAGCTGCAGAATGTGTAGTGTTTTACAAAAATAGGTTACACTGAAAGCTTCAGTTTACATTATTGACATAAGCTACTAGCAAGTTAGAGAAACCATGATATTTTCCATCCTTTCTAAAGTCCCCACATGCAAGTTAACTTCAGACGTAGCCGTCTAGGTTGAAACATCTCCACTGCTCTGCCTTCCCCCATACTTGTGAACAAATCACAACAACACAACAACAAATCCACGTTGACTGTGGACAGTATTTACCGTGGTTTATAAGTCAAACACGGTTTTAATGCTAATTTAATTTTGAGATGGTAATACTAACCGGTAACCGTTTGTTCCCTATTGGAGGAGAATGTGTACCAGGACTGCACCATATCCAGCTCTTGCTCATTGCTTCAGTTATTCATGCACCATGGAAAGTACAGTACATGTAGCACTGAAGGACAATTAAAACTGAACTGAAAAGAATGGAGGATCTTGGAGTCATTGTGAAACAGAGCGCACCGGGTTAACAGTATGGTAACAGAAGTGAAGCCCAAGAAACTCAGAATCTGCATCGATCCACAAGGTCTTAACAAAGCCATAAAGAGGAAACTCATTGGCATTGGGAGTCAGAGCAACAGAAGAGCTTAGAAATTATGAAGCTTCTTGTGAGAAGTGTCCCAGTGTTAAAGTACTGCGATGTTAACAAATAAGTAACACTGGCAGTGGACGCAATGCCTGGGAGCAGTGATACTGCAAGATGAACAGCCAGTTGCGTACGACTCGAGGTCTCTCACTGTGAGAAAAGGTACGCTCATATAGAACAAGAGTTGTTGGCGATTGTTTATGGATGTAATAAATTCCAGCAATACATCTACTGTAAGACAGTACAAGTGAAGACGGATCACAAGTCCCTTGAAACACTGTTTAAGAAATCTCTCCAAAAAGCTCCTCCAAGAGGACAATGATGAGACTACAGTCCTACAATCTGCATGTCAGTTACAAGCCTGGTAAAGGGCTGTACACCACAGACATGCTGAGCCGAGCCTAGACGAGCCGATTTACTAGTACATCTACTATCAGCTCATCTACTAATCTCAAAAGAGAAGCTGAACACGCAACAGCCGATAAGTGCAGATGGCCATGTGAAGTGATCCAGACAGGGTGGCCAGTAGAAATATGACAAGTTTCAGCAGACACATTTACATTACACTACATTACAGTCTTTAAGCAGACGCTTTTATCCATAGCGACTAACAATAATTGCATTTAACGTAAGAAGAGCCAATGTACTACTACTTGCCAGAACTCACAAGTGCATCTTCCCTCTAAAACAAGTGACTACGAGCATAATCTAGTGCTGAAGGCAAAGTGCAAGAATAGCAATCTAAAGTACAGTGCAATATAATATAATACAATAAAATACAATAAGTGCTTAGGCGGGGGGATTGTTGTAGTACACCTGACGGAAACATCTCCAAGAGAAATCTGTGAAACCTGCTGAAGACCAGATAAATTACTTTTTTACAAGCACACCCTCTAGACCTGGAGAACTGTCCTTCAGTCAACAGTGCACCTGCAGAGAGTAACAGTCCAGTGCAATCACCTGCACTGTCATCCTGTGCTCAGCGGGAATTATGTCACATGTGCGAGTCATGCCGGAGGCGTTTTGATGAATCCCAGCTGTGGACAAATGTCACTTCATGGACAGCGACGGATGTGGTGAAATTCCAAGACGCAGTGTTATGACAAGGTAGTATATCCCAATTGCATGTGTATTGCATGCAAAGTACGTACTTTCAATGGGCAGCTGTAGTACGTACTGGAATGCAACCAACATTTACTTTATATATGCTTTGATAGAAAAAACAAACATTTCATGCAGGTAGAGGGTGCTCTCCACCAATAGAGTGCTAAGCGGAAGCAGGAAGTGAAAACCACCATGGGACCTTAAAGGACAATGCTCGTTTTTGACAACCTGGACCTTATTTACGACATATTATAAGACGTTTGACTCACCGAGATCACTTTGGTGTAGTTCGGAGGCATGTAGAAGAAATTTAAAATCCAGCGCGAGCCAGTATATCCATGTAATGGCGGTGGTCGGGGCACTTAGAATGCAGTTTCTAAAAATCGATTTTCTGCCGCGAAACAGTTGTTTTTATCAATCTGTCTTGATGAATCGCTAGTTGTGCTTACATAGAGCATAGTCCTGTTGTGTTGTTTTTCACATGCCTCTGTAATATGATCTTTAGAAACGTCTTTAGACACGAAATAGCTTCCTCACTTGCTCCAGCACGCATGCGCACAGCGTGCTGGAGCAACGATTGCGCGCTGTGCGAATTCGTGCTGGAGCAAGTGAGGAACAGGGCTTAAAAACGAAATTATTTTTCAATCGGTTCGCTCCGAGCAGAACCAGCATATTTAACGTTTCCGTTCTCGTGTTCCGCCACCAACATAGCGTTCCTGAACCGGTTAAGAACGAAAAATAACATTCCGTTCACCGTTCCGGGGGTAGCCTATTAAGACTCTATAGGCCTACAGTATTTCTTGTAAGGTAGGCTATAACCTAATCAACAAGTCTAGGGTTGTGGTGTGTGGTGGCCTTATTGCCAACAATATTAGCCTTGGTGATGTGTGCTGTAGTGTAGCCTTGTTGATTATTTTACAAGAAATACGCAACATTAGTCCTATTCCCGTATGCCCTTAATCCACACCGTAAACTATGCACAGGTCTATCTTAAATCATCATCATAGCTCATCATCCTTTTAAAAATATTTTCTTGTAGGCTACTGTTGCTGCAAGCTATTTTATTCTGCGCCTGTAGGCCTATTGTTTGTTTATTATTTCGTTTTATGTTTTATGTTATTTATAAATAATTAGTCACCTCATTCATTCATCTGCGCAATCCCTATTGTTTATGCTGCGTTCCTTTTGTATGGGAGCTCCGGATTTGGCGCCTATACACCTAATACGTAGCCTATCGTCTGGCATCCGCGGTCTTTAATATTAAAATAATTTAACTTATGCTATTCAATGATCAGGGTTGCACGGCACATTGTCACTAAAGTGTGCTCATATTAATTAATGTAGCCTAATCATTTGGTTTGTGAAAGTCAAGACGTGACGGAAACCTGTGCAACAATAGGCTATGACTAGATTCCAAGAGGCGCGCTCGCTTTCACAGCCTAATTGCCGAGTAGAACTCTGAAGGAGGTAGACCATTAAATTTGCAAAACATAGGTTTATGCATCCTGGTTTATGCATCCTAGTATAGATACTAGTATACATCCAAGCAACTGTCACAAAGTACTCCGTGTTTTAAATAGCCAAACCATACTTGGAGCGAGATGCGCTACGAGTGAAAATTGGCTTCCGCTGAATGTTGGTTATAAAGATAGAGGAACTTTATTGCAGACACGCAGGTCCATATAAAACATTATATTTGCACAGTAGGCAGGTCCATATAAAACATTATATTTGCACAGTAGGCTATTATTTCTTTCACTTTATTATTTGCATCATTCTTTGTGGACCAATGTTGGAATAAATTTGCCTTTGAACGTTATTGCCCACTCTGACATCCGCGGTCTTTATGTGAAATCTAGTTTTAGCCTACTGAAACATTACAGGCTAGCCTACTCTTCTTCAATTAAACCAAATAAATCACATTGATATCTTTGCTAAGTAATAAGCTGTAAGGACAGGCTGAACTACTGTTTTGCACTGGCAAACAAAGGAGAGTGTGTGACAGCCCTGCGCAACGCGTGCAAATTGGCTGCCGCTGAGTGGTTGGGAAACATCAAGAATAGCCATGCATCTTAGCTTGCAGAGTTTGAGAAACATCCTCAATTTTTCTAAATAGCACTTGTTGTAGAAACTTGGGAATCCTGTTTTTAGACTAGTCATGTAATCGTTACAAAACCACCGTCTAGTCGTCAGTGAAAATAGTCGCTGCGCACATCCCTAGTCTGAACTAGGCTATGGTGTGTTGTTGTAATATCTAAATCTCATTTCGCTAAGCAAGCATTTAAGATCCTGACTGTGAAATAGCCTAACAGATTTAGTGGCCTAGGCTACATTACAAAAACGGGACAAGATGTAGGCTACAAATTTAATAAATTTAATTTAGCCTATTCGGCCATAAAAGGCTCAGCTTTCTTCTTTTTTTAAATATTTTTTAAGTTATATAGGCCTACTACAAAGAACGAAAAAATAACTTTATTAACCGGTTTTAAAGATTTCAAATTAACGTTTCTGTTCTGGAACAATTAAAGACCATTTCGTTTTCGTTCGTGTTTCTGTTCCTCGTAAAATACCGTTCGTTTTCGGTTTTCGTTTCCGTTCCTTTAACCGGTTCGGAGCCTTGGTGAGGAAGCTATTTCGTTTCGAAAGACGTTTCTAAAGATCATGGCATGTGAAAACCACAACAGGCCTATGCTCTATGTAAGCACAACTAGCGATTCATCAAGACAGATTGATGAAAACAACCGTTTCGCGGCAGAAAATAGATTTTTAGAAACTGCATTCTAAGTGCCCCGACCACCGCCATTACATGGATATACTGGCTCGCGCTGGATTTTTAATTTCTTCTACATGCCTCCGAACTACGCCAAAGTGATCTCGGTGAGTCAAACGTCTTATAATATGTCGTAAATAAGGTCCAGGTTGTCAAAAACGAGCATTGTCCTTTAAATTGGAAAAAATATGGATGGTAGTGAACGGTGGATGACAAATAATTTTTTGATCCCGTTTTAATTGTGCCATGACCACAACATGTGTTTGTCAATCTAAAACATAAATTTTACTGATCTCTGTTAACTCGCAAGTTAGCTAATATTAGCTAGCTGACATTAACCAAAACCTTGTGTGGGATATTTTGATTCTGAGATATGCCTGCTAATTAGGTGTTTGGTTGTGGCTGCATTCTTTTTAGATAATCACCGGCTGGCCAATCTTCCTGTTTCCACTTAGGCACTCTATAGGGATGAGTCCATCAATATATAATCTGTAGGTTACCAGCTACAACATGAACTAGTGTTTATGCCAGCAGTCGGCCCTGAAACCATGAAGGAATGGGAGAGTAATACACTGTGTTGGGTTCATTGTGGCAACCATTTATACCACCACAATGGATTTGAAATTAAACAAGATGTGCTTTAAGGGGAGACACTACAGTCAAAATTTTCTACATACATTTTAATTTCAGTATACGTCTGTTTAATTTGATTTATCCATACTATATGATTGGAAAGTGTGCCATAGGCTGTTAGACTAGTTATTCGTCTTAACTGAGGCTGATGCTGCAGTCTTGGATCAACACTGACTGCCTGTAACGTTAACTAGAAATAGCTGGCTAGCCTACAACTAAACAGGGCATCGTTGCTTAATCTCATGAGCGAAAACATCTTCGTAAATTGCATTCTCTAACGTTAGACTAACTGTTACCCCATCTACCGGTATGTTCTGACAGAGAGGCTGCTGTCTCACTGACGTTATATAGGTTAGCTGGCTAGCAATAGAAATATATGGCTTTTCTACAACTGAACGAGAGCAATATAATGAATGAAAGCAGCATACAATGTAAAGTGAGCTAGCGCACAACAGTCGTAAACCATGTTTTGATTAGCATTTATTTATGATGCCCATGCTTGCAGCAAACAATCTTGGCTGCAGTGACGTGGTAGCTACAGTAGCACGAGCGAACGTTATGACAGCATGTTGACGCTGACTTGCTGTGTGCCTCGTGTTGACTTATATTAGATAAAGGTGACCATTAATCGATCTTGTGAGTTTTTCTGGTCATTTGGGGGGGATGATTGTGTTCACAAAAGATCTAACATAACCAGTTCCTCTGTTTACAAGCGAGATCACGAGAGCCGAGTACAGCGAGAGCCGAGTCTCAGTCTGACTTTGAAAGTCGCCCCAGCGAGGCAGTCTGCTGCTGCACGCGCTCTGTCTGGAGCTTCCACTAAATGAAACCACGCATGCGCAGGCTGCGCAGCTTACAACCAATCACAGACATGCTTGTGTTTTAGTAAATTTGGGTTTAGGTTTTCCAGACTTTTTCAGAGAACAGTTTCGCACTAAATCCCTCACACGATTCTCTCTGCCTCAGTCAGTCGCAGTACGAGTTTGTCTGAGGTAACACCAGTCAGCTGTTATTTCTCGTGTCCAGTCCACTGTCTGAGGCGAGTTATCAGGCTCATTAGTTAGTAGGGAATTGATTGATTTTTTTGGTAACAGAACTAGGACTACTGTTTTAATATTGTGGGGCATGAGTCAGACTCGGCGTATGTCCACTGCTTGAGTTAACATCGGCCAAGTTGAGCCAACACCTGCAGCTCCTTAGCTTGTAAGGTGTCACTAAGCAAATTCTTTCTCTCCTCTCTAGATGAAACTGTGCACCTTGTGTTACGGGACACTCTTCAGCCTCACCTGGACGCTAGCTAGTAGGCTAACTTGCCAGCTCATCAGCGTGTAAGGAATGGCACTGCAGTATTTTCTTATCTTCCATCTCTATATTTTCACTTTTTTGATAGTTAAGCTGTCTCTTGGTCATAGTCATACACATATAACGAAACTGTTGGCACGTGTCTGCTGCTTGTCTGAGGTAACGCCAGTCGGCTGCTATTCATCGTGTCCAGTCCACTGTCTGAGGCGAGCTATCAGGGTCATTAGTTAGTAGGGAATTGAAATATCCTGTTTTGATTTTTTTTGGTAACAAAACTACTAGGACTACTATGTTTTAATATATTGTGGGGCATTAGTCAGTCTCGGTGTATATCCACTGCGTTTTTGAGAGAAATGACAGAGGGTGGACTTAAGCAATGTAGGCCTAATTGAGACATTTGCGAGGATGAAGAAAAGAAGAACACAGTTCAGATAGTCTACACATTCCAAGAATAGCCTACTTTTAAATATTTTTTGTCATTTTCATGTGTTAAACAAATTTTTTGAGTAGCCTACATTGGACTATTAGGCTTTTACCATGACCTGTTGCCTCTGAGCGAATTGAGTGAAAATACCGTATAGCCTTGAGCCTAGTGATTTGTCTTACAGTACATTAGTATGGCTATACTATTTGTTGGGGAGTTCTAGCACATACTAGGCCTACTGGTGACTACGTAACTGCAGTTGATGCCTGGAAGTGCTGTGTCATGTTTAGTCTGGTCTCTTATAATAAAGAACACGTCTTTTGTTATCCCCGGTCCTCGTTCTTATGTAGAAATAAGTTTATATAGCTCCAGTATATCACAGCTATATGATTCAGCTGGTACAAATTATGATAAATTCAATAGGCTATTTTAATGAATATATTATTAGAAACATATTTTTGATTGACAGACAGGCTAGGGGCCCCTTTGAGGTGAAAAAACCCCATGGGAATAAAAGTGAATCTATGCCCCTGACAATGACCCAAAGCATTCAGCGAAATAGAAGAGTTTTTCAAGGCAAAGAAGTGCAATGTTCTGCAATGGCCAAGTCAAACACCTGACCTGAATCCAACTGAGCATGCATTTCACTTCCTGAGGACAAAATTGAAGGGAAACGGCCCAAAGAACAAGCAGGAAGTGAAGACAGTTGCAGTAGAGGCCTGGCAGAGCATCACCAGGGATGAAACCCTGCGTCTGGTGATGTCTGTGGTTCCAGACTTCAGGCTGGATTTGACTACAGTAAATGATTTGCAACCAAATATTAAACATGGCAATTTGATTCATGATTTTGTTAGTTTGTCCAACTACTTTTGTCCTTTAAAAGGGAGGTTGGGTACATATAAAATTTGTTGTAATTCCTACACCTGATTTGGATGTAAATACCAGAATTAAAGTTGAAATTCTGCATTTAAAGCACATATTTAATGTTTCATTTAAAATCCATTGTGGTAGTGTACAGAGCCAATATGATGAAAATTGTGTCAATGTCCAAATATTTATGGACCTAACTGTATACCAATGGTTCTTGCCACAATGAACCCAACACTGTCGCATTCAGTATTGGTTGGTGGAGGACAGTAGAAGAATGCCTGGGAAACGACGAAAGACTCCCCATTGGTCAATGATGCTTTCAATGAACCGCTATGCCAAGTGAGGTCAGTGAAGAATCAGTGTTACTGCTGCAGAGATGTGTGGTGCTGATATATCACCCCAACAAGTGAGCAGCAAGGACATAAAAGATGCCAGGAAAGAGCTCTCCGCACAAGTCTGGAACTAGAGAACATTCTTCCAACCCAGGTGGCACTCAAGCAGAACATAAAGAGTACATGCTACGTAATTTGACCGTGACCTTGATCCTTGGTTCTGGCATTCTTAAAAGTATCACTAAATGAGTGTGCATCTCCAATTTTGTTGGAAATTACACCTTAAATGTTTTTCTACAATGGTTCCAAAATTAAGCATGTTTGAAAATTTGAGGTTGACTCTCACTTACCCCCACATCTGAAAATAAACCTTATGGTAAGTATTATAGAACATTGCACAATTGTTGTGATGTCTGTCTGTCTGTCTGTCTGTCTGAGGGTGTTGGTCTCTGATATTTTTGAAAATATCGAAAAATCTGCAAGAGGACAAAGACACAGACGTCTGGGTCAGTGACTGTCATTACAAATACATTCACATATCCACAGTATATTGTCAGTCACTGATTTTGCTTGTGTGTTTTCAAATACTGTGAAGAAAACACAGGTGATGCTAATGTATACTATGTGGCTATACTCTCACCTTTGCAATGGTTGTTCTTTTTCCTCTACCAGCAGATCCTGCGTCTTATTTTACTGTTTCTCCCTTCTTTTCCTGTTTCTCCCTTTTCGTCATCTTTCTCTTTCTCCTCTTTCTGTTTATCTTTCTCCTCCTCTCCCCTGGCCTTCTTCATCTCCTCCTCTTCTTTCCACTTTTTCATGTCCTCGGTTTTCTCCCGGTACTTCTCTACAGCCATCTTCCCTTTATGCTTTTCCATTTCCCTTCTATCCTTCTCCTCTTTCTCTTTGCTGTCCACCATGTCCATGTACTTCATGAAGGTCAGGAAGTTCTCGTTTTTCTTCCGGTGCTTCTCTAGAGGCTTCATCTCTTTCTGTTCCTTTTCTTTCTGCTTTCTATCTTTCTCCTCTTTCTTTTTCTGTTTCTCCTCCTCTTGCCTGGCCTTCCTCTTCTCTTTCTTTTCCTGCTGTCTCATCTTAAATTCACTCCACATCTTTTTCAGGCGAGCAAAGATGCCCCCAGATGTCTGAGATGGCCGCTGGTCACTGGTCGCCAGCTCCCTAGAGGGACACTGAACAGCAATATCAGACATCTTGGCTGTCTCCCCCCTCCTCCCCTCATCTTCCTCCCTCAACTCCGTCCTCAACCTTTTCACCCTCTGGTCCATCTCCCTGATCATGACGGCCATCATGTTCTCCAGTTGCATCTGCTCCATTTTCTGGCTCTTTACCTCTCTCTCCTTCATCATCCTGGCCGTCTCAATCCTCCTCCCCTTTTCTTCCTCCCTCAACTCCACATTCAACATGGACATCCGCTGGTCCAACTCCCTGATCAGGAGGTACTTCTCTCTCTCCTGGCTCCTTTCCCCTCTCTCCTCCAGGCATTTATTAACCATCTTGGCTATCTCGTTCCTACTCCTCTCCTCTTCCTTACTCCTCCTCCCCTCATCTTCCTCCCTCAACTCGACCCTCAACGCGGTCATCCGGTCATCCATCGATCTCGTCAGGAGGACCTGAATGCGCTCCATCTCCTCCGACTTCCCGGGTCTCCTCTTCTCCTCCTCCTGCCTCCCCCTCCCCTCATCTTCCACCCACGCCTGCCTCCTCAATCTGGGCATCTGTGAGCCGACGAGGTCCCTCTCCCTCTCCTGGCTCTGCGTCTCTCTGTCCTTCAGGTATTCCTCTACCATCCTGGCTGTCTCGCTCCTCCTCATCTCCTTCTCCTGCCTCCTCCTCCGCTCGTCTTCCTCCCTCAACTCCCTCTTCATCTTGGCCATCCGGCGGCCCATGTCTCTGGCCACGTTCTGCAGCTGCTCCTCCACCCAGACAGTCTCGCAGGGCTTTGTCATTCCTAAAGGCTATGGGGGTCAGGGGGGCACAGGGACAACCAGTCAGTCACACCGGGGTCACATTCATGCAGTCAATACACTGTAGTACAGTGATCATAAGATATCACAGTGCATTGGCTACTCCTAGCATGGCACAGTACGATTATACATAGCTTCAGTGTTGCAAGATGTCACAGTGAACTGGCTACTGCTATTAATAGCAGAGCAATACAATACATCACAGTACAGTACTGCTCCTAATAGGTTATGTACCAATTTACATTACAGCAAGCATACTGTAGTCATACAGCACTTTACAACACAGAACAGTGGGCCCATACCTAGCTACTGTATACAGGTAGTTTAGGTGCAAAGCGTCTGAGCATCAAGAGACTAACAAGCTGCACGCAGAGTGAACCGTCATCATGTATTGCAAACATAAAGGCAGCAGCAAGAAAAGAGGAGAGAAAGGAACAGGATGAGAAGGTAGCAAAGTTGCTGGTCAAAGCTACCAGTCTGCTGATCAGTTTTGAGTGTCTGTAGCTATCTGGTACGCTACAGGGAAAATAGTAGGCTAGATAGTTGGCTAGATAGTAGGCTAGTGCTGATGATTTCTGTCACAGCATACACTGCATGCCCTCTCCAGTCCCCTAATAGGTCTTATTTCATTTCCACTTGACTACTAACTTGATTGAGCATGCTACATTTGAGCAGTAGGATGATAATATGGCTAAAAGGTAGGCTACAAGATGCACAGTGCACAGGCTACTCCTATCATGGTACAGTACTCCTACACATACAGTAACTTCAGTTTTACAAGATGCCACAGTGCACTGGCTACTGCATGAATAGCAGGGCAATACAGTACCATGCTCCTTCAATAGGTTAATATACCACTTTATATTACAGCAATACTACAGCCTATATTTGGATATACAGGATTTTACAACACAGCACAGTAGGCCTACTGTAGCTAGATAACACTTTACAAAACAGCAAGCAAAACAATATAAAATTATTATTATCATTATTGTTATTATTATTATTGATTCACTAATTAAGAGGAGGTTCACACAGGAACTCATATTACCCAGACACATCACTGTTAGTCCTGTAATCAACCAGTATCGCTCTCAACCTGAACATAATTTCTAACCTGGTTAAACAAAGTTCTGAGAGAAATGTTCTGTATTCTGTCTTCAATTGGAGGTGTTTTTGTCAAAGACAGTAATACAGAATAATTTCAGAAAATTCCAACTCTAAAGTCTATCCCTATTATGGACTTACTTGTTTTCTCTAAATTCGTGTGTCAAATCCAGAAGTCACTAGCTACTCTGATGAGGTGGAATCGGATCACTGACTATTTAAGTGTCTGCCTCAGTAACGTCTACTATGACGTCATAAGCAAGGGGAGATGTAAAGTGACGAAACGCCCTCTAGTGGTTTTTATTAATAATAAATAAAATAAAAAATGTTTTGGGCTGCATTGAGTTATTATTCACATAGTTTCTGAGACACATTGAGTCACTGTTTATTGATTTTGATTATATGTTGCAGTTTAAAGACAGAATAAAAGGCTTTACAATAGGTTTTGGAACACTGGGTGTAAACTGACTACAGTTCATATGATGCACACACCCCGTGCTTCCTCGCTATGTCAATAGATTAATCTGTCTCGTTCTGTCGGTAACGCTTTATAATACAGCCTGTGTCTTACAGTGTCTTACCAGTGTAATACCAGTGTCTTACACTCTCTTACCAGTGTCTTACCCATACCGAGTACTTACATGTAAGTGCGGGGTACCGGTAGTCTAGGGGTACCGGGTACTTACAGGTAGTTATGGGGTAGCCTACTTACCGGGTACTTTCATGCAAGTACTCCAAACCTACCTGTAAGAACCCCGTACTTACCTGTAAGTACCCCGTACCTACCTGTAAGTAAAAGTACCTATGCTACTGTGCACGCCATGTACGTACCCGGTAAGTACCCCGTACCTACATGTAAGTACCCGGTATGTACCCCGTACCTACATGTAAGCAGGGCTGAAAATTAACACCCGCCAATGGCGGGTAAAATTTAGATTTGGCGACTAAATTTCGGAGGCTATCCGCCACGCTGGCGGGTAAATGTTTGTACCAATAGAGTCATGTAATAAATGATGCGTGCGATGTCGCCACATCCATGCCATAGACCGGCGTTCTGTTTGTTGTGCGTTGCTCCCCCGCTGCACCAAATCAAGTTTTCAGTCACATGACTGTTGCCTCGCGCACTAGGAGAGACTGGTGACGCGAGGCTACTCGCGCACAGAAAATCGTTCCCATTGACCTCAGAGGACGCGCGCTTCTACAGTCAACACCTACAGTAGATGTGTACCATCCTGTCTCTGGGCTTCCATAGCATACCAAGCCACTGTTTCTCAGAAGGGATGTCTTTGATCGCTTGTCATGTAGCTTATAAACTCTGATGACGGTACTGGTTCCTCCTTGACTGACTTCACTGGTCATCCAGCCATAGGCGTAGTTTTAGGTATGGACGCTATGGACATGTCCATACCAAAGCCACGGAAACACGAATTGTCCCTACCAAAAATAATACAGAGTGAAAACTGTAGTTTTTAATTACCATTCACAACTTGCGAAAGCAAAACGGTTGGGAATTAAGACCAGGTTGACAGCTGCGTTCAGCAAGCTTTCCAATCAACAATATACAGTAGCCTACTTTCCCGCCATCGCCTCTGTGACCCAGCGAGGGCCTCGCGAGCTCAGCAGCTCACAGCACATCGAGCATCGACTGTCGGCAACAGCGGGAATTTTGATTAAGCAGAAGTAAGATTGAAGTTATTGAACAATAGGGAATACAATATGTTGACCGACAATTATTTTTCTGTAGCCTACAGAGTTGTATCAATGATAATAGTTTAGTTTGCGTCCTACTAAATGCCTATGTAAACTGTAATGTTAGTGCTAGCTGGTGGTGCAGCTAGAGCTGTACGTATTACCTATAACGTTAGGTCTCGTAAACGTTTGCTGAGGCAGAGATAAGGTGCTGTAATGTTGTCATAACAGTTGTCTTTAGCTAGTAATAAATCAGTTTTGGTATAACCGTTGCAAACTCCTAGGTTTGAGCAATGACTAGCTAGGTTCACTCGCCCACTGAATTGCATAACAGGCTAAACAAACGAGACTAGACGTCTGGTTTGTTTATGCAATTCAGTCCAAGTCCAGCGTAATTATGTTCATATTTCATATGCTACACAGAATAGGCTGTAGGCTACACGGAAAAGAGTGTTTCATGTCTGCAAGTAGTTTGATATTGTCAATCATTTCCCTTTTATGACCAGAAAAAAATTGACAGAAATGGACATTGTAATTTTTTTGGTCAAAGCAGCAGAAAGGCAGGACCTGGAGAGGCAGGCGGTAGATGCATCAGGGTTACAGGTGAGATTATAGTCTGACTCAACAGATGTAGGTTTTGTGGATAAACCTTGTCATTCGTTGTCACATTGCCCAATCAGTGGCGACAGAAATTAATCTGATTCGGCCACCACCCAGATTCAATCCAGACTACGTGAAACAACAACAACCTATTGTGTCCCTACCAAAGCTCAAATCAAACCTACGCCCCTGCATCTTGCAACACTTAAACTATGTATAATCGTACTGTGCCATGCTAGGAGTAGCCAATGCACTGTGATATCTTATGATCACTGTACTACAGTGTATTGACTGCATGAATGTGACCCCGGTGTGACCGACTGGTTGTCCCTGTGCCCCCCTGACCCCCATAGCCTTTAGGAATGACAAAGCCCTGCGAGACTGTCTGGGTGGAGGAGCAGCTGCAGAACGTGGCCAGAGACATGGGCCGCCGGATGGCCATGATGAAGAGGGAGTTGAGGGAGGAAGACGAGCGGAGGAGGAGGCAGGAGAAGGAGATGAGGAGGAGCGAGACAGCCAGGATGGTAGAGGAATACCTGAAGGACAGAGAGACGCAGAGCCAGGAGAGGGAGAGGGACCTCGTCGGCTCACAGATGCCCAGGTTGAGGAGGGAGGCGTGGGTGGAAGATGAGGGGAGGGGGAGGCAGGAGGAGAAGAGGAGAAGAGGAGACCCGGGAAGTCGGAGGGGCGTCTGGAGCGCATGCAGGTCCTCCTGACGAGATCGATGAACGACCGGGTGACCGCGTTGAGGGTCGAGTTGAGGGAGGAAGATGAGGGGAGGAGGAGTAAGGAAGGGGAGAGGAGGAGGAACGAGATAACCAAGATGGTTAATAAATGCCTGGAGGAGAGAGGGGAAAGGAGCCAGGAGAGAGAGAAGTACCTCCTGATCAGGGAGTTGGACCAGCGGATGTCCAGGTTGAATGTGGAGTTGAGGGAGGAAGAAGAGGGGAGGAGGATTGAGACGGCCAGGACGATGAAGGAGAGAGTGTTGTGGGCCCAGCTCGGTCTTTGGGTCCAGTCCGGGAGTCGAGTCGTAGGGGCAGTGAGGCACACGCTTCGAGGACGCGGACTCCACCCCTTGCCGGAGAGGCCGGCTCCGCCCGGCAGCAGCAGCAATCACCTGCCAACTCGTTGCAGCTGTTGCCTGTTAGCGGAGCCTCTACAAGAGGACGCTGGAACCACCGCTCGGGGCTCAGACGTTTCTAGCCCTCATAGGGTAATCAGACGAGCTGGCTATCGCCCCTGATCCATTTTGAAGTTTGCTTATTTCGACTAACGATTTGTTTTCCCTGTGTTGTGTTCCCTCTTTTGTTCCCCCCGGAAGGTCCAGCGTCCTCGCGCCTCTCCGGCCCCCGCGTCCTCCCGGCCTCCGCGCCGCGTTTCCCATTCGCTTCCTGCCCTCGACTCTCCCCTCCCGGACTCCGCTCCCCGCACGCCTCCTGGACCTCCCTCGCTCCGCGGGACTGCCGCCGCTCCGCCTCCTTTCACCACCAAAGACCGCCAGAGTTCCCGGACCCTTCCCTCCACCTCTCGTAGGGCCTCGCAGCACATTCACAAACACATTCCGGCTGATACCCATACCGCACACACCGCACCCACGCACCCCTCTTTGTTTCCCCATCTCATGTACATACCACACACACGCATCCATACATACCCCCCATTGGTTTGCACCTCCCCCATTTTGTTGTGGCACCAGTTCTCCCCATTTTATTATTTATTATTAAACGGCCAAGTGCCAACCACTCCCCTCTGTCTGCCTGTTCTGTCCGGGGGTCTCACTACACGGGTCCAGGGTCCGCGTTCCGGCCCCTGACAGAGAGAGGTAAAGAGCCAGAAAATGGAGCAGATGCAACTGGAGAACATGATGGCCGTCATGATCAGGGAGTTGGACCAGAGGATGAAAAGGTTGAGGACGGAGTTGAGGGAGGAAGATGAGGGGTGGAGGGGGGAGACAGCCAAGATGTCTGATATTGCTGTTCAGTGTCCCTCTAGGGAGCTGGCGACCAGTGACCAGCGGCCATCTCAGACATCTGGGGGCATCTTTGCTCGCCTGAAAAAGATGAGGAGTGAATTTAAGATGAGACAGCAGGAAAAGAAAGAGAAGAGGAAGGCCAGGCAAGAGGAGGAGAAACAGAAAAAGAAAGAGGAGAAAGATAGAAAGCAGAAAGAAAAGGAACACCAGAAAAAGATGAAGGCTCTAGAGAAGCACCGGAAGAAAACTGAGAACTTCCTGGACTTCATGAAGTGCAAAGAAATGGAGGAGCGGAAGCAGAAAAAGAAAGAGGAGAAGAAAGAGAAAGAGGAGAAGGATAGAAGGCAGAAAGAAAAGTAAATTGAAAAGCAGAAAGAGAAGATGGCTGTAGAGAAGTGCTGGGAGAAAACTGAGGACATTAAAAAGTGGAAAGAAGAGGAGGAGAGGAAGAAGGCCAGGGGAGAGGAGGAGAAAGAGAAACAGAAAGAGGAGAAAGAGAAAGATGATGAAAAGGGAGAAACAGTAAAAGAAGGGAGAAACAGGAAAAGAAGACGCAGGATCTGCTGGTAGAGGAAAAAGAACAACCATTGCAAAGGTGAGAGTATAGCCACATAGTATACCTTTAGCATCACCTGTGTTTCCTTCACAGTACTTGAAAACACACAAGCAAAATCAGTGACTGACAATATACTGTGGATATGTGAATGTATTTGTAATGACAGTCACTGACCCAGACGTCTGTGTCTTTGTTCTCTTGCAGATTTTTCAATATTTTCAAAAATATCAGAGACCAACACCCTCAGACAGACAGACAGACATCACAACAATTGTGCAATGTTCTATAGGCAGGGCTGAAAATTAACTTTTAGGCTCACCTGCCAAGGGGACTGGTAGATGAAAAAATCCACCGGCCAAGTATATTTTTTACTGGCCAAAATAATAAAATAATACATTTTTTGTCACATTATACATCTGTTTCAGTACTTTTCATTCAGATAATAGTATTATTTTGAATACATGCTTAAGGAAGAGGCCAAAAGTAAAATTTAAAATAAAGTAGTTTAATTCGATGGCTTGAAACATTGCAATTCATATAAATTCAAATATTAATTTCCATTCACTTCCACAGTGTAGAATTATCCATAACTAGCTAACCCTACACAAATATGAGATAGAAATGATCCAAGCCTTAACCTCATGGTCTTTATGAGTTTATGAACAAAATTAATATACTGTAACATATTCACAGCCTGTCATCATGTTAAACCTGAGCTGGATGCAGGGGCGTAGGTTTGATTTGAGCTTTGGTAGGGACACAATAGGTTGTTGTTGTTTCACGTAGTCTGGATTGAATCTGGGTGGTGGCCGAATCAGATTAATTTCCGTCGCCAGTGATTGGGCAATGTGACAACGAATGACAAGGTTTATCCACAAAACCTACATCTGTTGAGTCAGACTATAATCTCACCTGTAACCCTGATGCATCTCCTGCCTGCCTCTCCAGGTCCTGCCTTTCTGCTGCTTTGACCAAAAAAATTCCAATGTCCATTTTTGTCTGTTCATAAAAGAGAAATGATTGACAATATCAAACTACTTGCAGACATGAAACACTCTTTTCCGTGTAGCCTACAGCCTATTCTGTGTAGCATATGAAATATGAACATAATTACGCTGGACTTGGACTGAATTGCATAAACAAACCAGACGTCTAGTCTCGTTTGTTTAAGCCTGTTATGCAATTCAGTGGGCGAGTGAACCTAGCTAGTCATTGCTCAAACCTAGGAATTTGCAACGGTTATACCAAAACTGATTTATTACTAGCTAAAGACAACTGTTATGACAACATTACAGCACCTTATCTCTGCCTCAGCAAACGTTTACGAGACCTAACGTTATAGGTAATACGTACAGCTCTGACTAGCTGCACCACCAGCTAGCACTAACATTACAGTTTACATAGGCATTTAGTAGGACGCAAACAAAACTATTATCATTGATACAACTCTGTACAGAAAAATAATTGTCGGTCAACATATTGTATTCCCTATTGTTCAATAACTTCAATCTTACTTCTGCTTAATCAAAATTCCCGCTGTTGCCGACAGTCGATGCTCGATGTGCTGTGAGCTGCTGAGCTCGCGAGGCCCTCGCTGGGTCACAGAGGCGATGGCGGGAAAGTAGGCTACTGTATATTGTTGATTGGATAGCTTGCTGAACGCAGCAACCTGGTCTTAATTCCCAACCGTTTTGCTTTCGCAAGTTGTGAATGGTAATTAAAAACTACAGTTTTCACTCTGTATTATTTTTGGTAGGGACAATTCGTGTTTCCGTGGCTTTGGTATGGACATGTCCATAGCGTCCATACCTAAAACTACGCCTATGGCAAGATGTCACAGTGAACTGGCTACTGCTATTAATAGCAGAGCAATACAATACATCACAGTACAGTACTGCTCCTAATAGGTTATGTACCAATTTACATTACAGCAAGCATACTGTAGTTATACAGCACTTTACAACACAGAACAGTGGGCCCATACCTAGCTACTGTATACAGGTAGTTTAGGTGCAAAGCGTCTGAGCATCAAGAGACTAACAAGCTGCACGCAGAGTGAACAGTCATCATGTATTGTAAACATAAAGGCAGCAGCAAGAAAATAGGAGAGAAAGGAACAGGATGAGAAGGTAGCAAAGCTGCTGGTCAAAGCTACCAGTCTGCTGGTCAGTTTTGAGTGTCTGTAGCTATCTGGTACGCTACAGGGAAAATAGTAGGCTAGATAGTTGGCTTGATAGTAGGCTAGTGCTGATGATTTCTGTCACAGCATACACTGTATGCCCTCTCCAGTCCCCTAATAGGTCTTATTTCATTTCCACTTGACTACTAACTTGATTGAGCATGCTACATTTGAGCAGTAGGATGATAATATGGCTAAAAGGTAGGCTACAAGATGCACAGTGCACAGGCTACTCCTATCATGGTACAGTACTCCTACACATACAGTAACTTCAGTTTTACAAGATGCCACAGTGCACTGGCTACTGCATGAATAGCAGGGCAATACAGTACCATGCTCCTTCAATAGGTTAATATACCACTTTATATTACAGCAATACTACAGCCTATATTTGGATATACAGGATTGCCAAGAAGCATTACATTGTTGAACAGCTGTTGATGCCTGTTGCAGTGATGATGATGTTGATGCGATGATGTTGGTGAGGATGGTGATGACGATGATGGTGGTTGGTGACATTGTGGTGATGGTGATGGGCGTACATTTTAATGTTTTCTGTATGCTTGATGTGTGCTAAACAAATTCCCCTCTGGGGCAATAAAGGTTTCAATTCAATTCAACCAGGTCGGTAGCCCCGCCTGCTCGGTGGTTCCCTGGGACGGCCCACCCTGGTGAGGACTCAGTTCAGGCGCTTCCCCTTCGCCCAGCTGGTCTCTGGAGGGAGGCTTCCAGCAGCAGGGATAGACCAGAGCACTGTGACATCAAATTGTAGTAAATGGACACATGCAGACACCCCCCTTTTTGGGTGAAAACGAGACGAGAACTTGACGCCATTCAGATTCAAAAAAGGGGCAGTAACCATACCCATGGCATGGAAGCTCCAAGATGATTGCTCTGGTCTGTGTGCATTTTGGGGCTGCGTAGATGGTAAACAAAAGTCATGTATGAAATTCAGTTCTTTCAGGACTGTTAGAGTGGTATATGTATGTTCTTTAAATTAAATTTAAGAAATGTCTGTCAAATGTTCAGGGCACCTAATAAATCAAATGGAATAATTTAATGGCTAATATAACAGGATAGACTCCACCTAAATTTGTGTACGTGGGCAAATTAACTTGTAACCGTGACTACTACTTTTTTTTAGCCTCACCTGTGAAGTAGATTAGATTCCTTGTTGTCATAAGTTACTCATCCAGACTTCTGTTAACCCAAAAAGTAACACATTGAATCTGTATTTGCCCAAACCTCCATAACTTGGCTTTTTTGTATGTGAAAGGCTTGTTAGTATATGGTCAACTTAATCACTGTGTATACTTTGAAAGATTAACATTTTTATATTTTATACTTTGCTTGGCAAATAGGCTCAGTTCCCTTACTCTATCATTGTATGGAATAAAGATTATTTTATGGCATTAAAGACTAATGTATTGTTGTGATGAAGCTTAACTGAAAGTAATCAAAATAAATTGTGTATAAATCCAATATGAGTATTAAATTACCATGAATTTTAAATAAAGGTATATTTTGACATAAAGGAAATGTAATTTATCTTTAAAAGCAAGATATATGGTACTAGCCCATTTGTGAAAGGGAAAATTAATACTCCTGAGATTGAACAGCAAGCTAAGGCTTAGTGCTAAAACAAGATGCAAATGTACTCTGTAACTTTGCTCTCTTGTTTCTTTGATAGTTGTATTTTGTGTTTCTGTACTTGGAAATTGTTTTTAATCCTGTTTCTCCTATTAAAAGAAAGCACCTATAAATAATCTATTTTGATTCATTCGTCCACGTTTGTACAGTGAATTTTCATCCTGCACAACTCTAATATTTTCGAACCTCACTTGTTTTTACTAACGGGCTTTTCCAGTAATGTACATGGAAAATATCTGTCGGCCAAAGAAGCTGGAAAACAAGTCACAAACGATGACTCTAGCTCCACTCATTCTCCCCTGTCAAACATGTGAACCAATATGCAGGGCTGGCGCCTCCTATAGGCAGAATAGGCAATTACCTTGGGCCTCCAGCCAATCAAAATTACAGATTTCAAGGAGCCTCAAAAGTGATACTCAAGGGTGTCATTGCTGCTGATGATAGCTTAACGGGACATCCTAATGTTACATGACGATGGGATGATGAATGCCCGTCAGTTTTTATTGCTTTGGCCTCTATAGAAAATTTTACCCAGGACGTCCAAAAGTCTAGAGCCAGCCCTGCCAATATGCAGCACTGTATGTGTTATTTGTTTAATATGACACACAGTCACACACACATGCCATCACTGTTATCTCAGCTGTGCAAATGTGTTTATTCATCCCACCATTCAATGTATGTTCCTATTAGTATTCTTTCTACAGCATCAAAATGACCATGCACAG
Organism: Borostomias antarcticus; assembly: GCF_949987555.1. Lineage (NCBI taxonomy): Eukaryota > Metazoa > Chordata > Actinopteri > Stomiiformes > Stomiidae > Borostomias > Borostomias antarcticus. The sequence goes on from NW_028176112.1 coordinate 951,185, forward strand.
CATTCACCTACCACAGCATGAGCCAAGGACATACTGAGGAATCTAGGAAGAAATGTCTATAACATCTACAGAGTCTTACTGCTATGTATTTGATTTAATGTGTTTGTTTGTTTTCACGTGGACACTGTGTAGTCGATAGAGTGAGGGAGACAGCTGATGCTGCTGCTGCTGTGGCCGTTCGGGGTAGTGGGTGTCAAGAGGTCACACTTAGGCCACAGGGGGGGGCCTCTCCTCTGGGGTATCAATGACACATCTCTATGGGACACTATAAACAGACACAACCCAGACTGACAACCAATGGTGATTAAGACATCATGTTAGGGTGATAGGCGACACATCTGTATGGTCACTCCTCCACCAATCTAGCTTCACTAGGCCCTAAACGGGCAGGCCTAGGTGTGGGGGGTGGGCCGAGAGAGCACTATTTAACGTCTCAACCAAACCTTGAGACTTCGATTTGGAAACGGTACGCAACTCAGCCGGACAGATTCGCTGCTCCCAGCAGGCAGACACGCTGATAACACCATGCGGGGAGGGAAGTCTAAGGCCTTGACTAGCAGAGAAGCAGGGAGAGAGAGAGACTAGGGAAACATCCCAGTGTTCCATGTGATTGTATCTTTGTACAATAAATCTATCATCTGTCGCCGCTTCCAATCCAGTGTTGGGTGATTTCATCATTGACTATCACAACAAGAAAGGCAATTAACATCGTGGTTCATAATTAGATGGTGCTGCAACTCTTATCAAGGCTTCTAAAAAAAAATTACACAACGCAGAGCAACAGAAGAAAAGATCTCAAAGGCCAACAATACTGTGATACGTACTCACTTCACCAAGCCTGCAGATTTTCACCTGGTTAACAATATTGGTATATGAAGAAATTCTTACAATTTACACAGAAAAAACAATTACAACTTATAAAATCCTATCAACTTGGCTTGATCCTCACAAGATGTCAGTAAAGAATAGGCTCTTTGCACAAGCTCCACCACTTCCTGAAATTCTACAGGCATAATACAGGCATAATAAATAAATATTATTTATTTCCTGTCCTATACCATTGGATGGAAGTGATTAATCAGGTGTGATCAGGTGTGCCGCACACCTGATTAATCACTTCCATCCAATAGTATAGGACAGGAAATAAGGATGCCTGTAGAATTTCAGGAAGTAGTGGAGCTTGTGCAAAGAGCCTATTTGACCAGTAGAGGGCAGGAGAGTGTTACGGCTCGCATGCCCTCGCCTCCACAACCGCCTCCCTCTCTCCCCTCTGGGCCCGCTGCGCGCTCGGGGCGTCCTACGCGCTCTTCCGCACGTCGCATCGGCCCAGGCATGCAACGCTCTGACTCTCCGGAGTTTCCCCCCACTGCCGGGCGTTCCCCGTCTCCGGCCAGCTCCGCGGACTCGGCAGTCTCCTCCCTCTCCGGTGACGAAGAGTCGGATCCCGACATGCCCAGCACATCGGCCCGTGCGCAACAACAAGAACGGCGCGCTCGTCTCCGACGATGACGCGGGCGCGGCTCTACTCACCGGTTTCCTATTCATCATCACCACACCTGTCCCTCGTTCTGCAATCACCTTCAACCCCTACAAGAACCTGGTCTACACTCCACTCATCGCCAGATCTTACCATAAACTCATGTGGTAAAGTATAGCCTAGCCTACATCTCCTTACCTGTGTTTTGTAGTGTTTTTTCCCGTTCCCCGTTTGTGATTACTCTCACTCACCCTGCCTCCCCTCCTCATCTCTCCAGTTCCTGCCTGACCCACGCCTGTACGACAACCCTGCTCCTGCCTGACCCACGCCTGTACGACAACCACGCTCCTGCCTGACCATCGCCTGTACGACAACCCCGCTCCTGCCTGACCATCGCCTGTACGACTACCACGCTCCTGCCTGACCATCGGCTGTACGACTACCACGTCCCCCTTTTTGTTATCTCATTAAATCGCCCCTCCGGGCTTTACCGTCCCTTGCCTCCTCCTTTCCTGTTGCGCCTGGGTCCCTAACCAAACCCTCACAGTAAGATCTGGCCAGTTTGGACCCAGCCAACATGGAGGAGAGACCTGCACCTCCCGGACTACTCCAAGCCCTCCCACAGACCCAAGCTGTGCAATTGCAGCAGGTATCCGCCCAACAGCAAGCCCAGGACGAGCGACTGAGGGGCCCCGCTACTCTGGTCTGCACCCTGTCCGACCAGGTCACCGCGCTCAGTGCCCGCCTGGCTCCGTTCCTGAACCCCACCGCTCCACCAAACCGGGAGCCCCATCTCGCCTCCCCGGCCCCCTACGACGGGACGTTCACCCTCTGCCGGGAGTTCCTCATGCAGTGTGAGTACGTGTTTGACCTCCAGCCAAGTATGTACTCCACTGCGTCGGCTCGGGTAGCCTACATCGCCAACCTAACCACGGGACGGGCTCGCCGTTGGGTCATGGCGGGTCGCGAGGGCGCAGCTGCCTACATGCAGGACTACACTGCCTTCGTGGCTGAATTCAGGGCCGTGTTTGACCACGACGTCCACGGACAGGACGCGGACGCTGCTCTCTCCGCCCTCACCCAGGGTCCCAGTTCCGTAGCGGACTACGCCACGGAGTTCCGCATCCTCGCTGCCCGTTGCCCCTGGAACGAGTCTGCCCTGTACAGCGCTTTCCGACGGGGCCTAGGGGAGGCCATGAAGGACAGCCTGGCTGGAAGAGACAGACCAGCGACCCTGAACCAACTCGTCTCCCTCTCCATAGCCATTGACGAGCGCCACCGGGAACGCAGGCGCGAGCGGGCGCACCAACACCACAGCGCACCCAGACCGTCTCCACCTCCCTCTACCGGCCTCTCTCGGCCTGTCCCGGCCTCCCTCGCACCCCCAAACACCGCTGGAGAGGGATCCATGCACCTGGGCCGGACCCGACTGACCCCGGCGGAGCGTGAGCACCGGAGTCTGGACGGACTGTGCATATACTGCGCTAGCCCAGCGCACGCCGTCGACTCCTGTCCCTCTGCGCCTCCCAGGGCGGCAAGGGGAGTAGGTTCACTCGCCAGGGGGTACCGAGTAAGCCGGCTCATCCATCCCCTAGCCCGGACCCGTGCCGCCAGGTTCACTGTCACCCTCGCCTGGCAGGGGCACACGCTCTCCGTCCCTGTCCTCATCGACTCCGGTGCCGACGAGAACTTCGTGGACGTCCAGTTCGCCCACAAAGCGGCGCTCCCTCTCTCCCCTCTGGAGAGGCCCCTCTCGGCTTTCGCCCTGGATGGCCATCCCATGGGCCCCATCACGCACCGGACCCTGCCCCTCACTCTCACAGTCTCGGGTAACCACGTGGAGAACGTCCGCCCCTTCGTCATCCACTCTCCCGACGCTCCGTTCATCTTAGGGAGGCCCTGGCTGGAACTCCATACCCCTCATGTCTGCTGGAGCTCGGGGCGCATCCTCAGCTGGAGCACCACCTGCCACGCCCGCTGCCTCCGAGCTGCTCAGACCTCCACTCGGGTTGACCGGCCCCGTCCCGCTCCTCCTGACCTCTCCACGGTCCCTTTGATGTACCACGACCTCGGGGAGGCCTTCAGTAAGGAGCGCGCCCGCACACTCCCCCCTCATCGACCCTACGACTGCGCCATCGAGCTCCACCCTGGCGCCCCTCTCCCAGCCAGTCGTCTCTACAACCTCTCCCTCCCGGAGAAAGCTGCCATGGACACCTACATCTCTGAGTGCTTGGCCGAGGGCCTCATCCGACCATCTCGTTCCCAGGTGGCAGCGGGGTTCTTCTTTGTAAAGAAGAAGGGAGGAGACCTGAGGCCATGCATCGACTACAGGCTGCTCAACAACATCACGGTGAAGAATAAATACCCACTCCCCCTCATGAGCTCCAATTTTGAACCCCTCACCAGTGCCACCATCTTCACCAAGTTGGACCTCAGAAACGCTTATCACCTGGTGCGTATCCGTGAGGGGGACGAATGGAAGACCGCCTTCAAGACCTCCCGTGGCCACTACGAGTACCTCGTCATGCCCTTCGGCCTCACCAACGCCCCCGCCGTCTTCCAGGCCCTGATGAACGACGTGCTCAGGGACATGCTGGACGTATTTGTGGTTCTCTACCTGGACGACATCCTTGTGTTCTCCAGGAGCGCTGAGGAGCACGTCCAACACGTCCGCATGGTCATCCAGCGTCTCCGGGAGAACCGCCTGTACATCAAAGCGGAGAAGTGCACCTTTCACTCCTCGTCAGTGGAGTTCCTGGGGCTCATTGTGGAGGGAGGCCTGACGCGACCCGACCCCCGCAAAATCAAGACCGTGGTCGAATGGCCTCAACCCACTACCCGGAGGCAACTCCAGAGCTTCCTTGGCTTCGCTAACTTTTACCGCCGTTTCATACGGGACTACAGCCGGGTAGCAGCTCCCCTCACCCACCTCACCTCATCCCTGCGTCCGTTCATCTGGACACCGGCTGCCAGCGCCGCCTTCTCCGCGCTCAAGGAGCGCTTCACCACCGCTCCGGTCCTTCTCCATCCTGACCCCTCCAGGCAGTTCGTGGTCGAGGTGGACGCATCGGACACAGGCATCGGTGCTGTTCTGTCCCAGCGGTCAGTGGAGGACCAGAAGTTGCATCCCTGTGCCTTCCTCTCCCGCCGGTTCACCCCAGCTGAGGTGAATTACGACATCGGGAACAGGGAGTTGTTGGCGGTGGTGGGGGCCTTGGAGGAGTGGCGCCACTGGCTTGAGGGCATGGAACACACCACCCTCGTCTGGTCGGACCACAAGAACCTGACCTTCATCCGGGCGGCCAAGCGCCTCAACTCCCGCCAGGCGCGGTGGTCACAGTTCCTAGGGAGGTTCGACTTTACCCTCACCTTCCGGCCCGGCTCCCGCAACGCCAAGGCCGACGCGCTGTCCCGCCTCCACGCGCCCGAGGCGCCCCCCGCGGAGCCTGAGACCATCCTGCCGGCCTCGCGTGTCGTAGGGGTGGTCACCATGAACATTGAGGCGGTGGTGAGGCAGGCCCAACGCGACCAACCCAGTCCGGCCAACGTTCCTCCTCGCCGGCTCTTCGTGCCTGACTCGGTCCGGTCCCGGGTGCTCCAGTGGGGCCATGCCAGCCGGTTTGCGTGCCATCCCGGGGTTCACCGCACCCTCTCCTTCCTGAGCCGACGGTTCTGGTGGCCCTCCATGAGGTCCGACGTCCGGGAGTTTGTGGTCGCCTGTCCCGTCTGCTCCCGCAGCAAGGCGTCCCACCAGCCCCCGGCTGGCCTCCTGCGTCCTCTCCCGGTCCCCAGCCGCCCCTGGTCCCACATCGCCCTGGACTTCATCACCGGTCTTCCCCCCTCCAGGGGCAACACGGTCATCCTCACCGTGGTGGACCGGTTCTCCAAGGCGGTCCATCTGGTGGCGCTCCCCAAGCTCCCGTCCTCTGCGGAGACAGCTGAGCTCCTCGTCCAGCATGTCTACCGGCTCCACGGTCTCCCCGGAGACATTGTCTCGGACCGTGGGCCTCAATTCACCTCCCAGGTCTGGAGGGCCTTCTGCAAGGAGATAGGCGCCACCATCAGCCTCTCCTCTGGCTACCACCCGCAGACCAACAGCCAGGCCGAACGGGCCAACCAGAGCCTGGAGTCCGCTCTCCGCTGTGTGTCGGCTCTCCACCCCACCTCCTGGAGCAAGGACCTGCCCTGGGTCGAATACTCCCTCAATGCCCTGACCAGCGCTGCCACTGGCAGGTCTCCGTTCGAGTCATCCCTCGGGTACCAGCCCCCGCTGTTCTCTCTCCAGGAGTCGGAGGCCTCCGTCCCCTCCGTCCAGGCCCACCTCAGCTGGAGGGAGGTCCGCAGGGCCCTGCTCCGCTCCAACGAGCGCTCCTGCCGCGGGGCCAACCGCCGCCGCACTCCTGCTCCGGCGTATCGGCCCGGTCAACGTGTCTACCTCTCCACTGCTGATCTTCCGCTCCAGGTCCCCTCCAGGAAGCTGGCTCCCCGCTTCGTTGGGCCCTTCGAGATCGACCGTGTCCTGAACCCGGCTGCGGTACGTCTTAAGCTCCCTGCTTCCATGCGGGTACACCCTGTATTCCATGTGTCCAAGATCAAACCTGTCTCCTCGAGTCCTCTCATGCCTTCTGCCCCAGCTCCTCCGCCTCCCCAGATGGTCGACGGGCATCCCCAGTGGACGGTTCGGCGGCTGCTGAAGGTGCGCCGCCGGGGTCGGGGGTTCCAATACCTGGTGGATTGGGAGGGGTACGGCCCCGAGGAGTGCAGCTGGATCTCCAGGCAGCTCATTATGGACCCGTCTCTCCTCCGGGACTTCTACCGGGCACATCCTGACGCCCCCGGTCGGTCGCCAGGTGGCTCCCCTCGGGGGGGGGGTCCTGTTACGGCTCGCATGCCCTCGCCTCCACAACCGCCTCCCTCTCTCCCCTCTGGGCCCGCTGCGCGCTCGGGGCGTCCTACGCGCTCTTCCGCACGTCGCATCGGCCCAGGCATGCAACGCTCTGACTCTCCGGAGTTTCCCCCCACTACCGGGCGTTCCCCGTCTCCGGCCAGCTCCGCGGACTCGGCAGTCTCCTCCCACTCAGGTGGCGAAGAGTCGGATCCCGACATGCCCAGCACATCGGCCCGTGCGCAACAACAAGAACGGCGCGCTCGTCTCCGACGATGACGCGGGCGCGGCTCTACTCACCGGTTTCCTATTCATCATCACCACACCTGTCCCTCGTTCTGCAATCACCTTCAACCCCTATAAGAACCTGGTCTACACTCCACTCATCGCAAGATCTTACCATAAACTCATGTGGTAAAGTATAGCCTAGCCTACATCTCCTTACCTGTGTTTTGTAGTGTTTTTTCCCATTCCCCGTTTGTGATTACTCTCACTCACCCTGCCTCCCCTCCTCATCTCTCCAGTTCCTGCCTGACCCACGCCTGTACGACAACCCTGCTCCTGCCTGACCCACGCCTGTACGACAACCACGCTCCTGCCTGACCATCGCCTGTACGACAACCCCGCTCCTGCCTGACCATCGCCTGTACGACTACCACGCTCCTGCCTGACCATCGGCTGTACGACTACCACGTCCCCCTTTTTGTTATCTCATTAATTCGCCCCTCCGGGCTTTACCGTCCCTTGCCTCCTCCTTTCCTGTTGCGCCTGGGTCCCTAACCAAACCCTCACAGAGAGGCTCCATCAAACATGCGCCATTCTGCTCCACTCACCACTTTACACCTGTACATGACACATGCATGTCTAGCCATGACTGATACACTGTGATGTGTCTGGATAAGTTGTCACTTCTCTCATTAAAACATGAATATATACCAGAGATCAGCAACCTATCAAAAGAAACATTTTTGGTCAAAAAAAATATTACAAATTCTGATGGGAGCAGTGAAACATTTGAGCCTTATAATGAAGGCAGTGTTTCCCATAGATGCATTTTTTTCGTGGTAACACCCAGGAGGGACACATTAGAGGGAGAAGGGGGTTGTTGAGCATCAAACACTTAATTTCTTTCGTTCTTATGAATTTTTAGACATGGGGTTTGGACTGGCACAAAGGCAAGGCAAGTTTATTTGAACCCAAACGTCCTCCTCGCATGCACACACACAGAGCCACAAAATGCATTCATGGGCGGAGGTCTGTGCTCTCTGAGCACCATTTCTTGTTTTATTAAATTCTCTACGCTTAAATTACATTTACTACGTAGTGCAACTTCTTGAGACACTTTCCACAAGAAATATTGATGAAATTATGAGATGAAGCTATAGCACCACTAGAGGGCACCATCCTCAATCATCCATCTGTCCTCAGGTCCAGAAGGTGTTGATGATAATCTCCGTCATCATCGCACTGAAGAGTCTGCTGGAACAGAAGCGCTCGCCAGTCCTGAAGGACCTCATGATGGTAGATGGTGAATGGACTGCACTTATATTGCGCTTTTATCCTCTCATTCACCCATTCACACACCCAGGGGTGAAAATTAACTTTTTGGCTCACTGTGAGTCACCTGCCAAAGTATATATTTTTCAGATAGGCTTCCGAAATCTAGTCGCCAATTGGAAATTTTACCTGCGTTTGGCCGGTGGCAGGTGTTAATTTTCAGCCCTGCACACACCCATTCACGGCAGCTGCCATGCAAGGTGCTAGTCTGCTCATTGGGAGCAATTTGGGGTTCAGTGTCTTGCCCAAGGACACTTCGACATGTGGACAGGAGGAGGTGGGATTCGAACCACTGACCCTACGATCATTGGACAACCCGCTCTACCTTGTGAACTACAGCCGCCCCATGATCTACCTCCAGGTGTTAGACTGGGTTTTCCTCTACACCATGGTCTCTCACTATCAAGTTCACTATCCACACCATGGTCTCTCACTATCAAGTTCACTAACCACACCATGGTCTCTCACTATCAAGTTCAATATCCACACCATGGTCTCACTATCAAGCTCACTATCCACACCATGGTCTCTCACTATCAAGTTCACTATCCACACCATGGTCTCTCACTATCGAGTTCACTATCCACACCATGGTCTCTCACTATCGAGTTCACTATCCACACCATGGTCTATCACTATCAAGTTCACTATCCACACCATGGTCTCTCACTATCAAGTTCACTATACACACTATGATATTTCACTATCAAGTTCACTATCCACACCATGGTCTCTCACTATCAAGCTCACTATCCACACCATGGTCTCTCACTATCAAATTCACCAGACCATGGTCTCTCACTATCAAGTTCACTATCCACACCATGGTCTCTCACTATCAAGTTCACCATCCCATTTCCATAGATGCTAGGCGTTTTTCATTTGTGAAGTAGGCCTAGAGATTTTAAAATGAGGTCAAGGAGTTCTTTGCATGATGAGCTGCTGGCCATGGAGCTGGAATACAACCTGAAGATGTTCGAGAAGCAGATGGAGAACAAGGTGGCCGACTGCAGCCTGGCCAAGGTAAACGGTTTGTCTGTATATATAGACATACTGTAGGCTGTTTTTTTATTGATCATAATGTCCATTTGTCTATCTTTATAATGGATGAATTTTTGTCTTTGTAAACAAAGTAACAAAGTGTAACAAAAACAAATGTGATGTGCTGTATATTGTGAAAATTGTTTGATTTTTTTTTTTTGTTACATGTTATGCACTCAATGTATTGTCACATTTTCTGTTTATTTTCTTCTTTTATTAGTAAATAATAACATTAATACCTGTGGCCACCAGTAGGGGTCGTATGTGTTGTTTGTCTTGTGGACTGTTCTCATTCGTGTGCAGCCGTTGTGAAAGACAACTGAAAGCCTTGTTTTTGTGCGTGGCTGTAAGCCAGCGCACCAATGATAGCAAATGTCCAGTTGTCACTCCCTCCCTCTCTAGCTTCCTCCCTGGCTTCCTCCATTGTGTTGTTGACCTGCAGTTCTATGTTGCCACCACAAGAGGCAGTGGTCCCAGAACCTGCAGTTCTATGTTGCTACCACAAGAGGCAGATAGACTGCATAGATAGACTGTCACTGGATGTTATAAGCTACGTAAAAATGTGGTCACCTGGTGGTGCTATGTCAGTTATTGAATTTATGTGCAGTAATTGAACATCTGAAATACTCCTGTTTTTAAATTATACCTACAGTATAGGTGTCTCAGTAATTACCCATTATATATTAGGCTATACTTGCATGTATTTACCAGGTAAATGTTTAGTAATTGTGGACTATGAAAGGAAGGGTTACCAAAAAAATGTTCAGTCAGTTAATTTAGCAATAGAAATCCATAAGCCTTGGGCCAATGGGCCTAGGATATAGACAATAAACTACCGGTGGAATGGTGGTGGAGCATCCATCGGGGACCCGCTGTAGGTCCGCTAGCCTTGTGTTATCTGGGTTTATCCCTTACCTTTGTCCAGAATCAGAAGTTGAACCTATTGCAGCAAAATAGCTAACGTTACAGGAATCATCAGTGTAACTGCTTTAGCCACTGACCGCTACCATTAATGTTATGTAAGCTGCTGATAGTTGTTGTGAGCTCATGAGGTATCCCACCTTCTGAATCCCATTTATGGGATTTGATGCATGTTGGGCCACATATTTCTTGAAAACAATCTTTATTTGCAACTCATATACAATGAAAATGAACCACAATCAATTTGCAGCTAAGTCTGGTTATGTTAAAGCAAAGAAAATAATAAGGAATAAGGCAATCAAAGTAATGACATTAGTCATGAGCTCTCAGACTTGGCGAGCAGGGGCACCTTGCAGTGCTGCAGGAAGGCGTCCAGGAAGGGGCAGGGCCCACAGTGGTGCAGCCTCTGCTGCTTGGCCCCCGGGCCCCTTGGAGACAACATCCATGTCCGGGCTGCAGACGCTGCAGACCACTATGGCGGGAACACCTCCGCGCACAGGAACTCACCCTTCTCCTCCTGTCTCCTTTCTGGGCCTCCCGGGCCCCTGGCCTCACCGCCACCCCCGTCTCCATCCAACAACAGTTTCGCTTAAGATTTTTTTGGTTTCTTCTCTGCCAGCTTGGCGGGCCCTCTGGGGACCTTCTCCACCCCTGATGACACCACCCCCGCCGCCTGGCACTGACTCTGGGCGTTGTGCAGCTTGGTGTGGGCCAGGAGGGACAGGTGGTGCAGAAAGACCTTGCCGCAGACCTGGTGGCAGACCAAAATGCATCTGGACGCAATTGGAGAAACCTACAAACAATCACGAGCAACGAAAGGTGGGTTAGTCGTCGTATCAAGTAGGTACAGTCGTATCAAACCCGACCCATGTTAGATAAACAGTTGTGATTGGCGTGCCTGACCTGGCAGGGGTACGTCTCGCCCTTTCGCCGCTTGTTGATCAGCGGCCGGGTGCCATCGCCCCGACGGATGTCCTTCTCCTGGCTGTGCTTCTTCTTGTGGTGCAGGTAGAGCTTGGCCGTGCTCGGGAAGTCCATGTCGCAGGAGCCACACGCCAGGACCTTCTGCTTGGCGTTGCCATTGTTCGTCAGAGGCGGCCTTCCTGCTCCTCTTCCTCCTCCTTGTCTGACTTCAGTGGGCCTAGTCCTCTTTTCCAGGAGCCACTCCTTGACGTGGTAGGTCCTCTGGTGGCTGTTGAGGCCCGCAGGAGAGTGGAAGTTCTTACCGTAGTACGAGCATGGGTACGGTGCAGCAGGCGGGGGCCGGGGCCGTCTGTGGTGTTGTCGGGGCTGTTGGAGGCATCCGAGGCGGGGGACCACATGGCCTCAAAGCTGGGAGTGGGCGAGTCGAGAGCAAGAGGGCTATTGTCATTGTCAGGGTTTTACAGATCACTGCAGCTGGACTGCTGGTGGCGGAGCAGCACCTGCTTCTGGCTGAATGTCCGTCGGCAGGGGGCGCAGGCGGCATCGGCGACTTGTCGCGGGGGCCCTCGGGGTCGGAGGTCACCGCTTCCATCGCCGCCACGCTGCCGAGACACGGATCAGCACAGTTCGCAAGGGGGGCGTCGTCATCCTCATCATCGTCGTCACGGAGATCGTCTAGAGATGGCAGTGCAGCTGCAGGGAGGAGAGCAGGGAGAAGGCATTGCAACCGGCCGCACACTGGTGGGGGGGCGAAGTGAAAAGTTTATTTTTGAATTTCAAGGGGCGTTATCAATGGTGGCAGACCAAAATGCCTCTGGATGCAATTGGATAGACCTACAAACAATCACGAGCATCGAAAAGTGGGTTAGTCGTCATATCATTGTATCAAGTAGGTACAGTTGTTGTATCAAACCCGACTCACATTAGAGTTGTGATTGGCCTGCCAATGAGTTTTCTCCAGAGGGTGGCTGGGGTCTCCCTGAGAGATCGGGTGAGAAGTTCAGTCATCCGGGAGAGACTCGGAGTAGAGCCGCTGCTCCTTTGCATCGAAAGAAGCCAGTTGAGGTGGTTCGGGCATCTAGTGAGGATGCCTCCTGGGCGCCTCCCTAGGGAGGTGTTCCAGGCGTGTCTGGCTAGGGTGAGGCCGCGGGGTAGACCCAGGATTCCCTAGACAGAGCTGGTTGATGCTGCTAGGGAAAGGGATGTCTGGGGCCCCCTGCTGGAAGTGCTGCCTCCGCGACCTGACCCCGGATAAGCGGATGACAATGGATGGTGTTGGTGGAGTTCAGCAGGTTGGAGAACAGGCCGTGGTCACAGTGGTGTGGAGAGTTCAGCAGGTTGGAGAACAGGCCATCATTGCGGCGTTGTGGAGAGATCAGCAGGTTGGAGTACAGGCCCTGGTCACGGTGGTGTGGAGAGTTTAGCAGGTTGGAGAATTTTCTGTTGTCAGGGTGGTGTAGAGAGTTCAGCAGGCTGAAGAACAGGCCGTCATTGTGGTGCCGTGGAGAGTTCAACATGTTGGAGAACAGGCTGTGGTCGGGGTGGGTGAGATCTCTGCAACCTGAATGAAAAATTTATTTTTTAGCTTGAAATGTGTATTTTATAGGAAAAGCATGACATTTCTAGTTAGTATATCCTATACCATCACTTACCAGATGTGGAGTTCAGCAGGTTGGAGAACATGCCGTGGTCAACGTGGTGTGGAGAGTTCAGCATGTTGGAGAACAGGCTGTGGTCAGGGTGGGTGAGATCTCTGCAACCTGAATTAAAAATTTATTTTTTAGCTTCAAATTGGGTACCGGTGCCACAAATGTGTATTTTATAAGTAAAGCATGAAATTTCTAGTTAGTATATCCTATACCATCATTTACCAGATGTGGAGTTCCGCAGGAAGGAGAACAGGCCATGGTCACAGTGGTGTGGAGAGTTCAGCCGGTTGGAGAACTTGCCGTGTTTAGGGTGGTGTGGAGAGTTCAGCTCGTTGGAGAACAGGCTGTCATTGGGGAGGTGTGGAGAGTTCAGCATGATGGAGAACAGGCCATGGCTGGGATGCTGTGGAGAGTTCAGCTGGTTGGAGAACAGGCCGCCATTGCGGCATTGTGGAGAGATGAGAGGTTGGAGAACAGGCCGTGGTCGTGGTGGTGTAGATTGTTTAGCAGTTTGGAGAACAGGCCATCATTGGGATGGTGTGGGGAGCTCAGCAAGTTGGAGAACAGGCTGTAGTTTGGGTAGTGTGGAGAGTTCAGCAGGTTGGAGAACAGGCCTTGGTTGGGGTGGTGTGTAGAGTTCAGCAGGTTGGAGAAAAGGTCATCATTGGGGTGGTGTGGAGAGTTCAGCAGGTTGGAGAACTTGCCCTATTCAGGGTGGTGTGGAGAGTTCAGCAGGTTGGAGCACAGGCCGTAGTTGAGGTGGTGTGGAGAGTTCAACAGGTTGGAGAACAGGCAGTGGTTGGGGTGATGTGGAGAGTTCAGCAGGTTTGAGAACAGGTCGTATTGGGTTGGTGTGGAGAGTTCAGCAGGTTGAAGAGCTGGCCGTCATTGGGGCAGTGTGGAGAGAACAGCTGGTGACAGAACAGGCTGTGTGGAGAGAGCAGTAGGCTGGAGAGCAGGCCATGGTTGGGGTGGCATGGAGAGATCACCAGGTTGAAGAGCTGGCCGTCATTGGGGTGTTGTAGAGAGTTCAGCATCTTGGAGAACAGGCTGTCATTGGGGTGGTGTGGAGAGTTCACCAGGTTGGAGAACAGACTGTCATTGGGGTGGTGTGGAGAGTTTAGCAGGATGAAGAACTTGCTGTGGTCGGGGTCGTGTGGAGAGTTCCCCAGGTTGAGAACAGGCCATGGTTGAGGTGCTGTGGAGAGTTCAGTAGGTTGGAGAACAGGCCGTAGCCAGGATGATTTGGAGAGATCAGCAGGTTGGAGAACAGGTCATCATTGGGGTGGTGTGAAGAGTTCAGCAGATTGGCGAACAGGCTATGTTCAGGGTGGTGTGGAGAGTTCAGCAGCTTGGAGAACTTGCGGTGTTCAGGGTGGTGTGGAGAGTTCAGCAGGTTGGAGAACAGGCTGTCATTGGGGTGGTGTGGAGAATTCAGCAGGTTGGAAAACAGGCTGTGGTCAAGATGGTGTGGAGAGTTCAGCAGGTTGGAGAACTTGCCGTGGTTGGGATGCTGTGGAGAGTTCATCAGGTTGGAGGACAGGCTGTGGTCAGGTTGGTGTGGTGAATTCAGCAGGTTGGAGAACAGGCCATGGTCACGATGGTGTGCAGAGTTCAACAGGTTGGAGAACTTGCTGTGTTTAGGGTGGTGTGGAGAGTTCAGCAGGTTGGAGCACAGGCAATTATTGGGGTGATATGAAGATTTCAGCAGGTTGGAGAACAGGCCATCATTGGGGTGGTGTGGAGAGCTCAGCAAGTTGGAGAACAGGCCGTAGTTGGGGTGGTGTGGAGATTTCAGCAGGTTGGAGAACAGGCAGTGGTTGGGGTGATGTGTAGAGTTCAGCAGGTTGGAGAACAGGTCGTATTGGATTGGTGTGGATAGTTCAGCAGGTTGGAGAATAGGCTGTGGTCAGGATCTCTGCTGATGCTGAGACCATTGTGCAGGCAGTGTTTTTGAAAAATGTATTTTTTTGACTTGAAATTGGGTACCGGTGAAACAATTGTGCATGTTATAAGAAATTGCATGACATTTCTAGTTTGAATGGCCTATACCATAATTTTATCAGATGTGGAGGGAAGCCACCTGACCCCTGAGGACCGTGAGAGGTAAAATCCAAGATGGCCGCTAGTGCCTTGGGTCTAATTTCCAAACACGCTCAATTTTGGAACCAGTGTAGAAAAACATATAAGGTGTCATATCCAACAAAATTGGGGATGTACAGTATACATTCTTTTGAGCCTGCCAGAACCCAAGGATCAAGGTCAAGGTCAAATTAACGTAGCAAGTGTTTTAATGTTCTGCTCGAGTACTACCTGGGCTGGAGTAATGTTCTCTAGTTCCAGACTTCTGTGTGGATAGCTGTTTCAAGACATCATTCATGCCGTACTACTCACTTGTTGGTTTGTACATCAGCACCACAAATCTCTCCAGCAGTAACTGATTGTTCATGGACCTCGCTTGGTATGCATAGCTCATTGAAAGCATCATTCACCTCTGAGAAAGACTTCCATGTCCCCCCCCCCCCACACACACACACACACAAACACACTAGAGATGGACAAATGAATGAGCAACAAATCTCTTAGTTAATTTGAGAACAATGTTTATTAAATAGATTGAGTGTGATGATGTTCCATCAGCATGACCAGGTAGATGATCCTAGTAGGGATATCGTGAAAAGATAAGAGACATTAGATTAGGATGATTAAATATAGGCTCACAAAGACAGTACATAGTTATACTTTAGACGTATCATCAGGCCTATTTATTAAATACATAAAGACAATGTTATCGAAATATGTAAATTATCCAGCTATCGAAATATGTCCAGTATGTCCACATCTCGAAAAATACAATTCAACAATTTACATGGCTAGAGAGCAAATTGTTTGTTAGCCTGAAACTATTAGGGCAATTTGGACATCTAAAATGTTATACTATTATGCAGTCCTACTCATATTAGCTAGCATGTAAAATGTTTCAGCTAAAATTAATTATGCATTAATTACTTTCTAGCCAGCTTGTCACATTAAAATTACAGGCTCTGTTCAGTTTAATTCAATCATAGCACAACTTTATTGTTGCAAGAAAACTGTTAGCTAGCTTACAAAATCAAAAGACATCTGTAATGTTGCAAGAAAACTGGTAACTAGCTAGCTAACAAGCAACGTCTTACAATCCTACTCAGGTTAGCTAGAATGCAAAAAAAAACAAGCATGTTCTTATGAATAAAGTTTCAGATTCAACAATCACATACCTTCATCCTGTGTTATTTTATCCATCTGCAACATTATTCCCATGAGCGCCAGTCCAGCAGGTTTTTTTTAAGAGCTAGGGCTGGCCCGGAACATTCAAAATTCGCAATTTTCAGAATGTGTTTCTCAGTTCAGAATTACGTGGATTCTTTTAGGATAGGTTAGCCTATTAAGCCTAGATAACCTCAGCATATGATAAAATAAAAAAGCACACGCAACATGCGTTGATGCACGATGACGACTGCAAAGAAATCCGTGGAAATATTGGAGCGCATATTCAAGGCTGGATATAACCAGACAAGGAATTCCCTTCTCCTTGACAGTGGAAAAACTGGTCCTCTTGGCACACAACCTGAGAGAGTATAGGCTAGGTAAGGCTTATTTCACAAGACAACCCGTGTCCATGTTCATTATTAGGCTATTTATTTGGTCGGTGGTTGTAATATCCTCATTTCATTCTTAGGTTATTCAGATGTAGCCTACCTACATTAATGGCCTTTGGATTCATTTATTTTACAATGTTTATGGTACTATATGCCTGTTTTCGATTTGATAATAAATGTTTATTTGCCAGAGAGCTTGTCCAACAGTGTCTGATTGTATCATGCTCAGCTTGACTATAATGTCGCCCTCCATTGGATCTATAGTGAACTGCATTTTTTTTTTCTCTTTGACAACAAGAGGACCATCTGGAAGCGCTCAAAGAAAAGTTCATACTGAGCTGCAGTAGAACATTCAGTTTTATGAGGCCAATATTCTTCATGAGGGCTCTGGGAATTAGTAGAGCTACTGTGCCAATACCAAGATTTGTTTATTAGTAGGGATGTAACGGTATGAACATTTCATATCACGGTTATAGTGACCAAAATTACCACGGTTATCAGTATTATCACGGTATTGTTAAAATATGCAGAAAATGCTCGAAAGGTACTGATACACAGACATCATTATCATTATTATTCTTTTTCAATCATTTACTCAATCACTCATGCACACACACACACATACACGTTTTCTCCATTGATCTTCTTTATACAAAAATGAAAGTGAAACTAAATGTGCACGACTAGCCTACAGCTGCAGAATGTGTAGTGTTTTACAAAAATAGGTTACACTGAAAGCTTCAGTTTACATTATTGACATAAGCTACTAGCAAGTTAGAGAAACCATGATATTTTCCATCCTTTCTAAAGTCCCCACATGCAAGTTAACTTCAGACGTAGCCGTCTAGGTTGAAACATCTCCACTGCTCTGCCTTCCCCCATACTTGTGAACAAATCACAACAACACAACAACAAATCCACGTTGACTGTGGACAGTATTTACCGTGGTTTATAAGTCAAACACGGTTTTAATGCTAATTTAATTTTGAGATGGTAATACTAACCGGTAACCGTTTGTTCCCTATTGGAGGAGAATGTGTACCAGGACTGCACCATATCCAGCTCTTGCTCATTGCTTCAGTTATTCATGCACCATGGAAAGTACAGTACATGTAGCACTGAAGGACAATTAAAACTGAACTGAAAAGAATGGAGGATCTTGGAGTCATTGTGAAACAGAGCGCACCGGGTTAACAGTATGGTAACAGAAGTGAAGCCCAAGAAACTCAGAATCTGCATCGATCCACAAGGTCTTAACAAAGCCATAAAGAGGAAACGCATTGGGAGTCAGAGCAACAGAAGAGCTTAGAAATTATGAAGCTTCTTGTGAGAAGTGTCCCAGTGTTAAAGTACTGCGATGTTAACAAATAAGTAACACTGGCAGTGGACGCAATGCCTGGGAGCAGTGATACTGCAAGATGAACAGCCAGTTGCGTACGGCTCGAGGTCTCTCACTGTGAGAAAAGGTACGCTCATATAGAACAAGAGTTGTTGGCGATTGTTTATGGATGTAATAAATTCCAGCAATACATCTACTGTAAGACAGTACAAGTGAAGACGGATCACAAGTCCCTTGAAACACTGTTTAAGAAATCTCTCCAAAAAGCTCCTCCAAGAGGACAATGATGAGACTACAGTCCTACAATCTGCATGTCAGTTACAAGCCTGGTAAAGGGCTGTACACCACAGACATGCTGAGCCGAGCCTAGACGAGCCGATTTACTAGTACATCTACTATCAGCTCATCTACTAATCTCAAAAGAGAAGCTGAACACGCAACAGCCGATAAGTGCAGATGGCCATGTGAAGTGATCCAGACAGGGTGGCCAGTAGAAATATGACAAGTTTCAGCAGACACATTTACATTACACTACATTACAGTCTTTAAGCAGACGCTTTTATCCATAGCGACTAACAATAATTGCATTTAACGTAGGAAGAGCCAATGTACTACTACTTGCCAGAACTCACAAGTGCATCTTCCCTCTAAAACAAGTGACTACGAGCATAATCTAGTGCTGAAGGCAAAGTGCAAGAATAGCAATCTAAAGTACAGTGCAATATAATATAATACAATAAAATACAATAAGTGCTTAGGCGGGGGGATTGTTGTAGTACACCTGACGGAAACATCTCCAAGAGAAATCTGTGACACCTGCTGAAGACCAGATAAATTACTTTTTTACAAGCACACCCTCTAGACCTGGAGAACTGTCCTTCAGTCAACAGTGCACCTGCAGAGAGTAACAGTCCAGTGCAATCACCTGCACTGTCATCCTGTGCTCAGCGGGAATTATGTCACATGTGCGAGTCATGCCGGAGGCGTTTTGATGAATCCCAGCTGTGGACAAATGTCACTTCATGGACAGCGACGGATGTGGTGAAATTCCAAGACGCAGTGTTATGACAAGGTAGTATATCCCAATTGCATGTGTATTGCATGCAAAGTACGTACTTTCAATGGGCAGCTGTAGTACGTACTGGTAGTAAAAGGTAGAGATATGCGATTTGGAATGCAACCAACATTTACTTTATATATGCTTTGATAGAAAAAACAAACATTTCATGCAGGTAGAGGGTGCTCTCCACCAATAGAGTGCTAAGCGGAAGCAGGAAGTGAAAACCACCATGGGACCTTAAAGGACAATGCTCGTTTTTGACAACCTGGACCTTATTTACGACATATTATAAGACGTTTGACTCACCGAGATCACTTTGGTGTAGTTCGGAGGCATGTAGAAGAAATTTAAAATCCAGCGCGAGCCAGTATATCCATGTAATGGCGGTGGTCGGGGCACTTAGAATGCAGTTTCTAAAAATCGATTTTCTGCCGCGAAACAGTTGTTTTTATCAATCTGTCTTGATGAATCGCTAGTTGTGCTTACATAGAGCATAGTCCTGTTGTGTTGTTTTTCACATGCCTCTGTAATATGATCTTTAGAAACGTCTTTAGACACGAAATAGCTTCCTCACTTGCTCCAGCACGCATGCGCACAGCGTGCTGGAGCAACGATTGCGCGCTGTGCGAATTCGTGCTGGAGCAAGTGAGGAACAGGGCTTAAAAACGAAATTATTTTTCAATCGGTTCGCTCCGAGCAGAACCAGCATATTTAACGTTTCCGTTCTCGTGTTCCGCCACCAACATAGCGTTCCTGAACCGGTTAAGAACGAAAAATAACATTCCGTTCACCGTTCCGGGGGTAGCCTATTAAGACTCTATAGGCCTACAGTATTTCTTGTAAGGTAGGCTATAACCTAATCAACAAGTCTAGGGTTGTGGTGTGTGGTGGCCTTATTGCCAACAATATTAGCCTTGGTGATGTGTGCTGTAGTGTAGCCTTGTTGATTATTTTACAAGAAATACGCAACATTAGTCCTATTCCCGTATGCCCTTAATCCACACCGTAAACTATGCACAGGTCTATCTTAAATCATCATCATAGCTCATCATCCTTTTAAAAATATTTTCTTGTAGGCTACTGTTGCTGCAAGCTATTTTATTCTGCGCCTGTAGGCCTATTGTTTGTTTATTATTTCGTTTTATGTTTTATGTTATTTATAAATAATTAGTCACCTCATTCATTCATCTGCGCAATCCCTATTGTTTATGCTACGTTCCTTTTGTATGGGAGCTCCGGATTTGGCGCCTATACACCTAATACGTAGCCTATCGTCTGGCATCCGCGGTCTTTAATATTAAAATAATTTAACTTATGCTATTCAATGATCAGGGTTGCACGGCACATTGTCACTAAAGTGTGCTCATATTAATTAATGTAGCCTAATCATTTGGTTTGTGAAAGTCAAGACGTGACGGAAACCTGTGCAACAATAGGCTATGACTAGATTCCAAGAGGCGCGCTCGCTTTCACAGCCTAATTGCCGAGTAGAACTCTGAAGGAGGTAGACCATTAAATTTGCAAAACATAGGTTTATGCATCCTGGTTTATGCATCCTAGTATAGATACTAGTATACATCCAAGCAACTGTCACAAAGTACTCCGTGTTTTAAATAGCCAAACCATACTTGGAGCGAGATGCGCTACGAGTGAAAATTGGCTTCCGCTGAATGTTGGTTATAAAGATAGAGGAACTTTATTGCAGACACGCAGGTCCATATAAAACATTATATTTGCACAGTAGGCAGGTCCATATAAAACATTATATTTGCACAGTAGGCTATTATTTCTTTCACTTTATTATTTGCATCATTCTTTGTGGACCAATGTTGGAATAAATTTGCCTTTGAACGTTATTGCCCACTCTGACATCCGCGGTCTTTATGTGAAATCTAGTTTTAGCCTACTGAAACATTACAGGCTAGCCTACTCTTCTTCAATTAAACCAAATACATCACATTGATATCTTTGCTAAGTAATAAGCTGTAAGGACAGGCTGAACTACTGTTTTGCACTGGCAAACAAAGGAGAGTGTGTGACAGCCCTGCGCAACGCGTGCAAATTGGCTGCCGCTGAGTGGTTGGGAAACATCAAGAATAGCCATGCATCTTAGCTTGCAGAGTTTGAGAAACATCCTCAATTTTTCTAAATAGCACTTGTTGTAGAAACTTGGGAATCCTGTATTTAGACTAGTCATGTAATCGTTACAAAACCACCGTCTAGTCGTCAGTGAAAATAGTCGCTGCGCACATCCCTAGTCTGAACTAGGCTATGGTGTGTTGTTGTAATATCTAAATCTCATTTCGCTAAGCAAGCATTTAAGATCCTGACTGTGAAATAGCCTAACAGATTTAGTGGCCTAGGCTACATTACAAAAACGGGACAAGATGTAGGCTACAAATTTAATAAATTTAATTTAGCCTATTCGGCCATAAAAGGCTCAGCTTTCTTCTTTTTTTAAATATTTTTTAAGTTATATAGGCCTACTACAAAGAACGAAAAAATAACGTTATTAACCGGTTTTAAAGATTTCAAATTAACGTTTCTGTTCTGGAACAATTAAAGACCATTTCGTTTTCGTTCGTGTTTCTGTTCCTCGTAAAATACCGTTCGTTTTCGGTTTTCGTTTCCGTTCCTTTAACCGGTTCGGAGCCTTGGTGAGGAAGCTATTTCGTTTCGAAAGACGTTTCTAAAGATCATGGCATGTGAAAACCACAACAGGCCTATGCTCTATGTAAGCACAACTAGCGATTCATCAAGACAGATTGATGAAAACAACCGTTTCGCGGCAGAAAATAGATTTTTAGAAACTGCATTCTAAGTGCCCCGACCACCGCCATTACATGGATATACTGGCTCGCGCTGGATTTTTAATTTCTTCTACATGCCTCCGAACTACGCCAAAGTGATCTCGGTGAGTCAAACGTCTTATAATATGTCGTAAATAAGGTCCAGGTTGTCAAAAACGAGCATTGTCCTTTAAATTGGAAAAAATATGGATGGTAGTGAACGGTGGATGACAAATAATTTTTTGATCCCGTTTTAATTGTGCCATGACCACAACATGTGTTTGTCAATCTAAAACATAAATTTTACTGATCTCTGTTAACTCGCAAGTTAGCTAATATTAGCTAGCTGACATTAACCAAAACCTTGTGTGGGATATTTTGATTCTGAGATATGCCTGCTAATTAGGTGTTTGGTTGTGGCTGCATTCTTTTTAGATAATCACCGGCTGGCCAATCTTCCTGTTTCCACTTAGGCACTCTATAGGGATGAGTCCATCAATATATAATCTGTAGGTTACCAGCTACAACATGAACTAGTGTTTATGCCAGCAGTCGGCCCTGAAACCATGAAGGAATGGGAGAGTAATACACTGTGTTGGGTTCATTGTGGCAACCATTTATACCACCACAATGGATTTGAAATTAAACAAGATGTGCTTTAAGGGGAGACACTACAGTCAAAATTTTCTACATACATTTTAATTTCAGTATACGTCTGTTTAATTTGATTTATCCATACTATATGATTGGAAAGTGTGCCGTAGGCTGTTAGACTAGTTATTCGTCTTAACTGAGGCTGATGCTGCAGTCTTGGATCAACACTGACTGCCTGTAACGTTAACTAGAAATAGCTGGCTAGCCTACAACTAAACAGGGCATCGTTGCTTAATCTCATGAGTGAAAACATCTTCGTAAATTGCATTCTCTAACGTTAGACTAACTGTTACCCCATCTACCGGTATGTTCTGACAGAGAGGCTGCTGTCTCACTGACGTTATATAGGTTAGCTGGCTAGCAATATAAATATATGGCTTTTCTACAACTGAACGAGAGCAAAATAATGAATGAAAGCAGCATACAATGTAAAGTGAGCTAGCGCACAACAGTCGTAAACCATGTTTTGATTAGCATTTATTTATGATGCCCATGCTTGCAGCAAACAATCTTGGCTGCAGTGACGTGGTAGCTACAGTAGCACGAGCGAACGTTATGACAGCATGTTGACGCTGACTTGCTGTGTGCCTCGTGTTGACTTATATTAGATAAAGGTGACCATTAATCGATCTTGTGAGTTTTTCTGGTCATTTGGGGGGGATGATTGTGTTCACAAAAGATCTAACATAACCAGTTCCTCTGTTTACAAGCGAGATCACGAGAGCCGAGTACAGCGAGAGCCGAGTACAGCGAGAGCCGAGTCTCAGTCTGACTTTGAAAGTCGCCCCAGCGAGGCAGTCTGCTGCTGCACGCGCTCTGTCTGGAGCTTCCACTAAATGAAACCACGCATGCGCAGGCTGCGCAGCTTACAACCAATCACAGACATGCTTGTGTTTTAGTAAATTTGGGTTTAGGTTTTCCAGACTTTTTCAGAGAACAGTTTCGCACTAAATCCCTCACACGATTCTCTCTGACCTTCAGTCAGTCGCAGTACGAGTTTGTCTGAGGTAACACCAGTCAGCTGTTATTTCTCGTGTCCAGTCCACTGTCTGAGGCGAGTTATCAGGCTCATTAGTTAGTAGGGAATTGATTGATTTTTTTGGTAACAGAACTAGGACTACTGTTTTAATATTGTGGGGCATGAGTCAGACTCGGCGTATGTCCACTGCTTGAGTTAACATCGGCCAAGTTGAGCCAACACCTGCAGCTCCTTAGCTTGTAAGGTGTCACTAAGCAAATTCTTTCTCTCCTCTCTAGATGAAACTGTGCACCTTGTGTTACGGGACACTCTTCAGCCTCACCTGGACGCTAGCTAGTAGGCTAACTTGCCAGCTCATCAGCGTGTAAGGAATGGCACTGCAGTATTTTCTTTTATCTTCCATCTCTATATTTTCACTTTTTTGATAGTTAAGCTGTCTCTTGGTCATAGTCATACACATATAACGAAACTGTTGGCACGTGTCTGCTGCTTGTCTGAGGTAACGCCAGTCGGCTGCTATTCATCGTGTCCAGTCCAGCTGAGGCGAGCTATCAGGGTCATTAGTTAGTAGGGAATTGAAATATCCTGTTTTGATTTTTTTTGGTAACAAAACTACTAGGACTACTATGTTTTAATATATTGTGGGGCATTAGTCAGTCTCGGTGTATATCCACTGCGTTTTATTGAGAGAAATGACAGAGGGTGGACTTAAGCAATGTAGGCCTAATTGAGACATTTGCGAGGATGAAGAAAAGAAGAACACAGTTCAGATAGTCTACACATTCCAAGAATAGCCTACTTTTAAATATTTTTTGTCATTTTCATGTGTTAAACAAATTTTTTGAGTAGCCTACATTGGACTATTAGGCTTTTACCATGACCTGTTGCCTCTGAGCGAATTGAGTGAAAATACCGTATAGCCTATTGAGCCTAGTGATTTGTCTTACAGTACATTAGTATGGCTATACTATTTGTTGTGGAGTTCTAGCACATACTAGGCCTACTGGTGACTACGTAACTGCAGTTGATGCCTGGAAGTGCTGTGTCATGTTTAGTCTGGTCTCTTATAATAAAGAACACGTCTTTTGTTATCCCCGGTCCTCGTTCTTATGTAGAAATAAGTTTATATAGCTCCAGTATATCACAGCTATATGTTTCAGCTGGTACAAATTAAGATAAATTCAATAGGCTATTTTAATGAATATATTATTAGAAACATATTTTTGATTGACAGACAGGCTAGGGGCCCCTTTGAGGTGAAAAAAACCCATGGGAATAAAAGTGAATCTATGCCCCTGACAATGACCCAAAGCATACTGCGAAAGCAAGACAAGAGTTTTTCAAGGCAAAGAAGTGCAATGTTCTGCAATGGCCAAGTCAAACACCTGACCTGAATCCAACTGAGCATGCATTTCACTTCCTGAGGACAAAACTGAAGGGAAACGGCCCAAAGAACAAGCAGGAAGTGAAGACAGTTGCAGTAGAGGCCTGGCAGAGCATCACCAGGGATGAAACCCTGCGTCTGGTGATGTCTGTGGTTCCAGACTTCAGGCTGGATTTGACTGTAAATGATTTGCAACCAAATATTAAACATGGCAATTTGATTCATAATTTTGTTAGTTTGTCCAACTACTTTTGTCCTTTAAAAGGGAGGTTGGGTACATATAAAATTTGTTGTAATTCCTACACCTGATTTGGATGTAAATACCAGAATTAAAGTTGAAATTCTGCATTTAAAGCACATATTTAATGTTTCATTTAAAATCCATTGTGGTAGTGTACAGAGCCAATATGATGAAAATTGTGTCAATGTCCAAATATTTATGGACCTAACTGTATACCAATGGTTCTTGCCACAATGAACCCAACACTGTCGCATTCAGTATTGGTTGGTGGAGGACAGTAGAAGACTGCCTGGGAAACGACGAAAGACTCCCCATTGGTCAATGATGCTTTCAATGAACCGCTATGCCAAGTGAGGTCAGTGAAGAATCAGTGTTACTGCTGCAGAGATGTGTGGTGCTGATATATCACCCCAACAAGTGAGCAGCAAGGACATAAAAGATGCCAGGAAAGAGCTCTCCGCACAAGTCTGGAACTAGAGAACATTCTTCCAACCCAGGTGGCACTCAAGCAGAACATAAAGAGTACATGCTACGTAATTTGACCGTGACCTTGATCCTTGGTTCTGGCATTCTTAAAAGTATCACTAAATGAGTGTGCATCTCCAATTTTGTTGGAAATTACACCTTAAATGTTTTTCTACAATGGTTCCAAAATTAAGCATGTTTGAAAATTTGAGGTTGACTCTCACTTACCCCCACATCTGAAAATAAACCTTATGGTAAGTATTATAGAACATTGCACAATTGTTGTGATGTCTGTCTGTCTGTCTGTCTGTCTGAGGGTGTTGGTCTCTGATATTTTTGAAAATATCTAAAAATCTGCAAGAGGACAAAGACACAGACGTCTGGGTCAGTGACTGTCATTACAAATACATTCACATATCCACAGTATATTGTCAGTCACTGATTTTGCTTGTGTGTTTTCAAATACTGTGAAGAAAACACAGGTGATGCTAAAGGTATACTATGTGGCTATACTCTCACCTTTGCAATGGTTGTTCTTTTTCCTCTACCAGCAGATCCTGCGTCTTATTTTACTGTTTCTCCCTTCTTTTCCTGTTTCTCCCTTTTCGTCATCTTTCTCTTTCTCCTCTTTCTGTTTCTCTTTCTCCTCCTCTCCCCTGGCCTTCTTCATCTCCTCCTCTTCTTTCCACTTTTTCATGTCCTCGGTTTCCTCCCGGTACTTTACAGCCATCTTCTCTTTCTGCTTTTCCATTTCCCTTCTATCCTTCTCCTCTTTCTCTTTGCTGTCCACCATTTCCATGTACCTTATGAAGGTCAGGAAGTTCTTGTTTTTCTTCCGGTGCTTCTCTAGAGGCTTCATCTCTTTCAGTTCCTTTTCTTTCTGCTTTCTATCTTTCTCCTCTTTCTTTTTCTGTTTCTCCTCCTCTTGCCTGGCCTTCCTCTTCTCTTTCTTTTCCTGCTGTCTCATCTTAAATTCACTCCACATCTTTTTCAGGCGAGCAAAGATGCCCCCAGATGTCTGAGATGGCCGCTGGTCACTGGTCGCCAGCTCCCTAGAGGGACACTGAACAGCAATATCAGACATCTTGGCTGTCTCCCCCCTCCTCCCCTCATCTTCCTCCCTCAACTCCGTCCTCAACCTTTTCATCCTCTGGTCCAACTCCCTGATCATGACGGCCATCATGTTCTCCAGTTGCATCTGCTCCATTTTCTGGCTCTTTACCTCTCTCTCCTTCATCATCCTGGCCGTCTCAATCCTCCTCCCCTTTTCTTCCTCCCTCAACTCCACATTCAACCTGGACATCCGCTGGTCCAACTCCCTGATCAGGAGGTACTTCTCTCTCTCCTGGCTCCTTTCCCCTCTCTCCTCCAGGCATTTATTAACCATCTTGGCTATCTCGTTCCTACTCCTCTCCTCTTCCTTACTCCTCCTCCCCTCATCTTCCTCCCTCAACTCGACCCTCAACGCGGTCATCCGGTCATCCATCGATCTCGTCAGGAGGACCTGAATGCGCTCCATCTCCTCCGACTTCCCGGGTCTCCTCTTCTCCTCCTCCTGCCTCCCCCTCCCCTCATCTTCCACCCACGCCTGCCTCCTCAATCTGGGCATCTGTGAGCCGACGAGGTCCCTCTCCTGGCTCTGCGTCTCTCTGTCCTTCAGGTATTCCTCTACCATCCTGGCTGTCTCGCTCCTCCTCATCTCCTTCTCCTGCCTCCTCCTCCGCTCGTCTTCCTCCCTCAACTCCCTCTTCATCTTGGCTATCCGGCGGCCCATGTCTCTGGCCACGTTCTGCAGCTGCTCCTCCACCCAGACAGTCTCGCAGGGCTTTGTCATTCCTAAAGGCTATGGGGGTCAGGGGGGCACAGGGACAACCAGTCAGTCACACCGGGGTCACATTCATGCAGTCAATACACTGTAGTACAGTGATCATAAGATATCACAGTGCATTGGCTACTCCTAGCATGGCACAGTACGATTATACATAGCTTCAGTGTTGCAAGATGTCACAGTGAACTGGCTACTGCTATTAATAGCAGAGCAATACAATACATCACAGTATAGTACTGCTCCTAATAGGTTATGTACCAATTTACATTACAGCAAGCATACTGTAGTCATACAGCACTTTACAACACAGAACAGTGGGCCCATACCTAGCTACTGTATACAGGTAGTTTAGGTGCAAAGCGTCTGAGCATCAAGAGACTAACAAGCTGCACGCAGAGTGAACAGTCATCATGTATTGCAAACATAAAGGCAGCAGCAAGAAAAGAGGAGAGAAAGGAACAGGATGAGAAGGTAGCAAAGCTGCTGGTCAAAGCTACCAGTCTGCTGGTCAGTTTTGAGTGTCTGTAGCTATCTGGTACGCTACAGGGAAAATAGTAGGCTAGATAGTTGGCTAGATAGTAGGCTAGTGCTGATGATTTCTGTCACAGCATACACTGCATGCCCTCTCCAGTCCCCTAATAGGTCTTATTTCATTTCCACTTGACTACTAACTTGATTGAGCATGCTACATTTGAGCAGTAGGATGATAATATGGCTAAAAGGTAGGCTACAAGATGCACAGTGCACAGGCTACTCCTATCATGGTACAGTACTCCTACACATACAGTAACTTCAGTTTTACAAGATGCCACAGTGCACTGGCTACTGCATGAATAGCAGGGCAATACAGTACCATGCTCCTTCAAAAGGTTAATATACCACTTTATATTACAGCAATACTACAGCCTATATTTGGATATACAGGATTTTACAACACAGCACAGTAGGCCTACTGTAACTAGATAACACTTTACAAAACAGCAAGCAAAACAATCTAAAATTATTATTATCATTATTGTTATTATTATTAAATCACTAATGAAGAGGAGGTTCACCCAGGAACTCATATTACCCAGACACATCACTGTTAGTCCTGTAATCAACCAGTATCGCTCTCAACCTGGACATAATTTCTAACCTGGTTAAACAAAGTTCTGAGAGAAATGTTCTGTATTCTGTCTTCAATTGGAGGTGTTTTTGTCAAAGACAGCAATACAGAATGATTTTAGAAAATTCCAACTCTAAATTCTATCCCTATTATGGACTTACTTGTTTTCTCTAAATTCGTGTGTCAAATCCAGAAGTCACTAGCTACTCTGATGAGGTGGAATCGATCACTGACTATTTAAGTGTCTGCCTCAGTAACGTCTACTATGACGTCATAAAAGCAAGGGGAGTGACGAAACGCCCTCTAGTGGTTCTTATTAGTAATAAATAAAATAAAAAATGTTTTGGGCTGCATTGAGTTATTATTCACATAGTTTCTGAGACACATTGAGTCACTGTTTATTGATTTTGATTATATGTTGCAGTTTAAAGACAGAATAAAAGGCTTTACAATAGGTTTTGGAACGCTGGGTGTAAACTGACTACAGTTCATATGATGCACACACCCCGTGCTTCCTCGCTATGTCAATAGATTAATCTGTCTCGTTCTGTCGGTAACGCTTTATAATACAGCCTGTGTCTTACCAGTGTAATACCCGTGTCTTACACTCTCTTACCAGTGTCTTACCCATACCGAGTACTTACATGTAAGTACGGGGTACCGGGTACTAACAGGTAGTTATGGGGTAGCCTACTTACCGGGTACTTACATGCGCTAGGACTATGAACGAAAATAACATTACAAATGTTCAATAAACAATATTCCAACAACCCAAATATTCAAGTGATAAGCTACATATTCAACCAATCATGCATTTGCACAGCAAATATGACAAAGCCAAATTAAATGTAGCCTAGGCTAATAAGCCGAGGAAAATGACTAGGCCTAATTGTAGGCCTATAGTCTACTCAAGTTGCAACAGTGCTTAAACCATGGGTAAGTGGGGTATTGTAGTGAAATTAATCTTCTTTTTTTTTAATCTGTTTAAATAGTTTATTATTGTTATATCAGAGATAAGGACTTTGAGAATAATAGCCTATCCTAGGCCTACACTACACTACTCTTGTGCTGATAACGGATCAAACATTTGATCATTTCTGTTTCAGTTCTTAAAATATACTTTCATAATTAGGCTATTTTATATTTCAAAATCGCCGGACATTGTATAGGCTAGTGAGAGGCTGAGCATGCGTAGCTGAAATAGCGAGCGTTAGCTAGATATACTACACTGAGCTAACAGCTACCGGTCCTCCACTGCACAAACAAACGCTACAGTTCACATAGGCTATTGCAGCAGGTAAACTACGACAAGAAAACAAAATCCAATAACTGTCTCAATAAACCAGTGAACTAAGGACAAACGCCCTCGGTGCTGCTTACGTTCGTTGCTGCCTAGTGCTACTATCAGCGCGCTCCAAGCTTTCTCTCCCTCTCCGCGTTGTCTAGACGTCTCTCTCTCTCTCTCTCTTTCTCTCTCTCTCTCTCTCTCCCTCTCTCTCTCTCTCTCCCTCTCTCTCTCTCTCTCTCTCTCTCTCTTTCTCTCTCTCTCTCTCTCTCTCTCTCTCCCTCTCTCTCTCTCTCTCTCTCTCTCTCTCTCCCTCTCTCTCTCTCTCTCCCTCTCTCTCTCTCTCTCTCTCTCTCTCTTTCTCTCTCTCTCTCTCCCTCTCTCTCTCTCTCTTTCTCTCTCTCTCTCTCTCTCTCTCTCTTTCTCTCTCTCTCTCTCTCTCTCTCTCCTCTCTCTCTCTCTCTTTCTCTCTCTCTCTCTCTCTTCTCTCTCTCTCTCTCTCTCTCTCTCTCTCTCTCTCTCTCTCTCTCTCTCTCTCCCTCGTCGTGTCATGTCAAAGCAGACAGAACGTGCGCGCACCGCTCGCTCATACAGTATTTGACTGTTCCCCCCTCCCGAATATTTTTTTTTTACAATATTCGTACGAATTTACTATTCGGGAAAAAGCTACTATTTGTACTCATCCGAATACCGTTCGGGCACACCCCTACTGGCTACTGCATCAATAGCAGAGCAATACAGTAGGCTACCGTGCTCCTTCAATAGGTTATATACCACTTTATATTACAGTACGCATACTGTAGCTAGACAGCACTTTACAACACAGAACATTAGGCCTATATCTAGCTGTACAGAACCTTACAACATACAGCAGTAGACATTAACCCACTGTAGCTGTATACAAGTACTTTACAACACAGCACACCTATAGCTGTAGAACACTTTACAACAACCTAGCTACTGTAGGCCAAACTTCTAGCTAGAACAGTTCGGCCTTTAGTATACCGACAGTAGCAGCACAGTTGGCCTATATTTAGATAACACTTTAAAAAACAGCAAGCAAAATAATGTAAAATTATTATTAGTATCATTATTGTTAGTATTAAATCACTGATGAAGAGGTTCACCCAAGAACTCATATTACCCAGACACATCACAGCTAGTCCTGTAATCAACCAGTATCGCTCTCAACCTGGAAATAATTTCTAACCTGGTTAAACAAAGTTCTGAGAGAAATGTTCTGTATTCTGTCTTCAATTGGAGGTGTTTTTGTCAAAGACAGCAATACAGAATAATTGTAGAAAATTCCAACTCTAAATTCTATCCCTATTATGGACTAACTTGTTTTCTCTAAATTCGTGTGTCAAATCCAGAAGTCACTAGCTACTCTGATGAGGTGGAATCGGATCACTGACTATTTAAGTGTCTGCCCCTCGTGACGTCTACTATGACGTCATAAAAGCAAGAGGAGATGTAAAGTGACGAAACGCCCTCTAGTGGTCTTTAATAAAAAATATATTTTGAGCTGCATTGAGTAATTATTCACATCGTTTCTAAGACACTTACATTGAGTCATCGGTTATGGATTATGATTATATGTGTGCAGTTAAAGACAGAATAATAAAACGTTTTACAGCAGGTTTTGGAAACTGCAACTGACTACAGTTCCCATGATGCACAGACCCCGTGCTTCCTCGCTATGTAGATTCATCTGTCTTGTTCTGTATGTAACATTTTATAATACAGCCCGTGTCTTACAGTGTCTTGGCGAAATGTGAGTTTTTAACTGCATAGGACATTAAAATTCACTTTTCTGAGACCGCAGAAACCGATTTTAGGTAGGTAAAAACAGCATATGCGGTGCCCTCTGTTGGTATTAATGTACAAACATGTAAACTGCGAGAATTTCATCATAATGTTGATTTGAATGTGTAGGCTAAGTGTTTGAAAGTGTGTAATAAAGTAGTAGCTATGTGTTACAATATGTTTAATAGCAGTTAGATTAGCAAGGTAGTTATTCACAGTGATAGCTAGCGGATTAGTAACGTAGCCGTCAGGCTAGTCTAGATGTTATTTTAAGATCCTACAACATTTATTTTAATAAAAAGCAAAGCTCACCTTGAGGAATGCTCCTGTATACTCGAACCCTGATTATTGGATGTTTGTATGGCACTATATTTTGTAATGTATGAACGAAATATGAGTCAGTTTACTTATAGCCTAATTAGCCTTGTTTATTGTGTCATTAAATTAGTCAGCGCGTGCATAGTTTTGGCGGTCACCCATGTAGTTCTCAACGGTGTTATAATTGTGTAGTCTGCTTTTCATGTAGCAGTAACAGTTTAGTCTTACTTTACATTAATAAGGGGACAATACTCAACATATACAAATAGGTATACTAGTTGCATGTAAACAACATGAATAGTGTTTGTAGGGAAATGTGAGTTTGGGGTTCTATAGAATAGGAATAGTGAGTTTATTTGTAATTATTACCTAGCTGACAGCCCAGGGTGAGAGGTTAATGTTTTTGGTAGCATAAGTTTATTGGTTGCTTTATTAGTTGGTTGTTAGCAGTTTTGATTGGCACACAGCTCTCGACCTAACAAATGCAGCATTACCAAACATGTCCTGCACGCATTCTAGTTTGGATATATATTTATATTTTAGAAAAAGTATTCATAAGCTATATCCATTAGAAAAAGCATTTCTATAGAGAGAAGAAAGACAGAATTAAGACAGACCCATACTGGAGTGAGCCTATTGCTTAATCAAACTGATTCGTCTGAGAGCAGCTGTTGTGAAAGATACTGACAGCATCGTCTACCTTTTCTGTCCATCTTAAATAGACCTGCTACACCCAACCCTGTGCCTGGGAAGTGTAACACATGCAAAATCAATCTACTATCTGCTTGTCGTGCATGCCAGTTTCAAATTGAGCTAAATAGTCGCTTTCTAATCTAATAAACAGATGCTGGTCTGGTATTACAGCATCCCCTCCCCTTGCCCCTACTACGACAAGTTAGCACCGCTATTAGCTACTATTCCTCCCTCACGTCTATTTTGACTGGGTGAGTGTAACAGAGACTGTGTGTGTCTTGTGTCCGACTGTGTGTATCGTGTTTGTTTGAAGCCAGGTGTCCATCGCTGTCCGCTAGAGGGACACAGCAGACCAGTGGCCCACACAAGCTTCACACCCCTGGAGGGATCAGGTACTGTGTTCTCTGTCTGCACACACACACACACACACACACACACTCACACACACACACACACACACACTCACACACACACACACACACACACACACACACACACACACACACACACACACACACACACTAACTAATCTGGTAACAAAGATTCTGAATTATAAGTCCTATTCTCATTACAGCGCCCCCTAAAGGAAAAGTGTGTTACAGAGCTATAAGCACTCCACATGTTGAACACGCTCACCAGAATCACTACTAGTTACTATTTCTACATGCTGGCAGCTTGAGTCCTTGCTCTCAATGTAGATACCTCAGCACGCATGCAGGTAACGTGGCATCAGCAGTAGAAATGTGGGCTGTTTTCCTACTCAACCCTCAACTCATAGAAATGAGGAATGTATCTATCCCAACTCCCACGTCCTGGTATCTCCTTGCCTTCTGTACATGTACTGGTGTAACAGAGTTGAATTGGTTAACTCACTTCTCAGTTTAAATACCGCCCACCAGTGGCATCAAACCGCTAGCTTTTCGGAGGTGTGTTTAGTAGCGGTGTTTACAAGAAGTGGTCACGTGAGTGTCGTAAATGAGGACCCAAGTTTGAACCCAGTGTGGGCAAAGTGCTGGTGGAAGCTATACTGACGAGCGACACAATCTGAAATCAGCAACACTGGGAATATTCATGTATCCATTTATATTTCATCAGCACATTTGTGTCGGCCTCCGCTGCTGCTCTCTGCATGCGTTTCCAGTGCTGCTGTGCATCTGTCACCCTCAAATGTACCCAGGGATCCCATTGTCAAGTTCAAGTTCAAATCAAGTTCAGCTACAGGCTTATCCCACCCAGGTGCAATACGGAGCGGTTCAGACGTTCCTTTATGGCAGCGGCCATCAGGCTCTTTAACAGTGCCTGAGTGTTGTAGAGGTGTGCATGTGTGCTATATCTATCTATCTATCTATCTATCTATCTATCTATCTATCTATCTATCTATCTATCTATCTATCTATCTATCTATCTATCTATCTATCTATCTATCTATCTATCTATCTATCTATCTACAGTATCAGTCTATCTATCCATCTATCTGTCTGTCTGTCTGTCTGTCTGTCTGTCTGTCTGTCTGTCTGTCTGTCTGTCTATCTATCTATCTATCTATCTATCTATCTATCTATCTATCTATCTATCTATCTATCTATCTATCTATCTATCTACAGTATCAATCTATCTAGCTACCTACCCACCCTCTCTCCCTCTGTCTGTCTGTCTGTCTGTCTGTCTGTCTGTCTGTCTGTCTGTCTGTCTGTCTGTCTGTCTGTCTGTCTGTCTGTCTATCTATCTACCTAGGTTCAATTTATTTGCCATTTACATACATACTGAGACATATATGACTGTCTAACGGCAAAATAATTCTAGAGTAGCTGATTTTAGTAGCTGAATTTACACAGAAAAAACAATTACAATTTATAAAATCCTATCAACTTGGCTTGATCCTCACAAGATGTCAGTAAAGAATAGGCTCTTTGCACAAGCTCCACTACTTCCTGAAATTCTACAGGCATATTTATTTCCTGTCCTATACCATTGGATGGAAGTGATTAATCAGGTGTGATCAGGTGTGCCTGATAAATCACTTCCATCCAATAGTATAGGACAGGAAATAAGGATGCCTGTAGAATTTCAGGAAGTAGTGGAGCTTGTGCAAAGAGCTTATTTGACCAGTAGAGGACAGGAGAGGCTCCATCAAACATGCGCCATTCTGCTCCACTCACCACTTTACACCTGTACATGGCACATGCATGTCTAGCCATGACTGATACACTGTGATGTGTCTGGATAAGTTGTCACTTCTGTCATTAAAACATGAATATATACCAGAGATCAGCAACCTATCAAAAGAAACATTTTTGGACAAAAAAATAATAAAAAATCTGATGGGAGCAGTGAAACATTTGAGCCTTATAATGAAGGCAGTGTTTCCCATAGATGCATTCTTTTCGTGGTAACACCCAGGAGGGACACATTAGAGGGAGAAGGGGGTTGTAGGGAAATTTTGAGCATCAAACACTTAATTTCCTTCGTTCTGATGAATTTTTAGACATGGGGTTTGGACTGGCACAAAGGCAAGGCAAGTTTATTTGAACCCAAACGTCCTCCTCGCATGCACACACACAGAGCCACAGAATGCATTCATGGGCGGAGGTCTGTGCTCTCTGAGCACCATTTCTCGTTTTATTATTCGTCTTAAATTACATTTACTCCATAGTCCAACTTCTTAAAACACTTTCCACAAGAAATATTGATGAAATGATGAGATGAAGCTATAGCACCACTAGAGGGCACCATCCTCAATCATCCATCTGTCCTCAGGTCCAGAAGGTGTTGATGATAATCTCCATCATCATCGCCCTGAAGAGTCTGCTGGAACAGAAGCGCTCGCCAGTCCTGAAGGACCTCATGATGGTAGATGGTAAATGGACTGCACTTATATTGCGCTTTTATCCTCTCATTCACCCATCCACACACCCAGGGGTGAAAATTAACTTTTTGGCTCACGGTGAGTCACCTGCCAAGGGGACTATAGATGAAAAAATCTACCGTCCGATTTACCGATTTTAAAATGAGGTCAAGGAGTTCTTTGCATGATGAGCTGCTGGCCATGGAGCTGGAATACAACCTGAAGATGTTCGAGAAGCAGATGGAGAACAAGGTGGCCGACTGCAGCCTGGCCAAGTTAAACGGTTTGTCTGTATATATAGACATACTGTAGGCTGTTTTTTATTGATCATAATGTCCATTTGTCTATCTTTATAATGGATGCTTTTTTGTCTTTGTAAACAAAGTAACAAAGTGTAACAAAAACAAATGTGATGTGCTGTATTTTGTGAAAATTGTTTGCAAATATTTTTTTTTACACATATGTTATGCACTCAATGTATTGTCACATTTTCTGTTTATTTTCTTCTTTTATTATTAAATAATAACATTAATACCTGTGGCTACCAGTAGGGGTCGTATGTGTTGTTTGTCTTGTGGACTGTTCTCATTCGTGTGCAGCCGTTGTGAAAGACAACTGAAAGCCTTGTTTTTGTGCGTGGCTGTAAGCCAGCGCACCAATGATAGCAAATGTCCAGTTGTCACTCCCTCCCTCCCTAGCTTCCTCCCTGGGTTCCTCCGTCGTGTTGTTGACCCGCAGTTCTATGTTGCTACCACAAGAGGCAGTGGTCCCAGAACCTGCAGTTCTATGTTGCTACCACAAGAGGCAGATAGACTGCATTTACCATTTTCGGCCACGGGAGGGCCGCAACAGGCTTAGATAGACGTTCCTTGTTCAGTTTCAGCAATAGAGGCAGATAGACTGCATTTACCGTTTTCGGCCACGAGAGGGCAACAGGCTTAGATAGAGGTTACCTGGTGGTGCTATGTCAGTTATTGAATTTATGTGCAGTAATTGAACATCTGAAATACTCCTGTTTTTAAATTATACCTACAGTATAGGTGTCTCAGTAATTACCCATTATATATTAGGCTATACTTGCATGTATTTACCAGGTAAATGTTTAGTAATTGTGGAATATGAAAGGAAGGGTTACCAAAAAAATGTTCAGTCAGTTAATTTAGCAATAGAAATCCATAAGCCTAGGGCCAATGGGCCTAGGATATAGACAATAAACTACCGGTGGAATGGTGGTGGAGCATCCATCGGGGACCCGCTGTAGGTCCACTAGCATTGTGTTATCTGGGTTTATCCCTTACCTTTGTCCAGAAACAGAAGTTGAACCAATTGCAGCAAAATAGCTAACGTTACAGGAATCATCAGTGTAACTGCTTTAGCCACTGACCGCTACCATTAATGTTATGTAAGCTGCTGATAGTTGTTGTGAGCTCATGAGCTATCCCACCTTCTGAATCCTATTTATGGGATTTGATGCATGTTGGGCCACATATTTCTTGAAAACAATCTTTATTTGCAACTCATATTACAATGAAAATTAACCACAATCAATTTTCAGCTAAGTCTGGTTATGTTAAAGCAAGAAAATAATAAGGAATAAGGCAATCAAAGTGATGACATTACTCATGAGCTCTCAGACTTGGCGAGCAGGTGCACCTGGCAGTGCTGCAGGAAGGCGTCCAGGAAGGGGGCAGGGCCCACAGTGGTGCAGCCTCTGCCGCTTGGCCCCCGGGCCCCTTGGAGACAATGTCCATGTCCGGGCTGCAGACGCTGCAGACCACTACGGCGGGAACACCTCCGCGCACAGGAACTCACCCTTCTCCTCCTGTCTCCTTTCTGGGCCTCCCGGGCCCCTGGCCTCACCGCCTTCTCTGCCAGCTTGGCGGGCCCACTGGGGACCTTCTCCACCCCTGATGACACCACCCCCGCCGCCTGGCACTGACTCTGGGCGTTGTGCAGCTTGGTGTGGGCCAGGAGGGACAGGTGGTGCAGAAAGACCTTGCCGCAGACCTGGTGGCAGACCAAAATGCCTCTGGACGCAATTGGAGAAACCTACAAACAATCACGAGCAACGAAAGGTGGGTTAGTCGTCGTATCGTCGTATCAAGTAGGTACAGTCGTTGTATCAAACCCGACCCATGTTAGATAAACAGTTGTGATTGGCGTGCCTGACCTGGCAGGGGTACGTCTCGCCCTTTAGGCGCTTGTTGATCAGCGGCCGGGTGCCATCGCCCCGACGGATGTCCTTCTCCTGGCTGTGCTTCTTCTTGCGGTGCAGGTAGAGCTTGGCCGTGCTCGGGAACTCCATGTCGCAGGAGCCGTACGCCAGAACCTTCTGCTTGGTGTCGCCATTGTTCGTCAGAGGCGGCCTTCCTCCTCCTCTTCCTCCTCCTTGTCTGACTTCAGCGGGCCTAGTCCTCTTTTCCAGGAGCCACTCCTTGACGTGGTAGGTCCTCTGGTGGCTGTTGAGGCCCGCAGGAGAGTGGAAGTTCTTACCGTAGTACGAGCATGGGTACGGTGCAGCAGGCGGGGGTCGGGGCCGTCTGTGGTGGCGTCGGGGCTGTTGGAGGCATCCGAGGCGGGGGACCACACGGCCTCAAAGCCGGGAGTGGGCGAGTCGAGAGCAAGAGGGCTATTGTCATTGTCAGGGTTTTACAGATCACTGCAGCTGGACTGCTGGTGGCGGAGCAGCACCTGCTTCTGGCTGAATGTCCGTCGGCAGGGGGCACAGGCGACATCGGCGACTTGTCGCGGGGGCCCTCGGGGTTGGAAGTTGGCCACCGCTTCCGTCGCTCCCACGCTGCCGAGACACGGATCAGCACAGTTCGCAAGGGGGGCGTCGTCATCCTCATCATCGTCGTCACGGAGATCGTCGTGGAGATGGCAGTGCAGCTGCAGGGAGGAGAGCAGGGAGAAGGCATTGCAACCGGCCGCACACTGGTGGGGGGGCGAAGTGTCCAGAGCTGCTAAGTTTATTTTTGAATTTCAAGGGGCGTTATCAATGGTGGCAGACCAAAATGCCCTGGATGCAATTGGATAGACCTACAAACAATCACGAGCATCGAAAAGTGGGTTAGTCGTCATATCATTGTATCAAGTAGGTACAGTTGTTGTATCAAACCCGACTCACATTAGAGTTGTGATTGGCCATCCAATGAGTTTTCTCCAGAGGGTGGCTGGGGTCTCCCTGAGAGATCGGGTGAGAAGTTCAGTCATCCAGGAGAGACTCGGAGTAGAGCCGCTGCTCCTTTGCATCGAAAGGAGCCATTTGAGGTGGTTCTGGCATCTAGTGAGGATGCCTCCTGGGCTGGGAGGAGGCCGCTGGGTAGACCCAGGACCAGGTGGCGGGACTACATCTCCGTACTGGCCTGTGAGCGGCTAAAGATTTCCCAGACAGAGCTGGTTGATGCTGCTAGGGAAAGGGATGTCTGGGGCCCCCTGCTGGAGCTGCTGCCTCCGCGACCTGACCCCGGATAAGCGGATGACAATGGATGGTGTAGGTGGAGTTCAGCAGGTTGGAGAACAGGCCGTGGTCACAGTGGTGTGGAGAGTTCAGCATGTTGGAGAACTTGCTGTTGTCAGGGTGGTGTAGAGAGTTCAGCAGGCTGAAGAACAGGCCGTCATTGTGGTGCCGTGGAGAGTTCAGCATGTTGGAGAACAGTCTGTGGTCGGGGTGGGTGAGATCTCTGCAACCTGAATGAAAATTTTATTTTTTAGCTTGAAATTGGGTACCGGTGCAACAAATGTGTATTTTATAAGAAAAGCATGACATTTCTAGTTAGTATATCCTATACCATTATTTACCAGATGTGGAGTTCAGCAGGTTGGAGAACAGGCCGTGGTCAAGGTGGTGTGGAGAGTTCAGCATGTTGGAGAACAGGCCCTCATTGGGTTGGTGTAGAGAGTTCAGCATGTTGGAGAACAGGCCCTCATTGGGTTGGTGTAGAGAGTTCAGCAGGTTGGAGAACAGGCTGTGGTCAGGGTGGGTGAGATCTCTGCAACCTGAATGAAAAATTTATTTTTTAGCTTCAAATTGGGTACCGGTGCAACAAATGTGTATTTTATAAGTAAAGCATGAAATTTCTAGTTAGTATATCCTATACCATCATTTACC
This sequence comes from Borostomias antarcticus, assembly GCF_949987555.1. Taxonomy (NCBI): domain Eukaryota; kingdom Metazoa; phylum Chordata; class Actinopteri; order Stomiiformes; family Stomiidae; genus Borostomias; species Borostomias antarcticus. The sequence goes on from NW_028176112.1 coordinate 990,182, forward strand.
AGATGTGGAGTTCTGCAGGTAGGAGAACAGGCCGTGGTCACAGTGGTGTTGAGAGTTCAGCCGGTTGGAGAACAGGCCGTCATTGGGGCAGTGTGGAAAGTTCAGCTCGTTGGAGAACAGGCTGTCATTGGGGAGGTGTGGAGAGTTCAGCATGATGGAGAACAGGCCATGGTTGGGATGCTGTGGAGAGTTCAGCTGGTTGGAGAACAGGCCGCCATTGCGGCATTGTGGAGAGATGAGAGGTTGGAGAACAGGCCGTGGTCGTGGTGGTGTAGATTGTTTAGCAGTTTGGAGAACAGGCCATCATTGGGATGGTGTGGGGAGCTCAGCAAGTTGGAGAACAGGCTGTAGTTTGGGTAGTGTGGAGAGTTCAGCAGGTTGGAGAACAGGCCTTGGTTGGGGTGATGTGTAGAGTTCAGCAGGTTGGAGAAAAGGTCATCATTGGGGTGGTGTGGAGAGTTCAGCAGGTTGGAGAACTTGCCCTATTCAGGGTGGTGTGGAGAGTTCAGCAGGTTGGAGCACAGGCCGTAGTTGAGGTGGTGTGGAGAGTTCAACAGGTTGGAGAACAGGCAGTGGTTGGGGTGATGTGGAGAGTTCAGCAGGTTTGAGAACAGGTCGTATTGGGTTGGTGTGGAGAGTTCAGCAGGTTGAGAACAGGCCATGGTTGAGGTGCTGTGGAGAGTTCAGTAGGTTGGAGAACAGGCCGTAGTCAGGATGATTTGGAGAGATAAGCAGATTGGCGAACTTGCGGTGTTCAGGGTGGTGTGGAGAGTTCAGCAGGTTGGAGAACAGGCCGTCACTGTGGTGCCGTGGAGAGTTCAGCATGTTGGAGAACAGGCTGTCATTGGGGTGGTGTGGAGAATTAAGCAGGTTGGAAAACAGGCCGTGGTTGGGATGCTGTGGAGAGTTCATCAGGTTGGAGGACAGGCTGTGGTCAGGTTGGTGTGGTGAATTCAGCAGGTTGGAGAACAGGCCATGGTCACGATGGTGTGAAGAGTTCAACAGGTTGGAGAACTTGCTGTGTTCAGGGTGGTGTGGAGAGTTCAGCAGGTTGGAGCACAGGCAATTATTGGGGTGGTATGAAGATTTCAGCAGGTTGGAGAACAGGCCATCATTGGGGTGGTGTGGAGAGCTCAGCAAGTTGGAGAACAGGTCGTAGTTGGGGTGGTGTGGAGATTTCAGCAGGTTGGAGAACAGGCAGTGGTTGGGGTGATGTGTAGAGTTCAGCAGGTTGGAGAACAGGTCATATTGGATTGGTGTGGATAGTTCAGCAGATTGGAGAATAGGCTGTGGTCGGGATCTCTGCTGATGCTGAGACCATTGTGCAGGCAGTGTTTTTGAAAAATGTATTTTTTTGACTTGAAATTGGGTACCAGTGAAACAATTGTGCATGTTATAAGAAATTGCATGACATTTCTAGTTAGAATGGCCTATACCATAATTTTATCAGATGTGGAGGAAAGCCACCTGACCCCTGAGGACCGTGAGAGGTAAAATCCAAGATGGCCGCTAGTGCCTTGGGTCTAATTTTCAAACACGCTCAATTTTGGAACCAGTGTAGAAAAACATATAAGGTGTCATATCCAACTAAATTGGGGATGTACAGTATACATTCTTTTGAGCCTGCCAGAACCCAAGGATCAAGGTCAAGGTCAAATTAACGTAGCAAGTGTTTTAATGTTCTGCTCGAGTACTACCTGGGCTGGAGTAATGTTCTCTAGTTCCAGACTTCTGTGTGGATAGCTGTTTCAAGACATCATTCATGCCGTACTATTCACTTGTTGGTTTGTACATCAGCACCACAAATCTCTCCAGCAGTAACTGATTGTTCATGGACCTCGCTTGGTGTGAAAACCACAACAGGCCTATGCTCTATGTAAGCACAACTAGCGAGTTCATCAAGACAGATTGATGAAAGCAACCGTTTCGCGGCAGAAAATAGATTTTTAGAAACTGCATTCTAAGTGCTCCGACCAACGCCATTACATGGATATACTGGCTCGCGCTGGATTTTAAATTTCTTCTACATGCCTCCGAACTACGCCAAAGTGATCTCGGTGAGTCAAACGTCTTATAATATGTCGTAAATAAGGTCCAGGTTGTCAAAAACGAGCATTGTCCTTTAAATTGGAAAAAATATGGATGGTAGTGAACGGTGGATGACAAATAATTTTTTGATCCCGTTTTAATTGTGCCATGACCACAACATGTGTTTGTCAATTTAAAACATAAATTTTACTGATCTCTGTTAACTCGCAAGTTAGCTAATATTAGCTAGCTGACATTAACCAAAACCTTGTGTGGGATATTTTGATTCTGAGATATGACTGCTAATTAGGTGTTTGGTTGTGGCTGCATTCTTTTTAGATAATCACCGGCTGGCCAATCTTCCTGTTTCCACTTAGGCACTCTATAGGGATGAGTTCATCAATATATAATCTGTAGGTTACCAGCTACAACATGAACTAGTGTTTATGCCAGCAGTCGGCCCTGAAACCATGAAGGAATGGGACAGTAATACACTGTGTTGGGTTCATTGTGGCAACCATTTATACCACCACAAATTTAAATTTGGGTTTAGGTTTTCCAGACTTTTTCAGAGAACAGTTTCGCACTAAATCCCTCACACGATTCTCTCCGCCTCAGTCAGTCGCAGTACGAGTTTGTCTGAGGTAACACCAGTCAGCTGTTATTTCTCGTGTCCAGTCCACTGTCTGAGGCGAGATATCAGGCTCATTAGTTAGTAGGGAATTGATTGATTTTTTTGGTAACAGAACTAGGACTACTGTTTTAATATTGTGGGGCATTAGCTAGTAGGCTAACTTGCCAGCTCATCAGCGTGTAAGGAATGGCACTGCAGTATTTTCTTTTATCTTCCCTCTCTATATTTTCACTTTTTTGATAGTTAAGCTGTCTCTTGGTCATAGTCATACACATATAACGAAACTGTTGGCACGTGTCTGCTGCTTGTCTGAGGTAACGCCAGTCGGCTGCTATTCATCGTGTCCAGTCCACTGTCTGAGGCGAGCTATCAGGGTCATTAGTTAGTAGGGAATTAAAATATCATGTTTTGATTTTTTTTGGTAACAAAACTACTAGGACTACTATGTTTTAATATATTGTGGGGCATTAGTCAGACTCGGTGTATATCCACTGCGTTTTATTGAGAGAAATGACAGAGGGTGGACTTAAGCAATGTAGGCCTAATTGAGACATTTGCGAGGATGAAGAAAAGAAGAACACAGTTCAGATAGTCTACACATTCCAAGAATAGCCTACTTTTAAATATTTTTTGTCATTTTCATGTGTTAAACAAATTTGAGTAGCCTACATTGGACTATTAGGCTTAGCCTTTACCATGACATGTTGCCTCTGAGCGAATTGAGTGAAAATACCGTATAGCCTATTGAGCCTAGTGATTTGTCTTACAGTACATTAGTATGGCTATACTATTTGTTGGGGAGTTCTAGCACATACTAGGCCTACTGGTGACTACATAACTGCAGTTGATGCCTGGAAGTGCTGTGTCATGTTTAGTCTGGTCTCTTATAATAAAGAACACGTCTTTTGTTATCCCCGGTCCTCGTTCTTATGTAGAAATAAGTTTATATAGCTCCAGTATATCACAGCTATATGATTCAGCTGGTACAAATTATGATAAATTCAATAGGCTATTTTAATGAATATATTATTAGAAACATATTTTTGATTGACAGACAGGCTAGGGGCCCCTTTGAGGTGAAAAAACCCATGGGAATAAAAGTGAATCTATGCCCCTGACAATGACCCAAAGCATTCAGCGAAAGCAAGACAAGAGTTTTTCAAGGCAAAGAAGTGCAATGTTCTGCAATGGCCAAGTCAAACACCTGACCTGAATCCAACTGAGCATGCATTTCACTTCCTGAGGACAAAACTGAAGGGAAACGGCCCAAAGAACAAGCAGGAAGTGAAGACAGTTGCAGTAGAGGCCTGGCAGAGCATCACCAGGGATGAAACCCTGCGTCTGGTGATGTCTGTGGTTCCAGACTTCAGGCTGGATTTGACTACAGTAAATGATTTGCAACCAAATATTAAACATGGCAATTTGATTCATGATTTTGTTAGTTTGTCCAACTACTTTTGTCCTTTAAAAGGGAGGTTGGGTACATATAAAATTTGTTGTAATTCCTACACCTGATTTGGATGTAAATACCAGAATTAAAGTTGAAATTCTGCATTTAAAGCACATATTTAATGTTTCATTTAAAATCCATTGTGGTAGTGTACAGAGCCAATATGATGAAAATTGTGTCAATGTCCAAATATTTATGGACCTAACTGTATACCAATGGTTCTTGCCACAATGAACCCAACACTGTCGCATTCAGTATTGGTTGGTGGAGGACAGTAGAAGACTGCCTGGGAAACGACGAAAGACTCCCCATTGGTCAATGATGCTTTCAATGAACCGCTATGCCAAGTGAGGTCAGTGAAGAATCAGTGTTACTGCTGCAGAGATGTGTGGTGCTGATATATCACCCCAACAAGTGAGCAGCAAGGACATAAAAGATGCCAGGAAAGAGCTCTCCGCACAAGTCTGGAACTAGAGAACATTCTTCCAACCCAGGTGGCACTCAAGCAGAACATAAAGAGTACATGCTACGTAATTTGACCGTGACCTTGATCCTTGGTTCTGGCATTCTTAAAAGTATCACTAAATGAGTGTGCATCTCCAATTTTGTTGGAAATTACACCTTAAATGTTTTTCTACAATGGTTCCAAAATTAAGCATGTTTGAAAATTTGAGGTTGACTCTCACTTACCCCCACATCTGAAAATAAACCTTATGGTAAGTATTATAGAACATTGCACAATTGTTGTGATGTCTGTCTGTCTGTCTGTCTGTCTGAGGGTGTTGGTCTCTGATATTTTTGAAAATATCGAAAAATCTGCAAGAGGACAAAGACACAGACGTCTGGGTCAGTGACTGTCATTACAAATACATTCACATATCCACAGTATATTGTCAGTCACTGATTTTGCTTGTGTGTTTTCAAATACTGTGAAGAAAACACAGGTGATGCTAATGTATACTATGTGGCTATACTCTCACCTTTGCAATGGTTGTTCTTTTTCCTCTACCAGCAGATCCTGCGTCTTATTTTACTGTTTCTCCCTTCTTTTCCTGTTTCTCCCTTTTCGTCATCTTTCTCTTTCTCCTCTTTCTGTTTATCTTTCTCCTCCTCTCCCCTGGCCTTCTTCATCTCCTCCTCTTCTTTCCACTTTTTCATGTCCTCGGTTTTCTCCCGGTACTTCTCTACAGCCATCTTCCCTTTATGCTTTTCCATTTCCCTTCTATCCTTCTCCTCTTTCTCTTTGCTGTCCACCATGTCCATGTACTTCATGAAGGTCAGGAAGTTCTCGTTTTTCTTCCGGTGCTTCTCTAGAGGCTTCATCTCTTTCTGTTCCTTTTCTTTCTGCTTTCTATCTTTCTCCTCTTTCTTTTTCTGTTTCTCCTCCTCTTGCCTGGCCTTCCTCTTCTCTTTCTTTTCCTGCTGTCTCATCTTAAATTCACTCCACATCTTTTTCAGGCGAGCAAAGATGCCCCCAGATGTCTGAGATGGCCGCTGGTCACTGGTCGCCAGCTCCCTAGAGGGACACTGAACAGCAATATCAGACATCTTGGCTGTCTCCCCCCTCCTCCCCTCATCTTCCTCCCTCAACTCCGTCCTCAACCTTTTCACCCTCTGGTCCAACTCCCTGATCATGACGGCCATCATGTTCTCCAGTTGCATCTGCTCCATTTTCTGGCTCTTTACCTCTCTCTCCTTCATCATCCTGGCCGTCTCAATCCTCCTCCCCTTTTCTTCCTCCCTCAACTCCACATTCAACATGGACATCCGCTGGTCCAACTCCCTGATCAGGAGGTACTTCTCTCTCTCCTGGCTCCTTTCCCCTCTCTCCTCCAGGCATTTATTAACCATCTTGGCTATCTCGTTCCTACTCCTCTCCTCTTCCTTACTCCTCCTCCCCTCATCTTCCTCCCTCAACTCGACCCTCAACGCGGTCATCCGGTCATCCATCGATCTCGTCAGGAGGACCTGAATGCGCTCCATCTCCTCCGACTTCCCGGGTCTCCTCTTCTCCTCCTCCTGCCTCCCCCTCCCCTCATCTTCCACCCACGCCTGCCTCCTCAATCTGGGCATCTGTGAGCCGACGAGGTCCCTCTCCCTCTCCTGGCTCTGCGTCTCTCTGTCCTTCAGGTATTCCTCTACCATCCTGGCTGTCTCGCTCCTCCTCATCTCCTTCTCCTGCCTCCTCCTCCGCTCGTCTTCCTCCCTCAACTCCCTCTTCATCTTGGCCATCCGGCGGCGCATGTCTCTGGCCACGTTCTGCAGCTGCTCCTCCACCCAGACAGTCTCGCAGGGCTTCGTCATTCCTAAAGGCTATGGGGGTCAGGGGGGCACAGGGACAACCAGTCAGTCACACCGGGGTCACATTCATGCAGTCAATACACTGTAGTACAGTGATCATAAGATATCACAGTGCATTGGCTACTCCTAGCATGGCACAGTACGATTATACATAGCTTCAGTGTTGCAAGATGTCACAGTGAACTGGCTACTGCTATTAATAGCAGAGCAATACAATACATCACAGTACAGTACTGCTCCTAATAGGTTATGTACCAATTTACATTACAGCAAGCATACTGTAGTCATACAGCACTTTACAACACAGAACAGTGGGCCCATACCTAGCTACTGTATACAGGTAGTTTAGGTGCAAAGCGTCTGAGCATCAAGAGACTAACAAGCTGCACGCAGAGTGAACAGTCATCATGTATTGCAAACATAAAGGCAGCAGCAAGAAAAGAGGAGAGAAAGGAACAGGATGAGAAGGTAGCAAAGTTGCTGGTCAAAGCTACCAGTCTGCTGATCAGTTTTGAGTGTCTGTAGCTATCTGGTACGCTACAGGGAAAATAGTAGGCTAGATAGTTGGCTAGATAGTAGGCTAGTGCTGATGATTTCTGTCACAGCATACACTGCATGCCCTCTCCAGTCCCCTAATAGGTCTTATTTCATTTCCACTTGACTACTAACTTGATTGAGCATGCTACATTTGAGCAGTAGGATGATAATATGGCTAAAAGGTAGGCTACAAGATGCACAGTGCACAGGCTACTCCTATCATGGTACAGTACTCCTACACATACAGTAACTTCAGTTTTACAAGATGCCACAGTGCACTGGCTACTGCATGAATAGCAGGGCAATACAGTACCATGCTCCTTCAATAGGTTAATATACCACTTTATATTACAGCAATACTACAGCCTATATTTGGATATACAGGATTTTACAACACAGCACAGTAGGCCTACTGTAGCTAGATAACACTTTACAAAACAGCAAGCAAAACAATATAAAATTATTATTATCATTATTGTTATTATTATTATTGATTCACTAATTAAGAGGAGGTTCACACAGGAACTCATATTACCCAGACACATCACTGTTAGTCCTGTAATCAACCAGTATCGCTCTCAACCTGAACATAATTTCTAACCTGGTTAAACAAAGTTCTGAGAGAAATGTTCTGTATTCTGTCTTCAATTGGAGGTGTTTTTGTCAAAGACAGTAATACAGAATAATTTCAGAAAATTCCAACTCTAAAGTCTATCCCTATTATGGACTTACTTGTTTTCTCTAAATTCGTGTGTCAAATCCAGAAGTCACTAGCTACTCTGATGAGGTGGAATCGGATCACTGACTATTTAAGTGTCTGCCTCAGTAACGTCTACTATGACGTCATAAGCAAGGGGAGATGTAAAGTGACGAAACGCCCTCTAGTGGTTTTTATTAATAATAAATAAAATAAAAAATGTTTTGGGCTGCATTGAGTTATTATTCACATAGTTTCTGAGACACATTGAGTCACTGTTTATTGATTTTGATTATATGTTGCAGTTTAAAGACAGAATAAAAGGCTTTACAATAGGTTTTGGAACACTGGGTGTAAACTGACTACAGTTCATATGATGCACACACCCCGTGCTTCCTCGCTATGTCAATAGATTCATCTGTCTCGTTCTGTCGGTAACGCTTTATAATACAGCCTGTGTCTTACAGTGTCTTACCAGTGTAATACCAGTGTCTTACACTCTCTTACCAGTGTCTTACCCATACCGAGTACTTACATGTAAGTGCGGGGTACCGGTAGTCTAGGGGTACCGGGTACTTACAGGTAGTTATGGGGTAGCCTACTTACCGGGTACTTTCATGCAAGTACTCCAAACCTACCTGTAAGAACCCCGTACTTACCTGTAAGTACCCCGTACCTACCTGTAAGTAAAAGTACCTATGCTACTGTGCACGCCATGTACGTACCCGGTAAGTACCCCGTACCTACATGTAAGTACCCGGTATGTACCCCGTACCTACATGTAAGCAGGGCTGAAAATTAACACCCGCCAATGGCGGGTAAAATTTAGATTTGGCGACTAAATTTCGGAGGCTATCCGCCACGCTGGCGGGTAAATGTTTGTACCAATAGAGTCATGTAATAAATGATGCGTGCGATGTCGCCACATCCATGCCATAGACCGGCGTTCTGTTTGTTGTGCGTTGCTCCCCCGCTGCACCAAATCAAGTTTTCAGTCACATGACTGTTGCCTCGCGCACTAGGAGAGACTGGTGACGCGAGGCTACTCGCGCACAGAACATCGTTCCCATTGACCTCAGAGGACGCGCGCTTCTACAGTCAACACCTACAGTAGATGTGTACCATCCTGTCTCTGGGCTTCCATAGCATACCAAGCCACTGTTTCTCAGAAGGGATGTCTTTGATCGCTTGTCATGTAGCTTATAAACTCTGATGACGGTACTGGTTCCTCCTTGACCGACTTCACTGGTCATCCAGCCATAGGCGTAGTTTTAGGTATGGACGCTATGGACATGTCCATACCAAAGCCACGGAAACACGAATTGTCCCTACCAAAAATAATACAGAGTGAAAACTGTAGTTTTTAATTACCATTCACAACTTGCGAAAGCAAAACGGTTGGGAATTAAGACCAGGTTGACAGCTGCGTTCAGCAAGCTTTCCAATCAACAATATACAGTAGCCTACTTTCCCGCCATCGCCTCTGTGACCCAGCGAGGGCCTCGCGAGCTCAGCAGCTCACAGCACATCGAGCATCGACTGTCGGCAACAGCGGGAATTTTGATTAAGCAGAAGTAAGATTGAAGTTATTGAACAATAGGGAATACAATATGTTGACCGACAATTATTTTTCTGTAGCCTACAGAGTTGTATCAATGATAATAGTTTAGTTTGCGTCCTACTAAATGCCTATGTAAACTGTAATGTTAGTGCTAGCTGGTGGTGCAGCTAGAGCTGTACGTATTAGCTATAACGTTAGGTCTCGTAAACGTTTGCTGAGGCAGAGATAAGGTGCTGTAATGTTGTCATAACAGTTGTCTTTAGCTAGTAATAAATCAGTTTTGGTATAACCGTTGCAAACTCCTAGGTTTGAGCAATGACTAGCTAGGTTCACTTGCCCACTGAATTGCATAACAGGCTAAACAAACGAGACTAGACGTCTGGTTTGTTTATGCAATTCAGTCCAAGTCCAGCGTAATTATGTTCATATTTCATATGCTACACAGAATAGGCTGTAGGCTACACGGAAAAGAGTGTTTCATGTCTGCAAGTAGTTTGATATTGTCAATCATTTCCCTTTTATGACCAGAAAAAAATTGACAGAAATGGACATTGTAATTTTTTTGGTCAAAGCAGCAGAAAGGCAGGACCTGGAGAGGCAGGCGGTAGATGCATCAGGGTTACAGGTGAGATTATAGTCTGACTCAACAGATGTAGGTTTTGTGGATAAACCTTGTCATTCGTTGTCACATTGCCCAATCAGTGGCGACAGAAATTAATCTGATTCGGCCACCACCCAGATTCAATCCAGACTACGTGAAACAACAACAACCTATTGTGTCCCTACCAAAGCTCAAATCAAACCTACGCCCCTGCATCTTGCAACACTTAAACTATGTATAATCGTACTGTGCCATGCTAGGAGTAGCCAATGCACTGTGATATCTTATGATCACTGTACTACAGTGTATTGACTGCATGAATGTGACCCCGGTGTGACTGACTGGTTGTCCCTGTGCCCCCCTGACCCCCATAGCCTTTAGGAATGACGAAGCCCTGCGAGACTGTCTGGGTGGAGGAGCAGCTGCAGAACGTGGCCAGAGACATGGGCCGCCGGATGGCCATGATGAAGAGGGAGTTGAGGGAGGAAGACGAGAGGAGGAGGAGGCAGGAGAAGGAGATGAGGAGGAGCGAGACAGCCAGGATGGTAGAGGAATACCTGAAGGACAGAGAGACGCAGAGCCAGGAGAGGGAGAGGGACCTCGTCGGCTCACAGATGCCCAGGTTGAGGAGGGAGGCGTGGGTGGAAGATGAGGGGAGGGGGAGGCAGGAGGAGAAGAGGAGAAGAGGAGACCCGGGAAGTCGGAGGGGCGTCTGGAGCGCATGCAGGTCCTCCTGACGAGATCGATGAACGACCGGGTGACCGCGTTGAGGGTCGAGTTGAGGGAGGAAGATGAGGGGAGGAGGAGTAAGGAAGGGGAGAGGAGGAGGAACGAGATAACCAAGATGGTTAATAAATGCCTGGAGGAGAGAGGGGAAAGGAGCCAGGAGAGAGAGAAGTACCTCCTGATCAGGGAGTTGGACCAGCGGATGTCCAGGTTGAATGTGGAGTTGAGGGAGGAAGAAGAGGGGAGGAGGATTGAGACGGCCAGGATGATGAAGGAGAGAGTGTTGTGGGCCCAGCTCGGTCTTTGGGTCCAGTCCGGGAGTCGAGTCGTAGGGGCAGTGAGGCACACGCTTCGAGGACGCGGACTCCACCCCTTGCCGGAGAGGCCGGCTCCGCCCGGCAGCAGCAGCAATCACCTGCCAACTCGTTGCAGCTGTTGCCTGTTAGCGGAGCCTCTACAAGAGGACGCTGGAACCACCGCTCGGGGCTCAGACGTTTCTAGCCCTCATAGGGTAATCAGACGAGCTGGCTATCGCCCCTGATCCATTTTGAAGTTTGCTTATTTCGACTAACGATTTGTTTTCCCTGTGTTGTGTTCCCTCTTTTGTTCCCCCCGGAAGGTCCAGCGTCCTCGCGCCTCTCCGGCCCCCGCGTCCTCCCGGCCTCCGCGCCGCGTTTCCCATTCGCTTCCTGCCCTCGACTCTCCCCTCCCGGACTCCGCTCCCCGCACGCCTCCTGGACCTCCCTCGCTCCGCGGGACTGCCGCCGCTCCGCCTCCTCTCACCACCAAAGACCGCCAGAGTTCCCGGACCCTTCCCTCCACCTCTCGTAGGGCCTCGCAGCACATTCACAAACACATTCCGGCTGATACCCATACCGCACACACCGCACCCACGCACCCCTCTTTGTTTCCCCATCTCATGTACATACCACACACACGCATCCATACATACCCCCCATTGGTTTGCACCTCCCCCATTTTGTTGTGGCACCAGTTCTCCCCATTTTATTATTTATTATTAAACGGCCAAGTGCCAACCACTCCCCTCTGTCTGCCTGTTCTGTCCGGGGGTCTCACTACACGGGTCCAGGGTCCGCGTTCCGGCCCCTGACAGAGAGAGGTAAAGAGCCAGAAAATGGAGCAGATGCAACTGGAGAACATGATGGCCGTCATGATCAGGGAGTTGGACCAGAGGATGAAAAGGTTGAGGACGGAGTTGAGGGAGGAAGATGAGGGGTGGAGGGGGGAGACAGCCAAGATGTCTGATATTGCTGTTCAGTGTCCCTCTAGGGAGCTGGCGACCAGTGACCAGCGGCCATCTCAGACATCTGGGGGCATCTTTGCTCGCCTGAAAAAGATGAGGAGTGAATTTAAGATGAGACAGCAGGAAAAGAAAGAGAAGAGGAAGGCCAGGCAAGAGGAGGAGAAACAGAAAAAGAAAGAGGAGAAAGATAGAAAGCAGAAAGAAAAGGAACACCAGAAAAAGATGAAGGCTCTAGAGAAGCACCGGAAGAAAACTGAGAACTTCCTGGACTTCATGAAGTGCAAAGAAATGGAGGAGCGGAAGCAGAAAAAGAAAGAGGAGAAGAAAGAGAAAGAGGAGAAGGATAGAAGGCAGAAAGAAAAGTAAATTGAAAAGCAGAAAGAGAAGATGGCTGTAGAGAAGTGCTGGGAGAAAACTGAGGACATTAAAAAGTGGAAAGAAGAGGAGGAGAGGAAGAAGGCCAGGGGAGAGGAGGAGAAAGAGAAACAGAAAGAGGAGAAAGAGAAAGATGACGAAAAGGGAGAAACAGTAAAAGAAGGGAGAAACAGGAAAAGAAGACGCAGGATCTGCTGGTAGAGGAAAAAGAACAACCATTGCAAAGGTGAGAGTATAGCCACATAGTATACCTTTAGCATCACCTGTGTTTCCTTCACAGTACTTGAAAACACACAAGCAAAATCAGTGACTGACAATATACTGTGGATATGTGAATGTATTTGTAATGACAGTCACTGACCCAGACGTCTGTGTCTTTGTTCTCTTGCAGATTTTTCAATATTTTCAAAAATATCAGAGACCAACACCCTCAGACAGACAGACAGACATCACAACAATTGTGCAATGTTCTATAGGCAGGGCTGAAAATTAACTTTTAGGCTCACCTGCCAAGGGGACTGGTAGATGAAAAAATCCACCGGCCAAGTATATTTTTTACTGGCCAAAATAATAAAATAATACATTTTTTGTCACATTATACATCTGTTTCAGTACTTTTCATTCAGATAATAGTATTATTTTGAATACATGCTTAAGGAAGAGGCCAAAAGTAAAATTTAAAATAAAGTAGTTTAATTCGATGGCTTGAAACATTGCAATTCATATAAATTCAAATATTAATTTCCATTCACTTCCACAGTGTAGAATTATCCATAACTAGCTAACCCTACACAAATATGAGATAGAAATGATCCAAGCCTTAACCTCATGGTCTTTATGAGTTTATGAACAAAATTAATATACTGTAACATATTCACAGCCTGTCATCATGTTAAACCTGAGCTGGATGCAGGGGCGTAGGTTTGATTTGAGCTTTGGTAGGGACACAATAGGTTGTTGTTGTTTCACGTAGTCTGGATTGAATCTGGGTGGTGGCCGAATCAGATTAATTTCCGTCGCCAGTGATTGGGCAATGTGACAACGAATGACAAGGTTTATCCACAAAACCTACATCTGTTGAGTCAGACTATAATCTCACCTGTAACCCTGATGCATCTCCTGCCTGCCTCTCCAGGTCCTGCCTTTCTGCTGCTTTGACCAAAAAAATTCCAATGTCCATTTTTGTCTGGTCATAAAAGAGAAATGATTGACAATATCAAACTACTTGCAGACATGAAACACTCTTTTCCGTGTAGCCTACAGCCTATTCTGTGTAGCATATGAAATATGAACATAATTACGCTGGACTTGGACTGAATTGCATAAACAAACCAGACGTCTAGTCTCGTTTGTTTAAGCCTGTTATGCAATTCAGTGGGCGAGTGAACCTAGCTAGTCATTGCTCAAAACTAGGAATTTGCAACGGTTATACCAAAACTGATTTATTACTAGCTAAAGACAACTGTTATGACAACATTACAGCACCTTATCTCTGCCTCAGCAAACGTTTACGAGACCTAACGTTATAGGTAATACGTACAGCTCTGACTAGCTGCACCACCAGCTAGCACTAACATTACAGTTTACATAGGCATTTAGTAGGACGCAAACTAAACTATTATCATTGATACAACTCTGTACAGAAAAATAATTGTCGGTCAACATATTGTATTCCCTATTGTTCAATAACTTCAATCTTACTTCTGCTTAATCAAAATTCCCGCTGTTGCCGACAGTCGATGCTCGATGTGCTGTGAGCTGCTGAGCTCGCGAGGCCCTCGCTGGGTCACAGAGGCGATGGCGGGAAAGTAGGCTACTGTATATTGTTGATTGGATAGCTTGCTGAACGCAGCAACCTGGTCTTAATTCCCAACCGTTTTGCTTTCGCAAGTTGTGAATGGTAATTAAAAACTACAGTTTTCACTCTGTATTATTTTTGGTAGGGACAATTCGTGTTTCCGTGGCTTTGGTATGGACATGTCCATAGCGTCCATACCTAAAACTACGCCTATGGCAAGATGTCACAGTGAACTGGCTACTGCTATTAATAGCAGAGCAATACAATACATCACAGTACAGTACTGCTCCTAATAGGTTATGTACCAATTTACATTACAGCAAGCATACTGTAGTTATACAGCACTTTACAACACAGAACAGTGGGCCCATACCTAGCTACTGTATACAGGTAGTTTAGGTGCAAAGCGTCTGAGCATCAAGAGACTAACAAGCTGCACGCAGAGTGAACAGTCATCATGTATTGTAAACATAAAGGCAGCAGCAAGAAAATAGGAGAGAAAGGAACAGGATGAGAAGGTAGCAAAGCTGCTGGTCAAAGCTACCAGTCTGCTGGTCAGTTTTGAGTGTCTGTAGCTATCTGGTACGCTACAGGGAAAATAGTAGGCTAGATAGTTGGCTTGATAGTAGGCTAGTGCTGATGATTTCTGTCACAGCATACACTGTATGCCCTCTCCAGTCCCCTAATAGGTCTTATTTCATTTCCACTTGACTACTAACTTGATTGAGCATGCTACATTTGAGCAGTAGGATGATAATATGGCTAAAAGGTAGGCTACAAGATGCACAGTGCACAGGCTACTCCTATCATGGTACAGTACTCCTACACATACAGTAACTTCAGTTTTACAAGATGCCACAGTGCACTGGCTACTGCATGAATAGCAGGGCAATACAGTACCATGCTCCTTCAATAGGTTAATATACCACTTTATATTACAGCAATACTACAGCCTATATTTGGATATACAGGATTGCCAAGAAGCATTACATTGTTGAACAGCTGTTGATGCCTGTTGCAGTGATGATGATGTTGATGCGATGATGTTGGTGAGGATGGTGATGACGATGATGGTGGTTGGTGACATTGTGGTGATGGTGATGGGCGTACATTTTAATGTTTTCTGTATGCTTGATGTGTGCTAAACAAATTCCCCTCTGGGGCAATAAAGGTTTCAATTCAATTCAACCAGGTCGGTAGCCCCGCCTGCTCGGTGGTTCCCTGGGACGGCCCACCCTGGTGAGGACTCAGTTCAGGCGCTTCCCCTTCGCCCAGCTGGTCTCTGGAGGGAGGCTTCCAGCAGCAGGGATAGACCAGAGCACTGTGACATCAAATTGTAGTAAATGGACACATGCAGACACCCCCCTTTTTGGGTGAAAACGAGACGAGAACTTGACGCCATTCAGATTCAAAAAAGGGGCAGTAACCATACCCATGGCATGGAAGCTCCAAGATGATTGCTCTGGTCTGTGTGCATTTTGGGGCTGCGTAGATGGTAAACAAAAGTCATGTATGAAATTCAGTTCTTTCAGGACTGTTAGAGTGGTATATGTATGTTCTTTAAATTAAATTTAAGAAATGTCTGTCAAATGTTCAGGGCACCTAATAAATCAAATGGAATAATTTAATGGCTAATATAACAGGATAGACTCCACCTAAATTTGTGTACGTGGGCAAATTAACTTGTAACCGTGACTACTACTTTTTTTTAGCCTCACCTGTGAAGTAGATTAGATTCCTTGTTGTCATAAGTTACTCATCCAGACTTCTGTTAACCCAAAAAGTAACACATTGAATCTGTATTTGCCCAAACCTCCATAACTTGGCTTTTTTGTATGTGAAAGGCTTGTTAGTATATGGTCAACTTAATCACTGTGTATACTTTGAAAGATTAACATTTTTATATTTTATACTTTGCTTGGCAAATAGGCTCAGTTCCCTTACTCTATCATTGTATGGAATAAAGATTATTTTATGGCATTAAAGACTAATGTATTGTTGTGATGAAGCTTAACTGAAAGTAATCAAAATAAATTGTGTATAAATCCAATATGAGTATTAAATTACCATGAATTTTAAATAAAGGTATATTTTGACATAAAGGAAATGTAATTTATCTTTAAAAGCAAGATATATGGTACTAGCCCATTTGTGAAAGGGAAAATTAATACTCCTGAGATTGAACAGCAAGCTAAGGCTTAGTGCTAAAACAAGATGCAAATGTACTCTGTAACTTTGCTCTCTTGTTTCTTTGATAGTTGTATTTTGTGTTTCTGTACTTGGAAATTGTTTTTAATCCTGTTTCTCCTATTAAAAGAAAGCACCTATAAATAATCTATTTTGATTCATTCGTCCACGTTTGTACAGTGAATTTTCATCCTGCACAACTCTAATATTTTCGAACCTCACTTGTTTTTACTAACGGGCTTTTCCAGTAATGTACATGGAAAATATCTGTCGGCCAAAGAAGCTGGAAAACAAGTCACAAACGATGACTCTAGCTCCACTCATTCTCCCCTGTCAAACATGTGAACCAATATGCAGGGCTGGCGCCTCCTATAGGCAGAATAGGCAATTACCTTGGGCCTCCAGCCAATCAAAATTACAGATTTCAAGGAGCCTCAAAAGTGATACTCAAGGGTGTCATTGCTGCTGATGATAGCTTAACGGGACATCCTAATGTTACATGACGATGGGATGATGAATGCCCGTCAGTTTTTATTGCTTTGGCCTCTATAGAAAATTTTACCCAGGACGTCCAAAAGTCTAGAGCCAGCCCTGCCAATATGCAGCACTGTATGTGTTATTTGTTTAATATGACACACAGTCACACACACATGCCATCACTGTTATCTCAGCTGTGCAAATGTGTTTATTCATCCCACCATTCAATGTATGTTCCTATTAGTATTCTTTCTACAGCATCAAAATGACCATGCACAGCATTCACCTACCACAGCATGAGCCAAGGACATACTGAGGAATCTAGGAAGAAATGTCTATAACATCTACAGAGTCTTACTGCTATGTATTTGATTTAATGTGTTTGTTTGTTTTCACGTGGACACTGTGTAGTCGATAGAGTGAGGGAGACAGCTGATGCTGCTGCTGCTGTGGCCGTTCGGGGTAGTGGGTGTCAAGAGGTCACACTTAGGCCACAGGGGGGGGCCTCTCCTCTGGGGTATCAATGACACATCTCTATGGGACACTATAAACAGACACAACCCAGACTGACAACCAATGGTGATTAAGACATCATGTTAGGGTGATAGGCGACACATCTGTATGGTCACTCCTCCACCAATCTAGCTTCACTAGGCCCTAAACGGGCAGGCCTAGGTGTGGGGGGTGGGCCGAGAGAGCACTATTTAACGTCTCAACCAAACCTTGAGACTTCGATTTGGAAACGGTACGCAACTCAGCCGGACAGATTCGCTGCTCCCAGCAGGCAGACACGCTGATAACACCATGCGGGGAGGGAAGTCTAAGGCCTTGACTAGCAGAGAAGCAGGGAGAGAGAGAGACTAGGGAAACATCCCAGTGTTCCATGTGATTGTATCTTTGTACAATAAATCTATCATCTGTCGCCGCTTCCAATCCAGTGTTGGGTGATTTCATCATTGACTATCACAACAAGAAAGGCAATTAACATCGTGGTTCATAATTAGATGGTGCTGCAACTCTTATCAAGGCTTCTAAAAAAAAATTACACAACGCAGAGCAACAGAAGAAAAGATCTCAAAGGCCAACAATACTGTGATACGTACTCACTTCACCAAGCCTGCAGATTTTCACCTGGTTAACAATATTGGTATATGAAGAAATTCTTACAATTTACACAGAAAAAACAATTACAACTTATAAAATCCTATCAACTTGGCTTGATCCTCACAAGATGTCAGTAAAGAATAGGCTCTTTGCACAAGCTCCACCACTTCCTGAAATTCTACAGGCATAATACAGGCATAATAAATAAATATTATTTATTTCCTGTCCTATACCATTGGATGGAAGTGATTAATCAGGTGTGATCAGGTGTGCCGCACACCTGATTAATCACTTCCATCCAATAGTATAGGACAGGAAATAAGGATGCCTGTAGAATTTCAGGAAGTAGTGGAGCTTGTGCAAAGAGCCTATTTGACCAGTAGAGGGCAGGAGAGTGTTACGGCTCGCATGCCCTCGCCTCCACAACCGCCTCCCTCTCTCCCCTCTGGGCCCGCTGCGCGCTCGGGGCGTCCTACGCGCTCTTCCGCACGTCGCATCGGCCCAGGCATGCAACGCTCTGACTCTCCGGAGTTTCCCCCCACTGCCGGGCGTTCCCCGTCTCCGGCCAGCTCCGCGGACTCGGCAGTCTCCTCCCTCTCCGGTGACGAAGAGTCGGATCCCGACATGCCCAGCACATCGGCCCGTGCGCAACAACAAGAACGGCGCGCTCGTCTCCGACGATGACGCGGGCGCGGCTCTACTCACCGGTTTCCTATTCATCATCACCACACCTGTCCCTCGTTCTGCAATCACCTTCAACCCCTACAAGAACCTGGTCTACACTCCACTCATCGCCAGATCTTACCATAAACTCATGTGGTAAAGTATAGCCTAGCCTACATCTCCTTACCTGTGTTTTGTAGTGTTTTTTCCCGTTCCCCGTTTGTGATTACTCTCACTCACCCTGCCTCCCCTCCTCATCTCTCCAGTTCCTGCCTGACCCACGCCTGTACGACAACCCTGCTCCTGCCTGACCCACGCCTGTACGACAACCACGCTCCTGCCTGACCATCGCCTGTACGACAACCCCGCTCCTGCCTGACCATCGCCTGTACGACTACCACGCTCCTGCCTGACCATCGGCTGTACGACTACCACGTCCCCCTTTTTGTTATCTCATTAAATCGCCCCTCCGGGCTTTACCGTCCCTTGCCTCCTCCTTTCCTGTTGCGCCTGGGTCCCTAACCAAACCCTCACAGTAAGATCTGGCCAGTTTGGACCCAGCCAACATGGAGGAGAGACCTGCACCTCCCGGACTACTCCAAGCCCTCCCACAGACCCAAGCTGTGCAATTGCAGCAGGTATCCGCCCAACAGCAAGCCCAGGACGAGCGACTGAGGGGCCCCGCTACTCTGGTCTGCACCCTGTCCGACCAGGTCACCGCGCTCAGTGCCCGCCTGGCTCCGTTCCTGAACCCCACCGCTCCACCAAACCGGGAGCCCCATCTCGCCTCCCCGGCCCCCTACGACGGGACGTTCACCCTCTGCCGGGAGTTCCTCATGCAGTGTGAGTACGTGTTTGACCTCCAGCCAAGTATGTACTCCACTGCGTCGGCTCGGGTAGCCTACATCGCCAACCTAACCACGGGACGGGCTCGCCGTTGGGTCATGGCGGGTCGCGAGGGCGCAGCTGCCTACATGCAGGACTACACTGCCTTCGTGGCTGAATTCAGGGCCGTTTTTGACCACGACGTCCACGGACAGGACGCGGACGCTGCTCTCTCCGCCCTCACCCAGGGTCCCAGTTCCGTAGCGGACTACGCCACGGAGTTCCGCATCCTCGCTGCCCGTTGCCCCTGGAACGAGTCTGCCCTGTACAGCGCTTTCCGACGGGGCCTAGGGGAGGCCATGAAGGACAGCCTGGCTGGAAGAGACAGACCAGCGACCCTGAACCAACTCGTCTCCCTCTCCATAGCCATTGACGAGCGCCACCGGGAACGCAGGCGCGAGCGGGCGCACCAACACCACAGCGCACCCAGACCGTCTCCACCTCCCTCTACCGGCCTCTCTCGGCCTGTCCCGGCCTCCCTCGCACCCCCAAACACCGCTGGAGAGGGATCCATGCACCTGGGCCGGACCCGACTGACCCCGGCGGAGCGTGAGCACCGGAGTCTGGACGGACTGTGCATATACTGCGCTAGCCCAGCGCACGCCGTCGACTCCTGTCCCTCTGCGCCTCCCAGGGCGGCAAGGGGAGTAGGTTCACTCGCCAGGGGGTACCGAGTAAGCCGGCTCATCCATCCCCTAGCCCGGACCCGTGCCGCCAGGTTCACTGTCTCCCTCGCCTGGCAGGGGCACACGCTCTCCGTCCCTGTCCTCATCGACTCCGGTGCCGACGAGAACTTCGTGGACGTCCAGTTCGCCCACAAAGCGGCGCTCCCTCTCTCCCCTCTGGAGAGGCCCCTCTCGGCTTTCGCCCTGGATGGCCATCCCATGGGCCCCATCACGCACCGGACCCTGCCCCTCACTCTCACAGTCTCGGGTAACCACGTGGAGAACGTCCGCCCCTTCGTCATCCACTCTCCCGACGCTCCGTTCATCTTAGGGAGGCCCTGGCTGGAACTCCATACCCCTCATGTCTGCTGGAGCTCGGGGCGCATCCTCAGCTGGAGCACCACCTGCCACGCCCGCTGCCTCCGAGCTGCTCAGACCTCCACTCGGGTTGACCGGCCCCGTCCCGCTCCTCCTGACCTCTCCACGGTCCCTTTGATGTACCACGACCTCGGGGAGGCCTTCAGTAAGGAGCGCGCCCGCACACTCCCCCCTCATCGACCCTACGACTGCGCCATCGAGCTCCACCCTGGCGCCCCTCTCCCAGCCAGTCGTCTCTACAACCTCTCCCTCCCGGAGAAAGCTGCCATGGACACCTACATCTCTGAGTGCTTGGCCGAGGGCCTCATCCGACCATCTCGTTCCCAGGTGGCAGCGGGGTTCTTCTTTGTAAAGAAGAAGGGAGGAGACCTGAGGCCATGCATCGACTACAGGCTGCTCAACAACATCACGGTGAAGAATAAATACCCACTCCCCCTCATGAGCTCCAATTTTGAACCCCTCACCAGTGCCACCATCTTCACCAAGTTGGACCTCAGAAACGCTTATCACCTGGTGCGTATCCGTGAGGGGGACGAATGGAAGACCGCCTTCAAGACCTCCCGTGGCCACTACGAGTACCTCGTCATGCCCTTCGGCCTCACCAACGCCCCCGCCGTCTTCCAGGCCCTGATGAACGACGTGCTCAGGGACATGCTGGACGTATTTGTGGTTCTCTACCTGGACGACATCCTTGTGTTCTCCAGGAGCGCTGAGGAGCACGTCCAACACGTCCGCATGGTCATCCAGCGTCTCCGGGAGAACCGCCTGTACATCAAAGCGGAGAAGTGCACCTTTCACTCCTCGTCAGTGGAGTTCCTGGGGCTCATTGTGGAGGGAGGCCTGACGCGACCCGACCCCCGCAAAATCAAGACCGTGGTCGAATGGCCTCAACCCACTACCCGGAGGCAACTCCAGAGCTTCCTTGGCTTCGCTAACTTTTACCGCCGTTTCATACGGGACTACAGCCGGGTAGCAGCTCCCCTCACCCACCTCACCTCATCCCTGCGTCCGTTCATCTGGACACCGGCTGCCAGCGCCGCCTTCTCCGCGCTCAAGGAGCGCTTCACCACCGCTCCGGTCCTTCTCCATCCTGACCCCTCCAGGCAGTTCGTGGTCGAGGTGGACGCATCGGACACAGGCATCGGTGCTGTTCTGTCCCAGCGGTCAGTGGAGGACCAGAAGTTGCATCCCTGTGCCTTCCTCTCCCGCCGGTTCACCCCAGCTGAGGTGAATTACGACATCGGGAACAGGGAGTTGTTGGCGGTGGTGGGGGCCTTGGAGGAGTGGCGCCACTGGCTTGAGGGCGCGGAACACACCACCCTCGTCTGGTCGGACCACAAGAACCTGACCTTCATCCGGGCGGCCAAGCGCCTCAACTCCCGCCAGGCGCGGTGGTCACAGTTCCTAGGGAGGTTCGACTTTACCCTCACCTTCCGGCCCGGCTCCCGCAACGCCAAGGCCGACGCGCTGTCCCGCCTCCACGCGCCCGAGGCGCCCCCCGCGGAGCCTGAGACCATCCTGCCGGCCTCGCGTGTCGTAGGGGTGGTCACCATGAACATTGAGGCGGTGGTGAGGCAGGCCCAACGCGACCAACCCAGTCCGGCCAACGTTCCTCCTCGCCGGCTCTTCGTGCCTGACTCGGTCCGGTCCCGGGTGCTCCAGTGGGGCCATGCCAGCCGGTTTGCGTGCCATCCCGGGGTTCACCGCACCCTCTCCTTCCTGAGCCGACGGTTCTGGTGGCCCTCCATGAGGTCCGACGTCCGGGAGTTTGTGGTCGCCTGTCCCGTCTGCTCCCGCAGCAAGGCGTCCCACCAGCCCCCGGCTGGCCTCCTGCGTCCTCTCCCGGTCCCCAGCCGCCCCTGGTCCCACATCGCCCTGGACTTCATCACCGGTCTTCCCCCCTCCAGGGGCAACACGGTCATCCTCACCGTGGTGGACCGGTTCTCCAAGGCGGTCCATCTGGTGGCGCTCCCCAAGCTCCCGTCCTCTGCGGAGACAGCTGAGCTCCTCGTCCAGCATGTCTACCGGCTCCACGGTCTCCCCGGAGACATTGTCTCGGACCGTGGGCCTCAATTCACCTCCCAGGTCTGGAGGGCCTTCTGCAAGGAGATAGGCGCCACCATCAGCCTCTCCTCTGGCTACCACCCGCAGACCAACAGCCAGGCCGAACGGGCCAACCAGAGCCTGGAGTCCGCTCTCCGCTGTGTGTCGGCTCTCCACCCCACCTCCTGGAGCAAGGACCTGCCCTGGGTCGAATACTCCCTCAATGCCCTGACCAGCGCTGCCACTGGCAGGTCTCCGTTCGAGTCATCCCTCGGGTACCAGCCCCCGCTGTTCTCTCTCCAGGAGTCGGAGGCCTCCGTCCCCTCCGTCCAGGCCCACCTCAGCTGGAGGGAGGTCCGCAGGGCCCTGCTCCGCTCCAACGAGCGCTCCTGCCGCGGGGCCAACCGCCGCCGCACTCCTGCTCCGGCGTATCGGCCCGGTCAACGTGTCTACCTCTCCACTGCTGATCTTCCGCTCCAGGTCCCCTCCAGGAAGCTGGCTCCGCGCTTCGTTGGGCCCTTCGAGATCGACCGTGTCCTGAACCCGGCTGCGGTACGTCTTAAGCTCCCTGCTTCCATGCGGGTACACCCTGTATTCCATGTGTCCAAGATCAAACCTGTCTCCTCGAGTCCTCTCATGCCTTCTGCCCCAGCTCCTCCGCCTCCCCAGATGGTCGACGGGCATCCCCAGTGGACGGTTCGGCGGCTGCTGAAGGTGCGCCGCCGGGGTCGGGGGTTCCAATACCTGGTGGATTGGGAGGGGTACGGCCCCGAGGAGTGCAGCTGGATCTCCAGGCAGCTCATTATGGACCCGTCTCTCCTCCGGGACTTCTACCGGGCACATCCTGACGCCCCCGGTCGGTCGCCAGGTGGCTCCCCTCGGGGGGGGGGTCCTGTTACGGCTCGCATGCCCTCGCCTCCACAACCGCCTCCCTCTCTCCCCTCTGGGCCCGCTGCGCGCTCGGGGCGTCCTACGCGCTCTTCCGCACGTCGCATCGGCCCAGGCATGCAACGCTCTGACTCTCCGGAGTTTCCCCCCACTACCGGGCGTTCCCCGTCTCCGGCCAGCTCCGCGGACTCGGCAGTCTCCTCCCACTCCGGTGGCGAAGAGTCGGATCCCGACATGCCCAGCACATCGGCCCGTGCGCAACAACAAGAACGGCGCGCTCGTCTCCGACGATGACGCGGGCGCGGCTCTACTCACCGGTTTCCTATTCATCATCACCACACCTGTCCCTCGTTCTGCAATCACCTTCAACCCCTATAAGAACCTGGTCTACACTCCACTCATCGCAAGATCTTACCATAAACTCATGTGGTAAAGTATAGCCTAGCCTACATCTCCTTACCTGTGTTTTGTAGTGTTTTTTCCCGTTCCCCGTTTGTGATTACTCTCACTCACCCTGCCTCCCCTCCTCATCTCTCCAGTTCCTGCCTGACCCACGCCTGTACGACAACCCTGCTCCTGCCTGACCCACGCCTGTACGACAACCACGCTCCTGCCTGACCATCGCCTGTACGACAACCCCGCTCCTGCCTGACCATCGCCTGTACGACTACCACGCTCCTGCCTGACCATCGGCTGTACGACTACCACGTCCCCCTTTTTGTTATCTCATTAAATCGCCCCTCCGGGCTTTACCGTCCCTTGCCTCCTCCTTTCCTGTTGCGCCTGGGTCCCTAACCAAACCCTCACAGAGAGGCTCCATCAAACATGCGCCATTCTGCTCCACTCACCACTTTACACCTGTACATGACACATGCATGTCTAGCCATGACTGATACACTGTGATGTGTCTGGATAAGTTGTCACTTCTCTCATTAAAACATGAATATATACCAGAGATCAGCAACCTATCAAAAGAAACATTTTTGGTCAAAAAAAATATTAAAAATTCTGATGGGAGCAGTGAAACATTTGAGCCTTATAATGAAGGCAGTGTTTCCCATAGATGCATTTTTTTCGTGGTAACACCCAGGAGGGACACATTAGAGGGAGAAGGGGGTTGTTGAGCATCAAACACTTAATTTCTTTCGTTCTTATGAATTTTTAGACATGGGGTTTGGACTGGCACAAAGGCAAGGCAAGTTTATTTGAACCCAAACGTCCTCCTCGCATGCACACACACAGAGCCACAGAATGCATTCATGGGCGGAGGTCTGTGCTCTCTGAGCACCATTTCTTGTTTTATTAAATTCTCTACGCTTAAATTACATTTACTACGTAGTCCAACTTCTTGAGACACTTTCCACAAGAAATATTGATGAAATTATGAGATGAAGCTATAGCACCACTAGAGGGCACCATCCTCAATCATCCATCTGTCCTCAGGTCCAGAAGGTGTTGATGATAATCTCCGTCATCATCGCACTGAAGAGTCTGCTGGAACAGAAGCGCTCTCCAGTCCTGAAGGACCTCATGATGGTAGATGGTGAATGGACTGCACTTATATTGCGCTTTTATCCTCTCATTCACCCATTCACACACCCAGGGGTGAAAATTAACTTTTTGGCTCACTGTGAGTCACCTGCCAAAGTATATATTTTTCAGATAGGCTTCCGAAATCTAGTCGCCAATTGGAAATTTTACCTGCGTTTGGCCGGTGGCAGGTGTTAATTTTCAGCCCTGCACACACCCATTCACGGCAGCTGCCATGCAAGGTGCTAGTCTGCTCATTGGGAGCAATTTGGGGTTCAGTGTCTTGCCCAAGGACACTTCGACATGTGGACAGGAGGAGGTGGGATTCGAACCACTGACCCTACGATCATTGGACAACCCGCTCTACCTTGTGAACTACAGCCGCCCCATGATCTACCTCCAGGTGTTAGACTGGGTTTTCCTCTACACCATGGTCTCTCACTATCAAGTTCACTATCCACACCATGGTCTCTCACTATCAAGTTCACTAACCACACCATGGTCTCTCACTATCAAGTTCAATATCCACACCATGGTCTCACTATCAAGCTCACTATCCACACCATGGTCTCTCACTATCAAGTTCACTATCCACACCATGGTCTCTCACTATCGAGTTCACTATCCACACCATGGTCTCTCACTATCGAGTTCACTATCCACACCATGGTCTATCACTATCAAGTTCACTATCCACACCATGGTCTCTCACTATCAAGTTCACTATACACACTATGATATTTCACTATCAAGTTCACTATCCACACCATCGTCTCTCACTATCAAGCTCACTATCCACACCATGGTCTCTCACTATCAAATTCACCAGACCATGGTCTCTCACTATCAAGTTCACTATCCACACCATGGTCTCTCACTATCAAGTTCACCATCCCATTTCCATAGATGCTAGGCGTTTTTCATTTGTGAAGTAGGCCTAGAGATTTTAAAATGAGGTCAAGGAGTTCTTTGCATGATGAGCTGCTGGCCATGGAGCTGGAATACAACCTGAAGATGTTCGAGAAGCAGATGGAGAACAAGGTGGCCGACTGCAGCCTGGCCAAGGTAAACGGTTTGTCTGTATATATAGACATACTGTAGGCTGTTTTTTTATTGATCATAATGTCCATTTGTCTATCTTTATAATGGATGAATTTTTGTCTTTGTAAACAAAGTAACAAAGTGTAACAAAAACAAATGTGATGTGCTGTATATTGTGAAAATTGTTTGATTTTTTTTTTTTGTTACATGTTATGCACTCAATGTATTGTCACATTTTCTGTTTATTTTCTTCTTTTATTAGTAAATAATAACATTAATACCTGTGGCCACCAGTAGGGGTCGTATGTGTTGTTTGTCTTGTGGACTGTTCTCATTCGTGTGCAGCCGTTGTGAAAGACAACTGAAAGCCTTGTTTTTGTGCGTGGCTGTAAGCCAGCGCACCAATGATAGCAAATGTCCAGTTGTCACTCCCTCCCTCTCTAGCTTCCTCCCTGGCTTCCTCCATTGTGTTGTTGACCTGCAGTTCTATGTTGCCACCACAAGAGGCAGTGGTCCCAGAACCTGCAGTTCTATGTTGCTACCACAAGAGGCAGATAGACTGCATAGATAGACTGTCACTGGATGTTATAAGCTACGTAAAAATGTGGTCACCTGGTGGTGCTATGTCAGTTATTGAATTTATGTGCAGTAATTGAACATCTGAAATACTCCTGTTTTTAAATTATACCTACAGTATAGGTGTCTCAGTAATTACCCATTATATATTAGGCTATACTTGCATGTATTTACCAGGTAAATGTTTAGTAATTGTGGACTATGAAAGGAAGGGTTACCAAAAAAATGTTCAGTCAGTTAATTTAGCAATAGAAATCCATAAGCCTTGGGCCAATGGGCCTAGGATATAGACAATAAACTACCGGTGGAATGGTGGTGGAGCATCCATCGGGGACCCGCTGTAGGTCCGCTAGCCTTGTGTTATCTGGGTTTATCCCTTACCTTTGTCCAGAATCAGAAGTTGAACCTATTGCAGCAAAATAGCTAACGTTACAGGAATCATCAGTGTAACTGCTTTAGCCACTGACCGCTACCATTAATGTTATGTAAGCTGCTGATAGTTGTTGTGAGCTCATGAGGTATCCCACCTTCTGAATCCCATTTATGGGATTTGATGCATGTTGGGCCACATATTTCTTGAAAACAATCTTTATTTGCAACTCATATACAATGAAAATGAACCACAATCAATTTGCAGCTAAGTCTGGTTATGTTAAAGCAAAGAAAATAATAAGGAATAAGGCAATCAAAGTAATGACATTAGTCATGAGCTCTCAGACTTGGCGAGCAGGGGCACCTTGCAGTGCTGCAGGAAGGCGTCCAGGAAGGGGGCAGGGCCCACAGTGGTGCAGCCTCTGCTGCTTGGCCCCCGGGCCCCTTGGAGACAACATCCATGTCCGGGCTGCAGACGCTGCAGACCACTATGGCGGGAACACCTCCGCGCACAGGAACTCACCCTTCTCCTCCTGTCTCCTTTCTGGGCCTCCCGGGCCCCTGGCCTCACCGCCACCCCCGTCTCCATCCAACAACAGTTTCGCTTAAGATTTTTTTGGTTTCTTCTCTGCCAGCTTGGCGGGCCCTCTGGGGACCTTCTCCACCCCTGATGACACCACCCCCGCCGCCTGGCACTGACTCTGGGCGTTGTGCAGCTTGGTGTGGGCCAGGAGGGACAGGTGGTGCAGAAAGACCTTGCCGCAGACCTGGTGGCAGACCAAAATGCATCTGGACGCAATTGGAGAAACCTACAAACAATCACGAGCAACGAAAGGTGGGTTAGTCGTCGTATCAAGTAGGTACAGTCGTATCAAACCCGACCCATGTTAGATAAACAGTTGTGATTGGCGTGCCTGACCTGGCAGGGGTACGTCTCGCCCTTTCGCCGCTTGTTGATCAGCGGCCGGGTGCCATCGCCCCGACGGATGTCCTTCTCCTGGCTGTGCTTCTTCTTGTGGTGCAGGTAGAGCTTGGCCGTGCTCGGGAAGTCCATGTCGCAGGAGCCACACGCCAGGACCTTCTGCTTGGCGTTGCCATTGTTCGTCAGAGGCGGCCTTCCTGCTCCTCTTCCTCCTCCTTGTCTGACTTCAGTGGGCCTAGTCCTCTTTTCCAGGAGCCACTCCTTGACGTGGTAGGTCCTCTGGTGGCTGTTGAGGCCCGCAGGAGAGTGGAAGTTCTTACCGTAGTACGAGCATGGGTACGGTGCAGCAGGCGGGGGCCGGGGCCGTCTGTGGTGTTGTCGGGGCTGTTGGAGGCATCCGAGGCGGGGGACCACATGGCCTCAAAGCTGGGAGTGGGCGAGTCGAGAGCAAGAGGGCTATTGTCATTGTCAGGGTTTTACAGATCACTGCAGCTGGACTGCTGGTGGCGGAGCAGCACCTGCTTCTGGCTGAATGTCCGTCGGCAGGGGGCGCAGGCGGCATCGGCGACTTGTCGCGGGGGCCCTCGGGGTCGGAGGTCACCGCTTCCATCGCCGCCACGCTGCCGAGACACGGATCAGCACAGTTCGCAAGGGGGGCGTCGTCATCCTCATCATCGTCGTCACGGAGATCGTCGTGGAGATGGCAGTGCAGCTGCAGGGAGGAGAGCAGGGAGAAGGCATTGCAACCGGCCGCACACTGGTGGGGGGGCGAAGTGAAAAGTTTATTTTTGAATTTCAAGGGGCGTTATCAATGGTGGCAGACCAAAATGCCTCTGGATGCAATTGGATAGACCTACAAACAATCACGAGCATCGAAAAGTGGGTTAGTCGTCATATCATTGTATCAAGTAGGTACAGTTGTTGTATCAAACCCGACTCACATTAGAGTTGTGATTGGCCTGCCAATGAGTTTTCTCCAGAGGGTGGCTGGGGTCTCCCTGAGAGATCGGGTGAGAAGTTCAGTCATCCGGGAGAGACTCGGAGTAGAGCCGCTGCTCCTTTGCATCGAAAGAAGCCAGTTGAGGTGGTTCGGGCATCTAGTGAGGATGCCTCCTGGGCGCCTCCCTAGGGAGGTGTTCCAGGCGTGTCTGGCTAGGGTGAGGCCGCGGGGTAGACCCAGGATTCCCTAGACAGAGCTGGTTGATGCTGCTAGGGAAAGGGATGTCTGGGGCCCCCTGCTGGAAGTGCTGCCTCCGCGACCTGACCCCGGATAAGCGGATGACAATGGATGGTGTTGGTGGAGTTCAGCAGGTTGGAGAACAGGCCGTGGTCACAGTGGTGTGGAGAGTTCAGCAGGTTGGAGAACAGGCCATCATTGCGGCGTTGTGGAGAGATCAGCAGGTTGGAGTACAGGCCCTGGTCACGGTGGTGTGGAGAGTTTAGCAGGTTGGAGAATTTTCTGTTGTCAGGGTGGTGTAGAGAGTTCAGCAGGCTGAAGAACAGGCCGTCATTGTGGTGCCGTGGAGAGTTCAACATGTTGGAGAACAGGCTGTGGTCGGGGTGGGTGAGATCTCTGCAACCTGAATGAAAAATTTATTTTTTAGCTTGAAATGTGTATTTTATAGGAAAAGCATGACATTTCTAGTTAGTATATCCTATACCATCACTTACCAGATGTGGAGTTCAGCAGGTTGGAGAACAGGCCGTGGTCAACGTGGTGTGGAGAGTTCAGCATGTTGGAGAACAGGCTGTGGTCAGGGTGGGTGAGATCTCTGCAACCTGAATTAAAAATTTATTTTTTAGCTTCAAATTGGGTACCGGTGCAACAAATGTGTATTTTATAAGTAAAGCATGAAATTTCTAGTTAGTATATCCTATACCATCATTTACCAGATGTGGAGTTCCGCAGGTAGGAGAACAGGCCATGGTCACAGTGGTGTGGAGAGTTCAGCCGGTTGGAGAACTTGCCGTGTTTAGGGTGGTGTGGAGAGTTCAGCTCGTTGGAGAACAGGCTGTCATTGGGGAGGTGTGGAGAGTTCAGCATGATGGAGAACAGGCCATGGTTGGGATGCTGTGGAGAGTTCAGCTGGTTGGAGAACAGGCCGCCATTGCGGCATTGTGGAGAGATGAGAGGTTGGAGAACAGGCCGTGGTCGTGGTGGTGTAGATTGTTTAGCAGTTTGGAGAACAGGCCATCATTGGGATGGTGTGGGGAGCTCAGCAAGTTGGAGAACAGGCTGTAGTTTGGGTAGTGTGGAGAGTTCAGCAGGTTGGAGAACAGGCCTTGGTTGGGGTGGTGTGTAGAGTTCAGCAGGTTGGAGAAAAGGTCATCATTGGGGTGGTGTGGAGAGTTCAGCAGGTTGGAGAACTTGCCCTATTCAGGGTGGTGTGGAGAGTTCAGCAGGTTGGAGCACAGGCCGTAGTTGAGGTGGTGTGGAGAGTTCAACAGGTTGGAGAACAGGCAGTGGTTGGGGTGATGTGGAGAGTTCAGCAGGTTTGAGAACAGGTCGTATTGGGTTGGTGTGGAGAGTTCAGCAGGTTGAAGAGCTGGCCGTCATTGGGGCAGTGTGGAGAGAACAGCTGGTGACAGAACAGGCTGTGTGGAGAGAGCAGTAGGCTGGAGAGCAGGCCATGGTTGGGGTGGCATGGAGAGATCACCAGGTTGAAGAGCTGGCCGTCATTGGGGTGTTGTAGAGAGTTCAGCATCTTGGAGAACAGGCTGTCATTGGGGTGGTGTGGAGAGTTCACCAGGTTGGAGAACAGACTGTCATTGGGGTGGTGTGGAGAGTTTAGCAGGATGAAGAACTTGCTGTGGTCGGGGTCGTGTGGAGAGTTCCCCAGGTTGAGAACAGGCCATGGTTGAGGTGCTGTGGAGAGTTCAGTAGGTTGGAGAACAGGCCGTAGCCAGGATGATTTGGAGAGATCAGCAGGTTGGAGAACAGGTCATCATTGGGGTGGTGTGAAGAGTTCAGCAGATTGGCGAACAGGCTATGTTCAGGGTGGTGTGGAGAGTTCAGCAGCTTGGAGAACTTGCGGTGTTCAGGGTGGTGTGGAGAGTTCAGCAGGTTGGAGAACAGGCTGTCATTGGGGTGGTGTGGAGAATTCAGCAGGTTGGAAAACAGGCTGTGGTCAAGATGGTGTGGAGAGTTCAGCAGGTTGGAGAACTTGCCGTGGTTGGGATGCTGTGGAGAGTTCATCAGGTTGGAGGACAGGCTGTGGTCAGGTTGGTGTGGTGAATTCAGCAGGTTGGAGAACAGGCCATGGTCACGATGGTGTGCAGAGTTCAACAGGTTGGAGAACTTGCTGTGTTTAGGGTGGTGTGGAGAGTTCAGCAGGTTGGAGCACAGGCAATTATTGGGGTGATATGAAGATTTCAGCAGGTTGGAGAACAGGCCATCATTGGGGTGGTGTGGAGAGCTCAGCAAGTTGGAGAACAGGCCGTAGTTGGGGTGGTGTGGAGATTTCAGCAGGTTGGAGAACAGGCAGTGGTTGGGGTGATGTGTAGAGTTCAGCAGGTTGGAGAACAGGTCGTATTGGATTGGTGTGGATAGTTCAGCAGGTTGGAGAATAGGCTGTGGTCGGGATCTCTGCTGATGCTGAGACCATTGTGCAGGCAGTGTTTTTGAAAAATGTATTTTTTTGACTTGAAATTGGGTACCGGTGAAACAATTGTGCATGTTATAAGAAATTGCATGACATTTCTAGTTTGAATGGCCTATACCATAATTTTATCAGATGTGGAGGGAAGCCACCTGACCCCTGAGGACCGTGAGAGGTAAAATCCAAGATGGCCGCTAGTGCCTTGGGTCTAATTTCCAAACACGCTCAATTTTGGAACCAGTGTAGAAAAACATATAAGGTGTCATATCCAACTAAATTGGGGATGTACAGTATACATTCTTTTGAGCCTGCCAGAACCCAAGGATCAAGGTCAAGGTCAAATTAACGTAGCAAGTGTTTTAATGTTCTGCTCGAGTACTACCTGGGCTGGAGTAATGTTCTCTAGTTCCAGACTTCTGTGTGGATAGCTGTTTCAAGACATCATTCATGCCGTACTACTCACTTGTTGGTTTGTACATCAGCACCACAAATCTCTCCAGCAGTAACTGATTGTTCATGGACCTCGCTTGGTATGCATAGCTCATTGAAAGCATCATTCACCTCTGAGAAAGACTTCCATGTCCCCCCCCCCCCACACACACACACACACAAACACACTAGAGATGGACAAATGAATGAGCAACAAATCTCTTAGTTAATTTGAGAACAATGTTTATTAAATAGATTGAGTGTGATGATGTTCCATCAGCATGACCAGGTAGATGATCCTAGTAGGGATATCGTGAAAAGATAAGAGACATTAGATTAGGATGATTAAATATAGGCTCACAAAGACAGTACATAGTTATACTTTAGACGTATCATCAGGCCTATTTATTAAATACATAAAGACAATGTTATCGAAATATGTAAATTATCCAGCTATCGAAATATGTCCAGTATGTCCACATCTCGAAAAATACAATTCAACAATTTACATGGCTAGAGAGCAAATTGTTTGTTAGCCTGAAACTATTAGGGCAATTTGGACATCTAAAATGTTATACTATTATGCAGTCCTACTCATATTAGCTAGCATGTAAAATGTTTCAGCTAAAATTAATTATGCATTAATTACTTTCTAGCCAGCTTGTCACATTAAAATAACAGGCTCTGTTCAGTTTAATTCAATCATAGCACAACTTTATTGTTGCAAGAAAACTGTTAGCTAGCTTACAAAATCAAAAGACATCTGTAATGTTGCAAGAAAACTGGTAACTAGCTAGCTAACAAGCAACGTCTTACAATCCTACTCAGGTTAGCTAGAATGCAAAAAAAAACAAGCATGTTCTTATGAATAAAGTTTCAGATTCAACAATCACATACCTTCATCCTGTGTTATTTTATCCATCTGCAACATTATTCCCATGAGCGCCAGTCCAGCAGGTTTTTTTTAAGAGCTAGGGCTGGCCCGGAACATTCAAAATTCGCAATTTTCAGAATGTGTTTCTCAGTTCAGAATTACGTGGATTCTTTTAGGATAGGTTAGCCTATTAAGCCTAGATAACCTCAGCATATGATAAAATAAAAAAGCACACGCAACATGCGTTGATGCACGATGACGACTGCAAAGAAATCCGTGGAAATATTGGAGCGCATATTCAAGGCTGGATATAACCAGACAAGGAATTCCCTTCTCCTTGACAGTGGAAAAACTGGTCCTCTTGGCACACAACCTGAGAGAGTATAGGCTAGGTAAGGCTTATTTCACAAGACAACCCGTGTCCATGTTCATTATTAGGCTATTTATTTGGTCGGTGGTTGTAATATCCTCATTTCATTCTTAGGTTATTCAGATGTAGCCTACCTACATTAATGGCCTTTGGATTCATTTATTTTACAATGTTTATGGTACTATATGCCTGTTTTCGATTTGATAATAAATGTTTATTTGCCAGAGAGCTTGTCCAACAGTGTCTGATTGTATCATGCTCAGCTTGACTATAATGTCGCCCTCCATTGGATCTATAGTGAACTGCATTTTTTTTTTCTCTTTGACAACAAGAGGACCATCTGGAAGCGCTCAAAGAAAAGTTCATACTGAGCTGCAGTAGAACATTCAGTTTTATGAGGCCAATATTCTTCATGAGGGCTCTGGGAATTAGTAGAGCTACTGTGCCAATACCAAGATTTGTTTATTAGTAGGGATGTAACGGTATGAACATTTCATATCACGGTTATAGTGACCAAAATTACCACGGTTATCAGTATTATCACGGTATTGTTAAAATATGCAGAAAATGCTCGAAAGGTACTGATACACAGACATCATTATCATTATTATTCTTTTTCAATCATTTACTCAATCACTCATGCACACACACACACATACACGTTTTCTCCATTGATCTTCTTTATACAAAAATGAAAGTGAAACTAAATGTGCACGACTAGCCTACAGCTGCAGAATGTGTAGTGTTTTACAAAAATAGGTTACACTGAAAGCTTCAGTTTACATTATTGACATAAGCTACTAGCAAGTTAGAGAAACCATGATATTTTCCATCCTTTCTAAAGTCCCCACATGCAAGTTAACTTCAGACGTAGCCGTCTAGGTTGAAACATCTCCACTGCTCTGCCTTCCCCCATACTTGTGAACAAATCACAACAACACAACAACAAATCCACGTTGACTGTGGACAGTATTTACCGTGGTTTATAAGTCAAACACGGTTTTAATGCTAATTTAATTTTGAGATGGTAATACTAACCGGTAACCGTTTGTTCCCTATTGGAGGAGAATGTGTACCAGGACTGCACCATATCCAGCTCTTGCTCATTGCTTCAGTTATTCATGCACCATGGAAAGTACAGTACATGTAGCACTGAAGGACAATTAAAACTGAACTGAAAAGAATGGAGGATCTTGGAGTCATTGTGAAACAGAGCGCACCGGGTTAACAGTATGGTAACAGAAGTGAAGCCCAAGAAACTCAGAATCTGCATCGATCCACAAGGTCTTAACAAAGCCATAAAGAGGAAACTCATTGGCATTGGGAGTCAGAGCAACAGAAGAGCTTAGAAATTATGAAGCTTCTTGTGAGAAGTGTCCCAGTGTTAAAGTACTGCGATGTTAACAAATAAGTAACACTGGCAGTGGACGCAATGCCTGGGAGCAGTGATACTGCAAGATGAACAGCCAGTTGCGTACGACTCGAGGTCTCTCACTGTGAGAAAAGGTACGCTCATATAGAACAAGAGTTGTTGGCGATTGTTTATGGATGTAATAAATTCCAGCAATACATCTACTGTAAGACAGTACAAGTGAAGACGGATCACAAGTCCCTTGAAACACTGTTTAAGAAATCTCTCCAAAAAGCTCCTCCAAGAGGACAATGATGAGACTACAGTCCTACAATCTGCATGTCAGTTACAAGCCTGGTAAAGAGCTGTATACCGCAGACATGCTGAGCCGAGCCTAGACGAGGCGATTTACTAGTACATCTACTATCAGCTCATCTACTAATCTCAAAAGAGAAGCTGAACACGCAACAGCCGATAAGTGCAGATGGCCATGTGAAGTGATCCAGACAGGGTGGCCAGTAGAAATATGACAAGTTTCAGCAGACACATTTACATTACACTACATTACAGTCTTTAAGCAGACGCTTTTATCCATAGCGACTAACAATAATTGCATTTAACGTAAGAAGAGCCAATGTACTACTACTTGCCAGAACTCACAAGTGCATCTTCCCTCTAAAACAAGTGACTACGAGCATAATCTAGTGCTGAAGGCAAAGTGCAAGAATAGCAATCTAAAGTACAGTGCAATATAATATAATACAATAAAATACAATAAGTGCTTAGGCGGGGGGATTGTTGTAGTACACCTGACGGAAACATCTCCAAGAGAAATCTGTGAAACCTGCTGAAGACCAGATAAATTACTTTTTTACAAGCACACCCTCTAGACCTGGAGAACTGTCCTTCAGTCAACAGTGCACCTGCAGAGAGTAACAGCCCAGTGCAATCACCTGCACTGTCATCCTGTGCTCAGCGGGAATTATGTCACATGTGCGAGTCATGCCGGAGGCGTTTTGATGAATCCCAGCTGTGGACAAATGTCACTTCATGGACAGCGACGGATGTGGTGAAATTCCAAGACGCAGTGTTATGACAAGGTAGTATATCCCAATTGCATGTGTATTGCATGCAAAGTACGTACTTTCAATGGGCAGCTGTAGTACGTACTGGAATGCAACCAACATTTACTTTATATATGCTTTGATAGAAAAAACAAACATTTCATGCAGGTAGAGGGTGCTCTCCACCAATAGAGTGCTAAGCGGAAGCAGGAAGTGAAAACCACCATGGGACCTTAAAGGACAATGCTCGTTTTTGACAACCTGGACCTTATTTACGACATATTATAAGACGTTTGACTCACCGAGATCACTTTGGTGTAGTTCGGAGGCATGTAGAAGAAATTTAAAATCCAGCGCGAGCCAGTATATCCATGTAATGGCGGTGGTCGGGGCACTTAGAATGCAGTTTCTAAAAATCGATTTTCTGCCGCGAAACAGTTGTTTTTATCAATCTGTCTTGATGAATCGCTAGTTGTGCTTACATAGAGCATAGTCCTGTTGTGTTGTTTTTCACATGCCTCTGTAATATGATCTTTAGAAACGTCTTTAGACACGAAATAGCTTCCTCACTTGCTCCAGCACGCATGCGCACAGCGTGCTGGAGCAACGATTGCACGCTGTGCGAATTCGTGCTGGAGCAAGTGAGGAACAGGGCTTAAAAACGAAATTATTTTTCAATCGGTTCGCTCCGAGCAGAACCAGCATATTTAACGTTTCCGTTCTCGTGTTCCGCCACCAACATAGCGTTCCTGAACCGGTTAAGAACGAAAAATAACATTCCGTTCACCGTTCCGGGGGTAGCCTATTAAGACTCTATAGGCCTACAGTATTTCTTGTAAGGTAGGCTATAACCTAATCAACAAGTCTAGGGTTGTGGTGTGTGGTGGCCTTATTGCCAACAATATTAGCCTTGGTGATGTGTGCTGTAGTGTAGCCTTGTTGATTATTTTACAAGAAATACGCAACATTAGTCCTATTCCCGTATGCCCTTAATCCACACCGTAAACTATGCACAGGTCTATCTTAAATCATCATCATAGCTCATCATCCTTTTAAAAATATTTTCTTGTAGGCTACTGTTGCTGCAAGCTATTTTATTCTGCGCCTGTAGGCCTATTGTTTGTTTATTATTTCGTTTTATGTTTTATGTTATTTATAAATAATTAGTCACCTCATTCATTCATCTGCGCAATCCCTATTGTTTATGCTGCGTTCCTTTTGTATGGGAGCTCCGGATTTGGCGCCTATACACCTAATACGTAGCCTATCGTCTGGCATCCGCGGTCTTTAATATTAAAATAATTTAACTTATGCTATTCAATGATCAGGGTTGCACGGCACATTGTCACTAAAGTGTGCTCATATTAATTAATGTAGCCTAATCATTTGGTTTGTGAAAGTCAAGACGTGACGGAAACCTGTGCAACAATAGGCTATGACTAGATTCCAAGAGGCGCGCTCGCTTTCACAGCCTAATTGCCGAGTAGAACTCTGAAGGAGGTAGACCATTAAATTTGCAAAACATAGGTTTATGCATCCTGGTTTATGCATCCTAGTATAGATACTAGTATACATCCAAGCAACTGTCACAAAGTACTCCGTGTTTTAAATAGCCAAACCATACTTGGAGCGAGATGCGCTACGAGTGAAAATTGGCTTCCGCTGAATGTTGGTTATAAAGATAGAGGAACTTTATTGCAGACACGCAGGTCCATATAAAACATTATATTTGCACAGTAGGCAGGTCCATATAAAACATTATATTTGCACAGTAGGCTATTATTTCTTTCACTTTATTATTTGCATCATTCTTTGTGGACCAATGTTGGAATAAATTTGCCTTTGAACGTTATTGCCCACTCTGACATCCGCGGTCTTTATGTGAAATCTAGTTTTAGCCTACTGAAACATTACAGGCTAGCCTACTCTTCTTCAATTAAACCAAATAAATCACATTGATATCTTTGCTAAGTAATAAGCTGTAAGGACAGGCTGAACTACTGTTTTGCACTGGCAAACAAAGGAGAGTGTGTGACAGCCCTGCGCAACGCGTGCAAATTGGCTGCCGCTGAGTGGTTGGGAAACATCAAGAATAGCCATGCATCTTAGCTTGCAGAGTTTGAGAAACATCCTCAATTTTTCTAAATAGCACTTGTTGTAGAAACTTGGGAATCCTGTTTTTAGACTAGTCATGTAATCGTTACAAAACCACCGTCTAGTCGTCAGTGAAAATAGTCGCTGCGCACATCCCTAGTCTGAACTAGGCTATGGTGTGTTGTTGTAATATCTAAATCTCATTTCGCTAAGCAAGCATTTAAGATCCTGACTGTGAAATAGCCTAACAGATTTAGTGGCCTAGGCTACATTACAAAAACGGGACAAGATGTAGGCTACAAATTTAATAAATTTAATTTAGCCTATTCGGCCATAAAAGGCTCAGCTTTCTTCTTTTTTTAAATATTTTTTAAGTTATATAGGCCTACTACAAAGAACGAAAAAATAACGTTATTAACCGGTTTTAAAGATTTCAAATTAACGTTTCTGTTCTGGAACAATTAAAGACCATTTCGTTTTCGTTCGTGTTTCTGTTCCTCGTAAAATACCGTTCGTTTTCGGTTTTCGTTTCCGTTCCTTTAACCGGTTCGGAGCCTTGGTGAGGAAGCTATTTCGTTTCGAAAGACGTTTCTAAAGATCATGGCATGTGAAAACCACAACAGGCCTATGCTCTATGTAAGCACAACTAGCGATTCATCAAGACAGATTGATGAAAACAACCGTTTCGCGGCAGAAAATAGATTTTTAGAAACTGCATTCTAAGTGCCCCGACCACCGCCATTACATGGATATACTGGCTCGCGCTGGATTTTTAATTTCTTCTACATGCCTCCGAACTACGCCAAAGTGATCTCGGTGAGTCAAACGTCTTATAATATGTCGTAAATAAGGTCCAGGTTGTCAAAAACGAGCATTGTCCTTTAAATTGGAAAAAATATGGATGGTAGTGAACGGTGGATGACAAATAATTTTTTGATCCCGTTTTAATTGTGCCATGACCACAACATGTGTTTGTCAATCTAAAACATAAATTTTACTGATCTCTGTTAACTCGCAAGTTAGCTAATATTAGCTAGCTGACATTAACCAAAACCTTGTGTGGGATATTTTGATTCTGAGATATGCCTGCTAATTAGGTGTTTGGTTGTGGCTGCATTCTTTTTAGATAATCACCGGCTGGCCAATCTTCCTGTTTCCACTTAGGCACTCTATAGGGATGAGTCCATCAATATATAATCTGTAGGTTACCAGCTACAACATGAACTAGTGTTTATGCCAGCAGTCGGCCCTGAAACCATGAAGGAATGGGAGAGTAATACACTGTGTTGGGTTCATTGTGGCAACCATTTATACCACCACAATGGATTTGAAATTAAACAAGATGTGCTTTAAGGGGAGACACTACAGTCAAAATTTTCTACATACATTTTAATTTCAGTATACGTCTGTTTAATTTGATTTATCCATACTATATGATTGGAAAGTGTGCCATAGGCTGTTAGACTAGTTATTCGTCTTAACTGAGGCTGATGCTGCAGTCTTGGATCAACACTGACTGCCTGTAACGTTAACTAGAAATAGCTGGCTAGCCTACAACTAAACAGGGCATCGTTGCTTAATCTCATGAGTGAAAACATCTTCGTAAATTGCATTCTCTAACGTTAGACTAACTGTTACCCCATCTACCGGTATGTTCTGACAGAGAGGCTGCTGTCTCACTGACGTTATATAGGTTAGCTGGCTAGCAATAGAAATATATGGCTTTTCTACAACTGAACGAGAGCAATATAATGAATGAAAGCAGCATACAATGTAAAGTGAGCTAGCGCACAACAGTCGTAAACCATGTTTTGATTAGCATTTATTTATGATGCCCATGCTTGCAGCAAACAATCTTGGCTGCAGTGACGTGGTAGCTACAGTAGCACGAGCGAACGTTATGACAGCATGTTGACGCTGACTTGCTGTGTGCCTCGTGTTGACTTATATTAGATAAAGGTGACCATTAATCGATCTTGTGAGTTTTTCTGGTCATTTGGGGGGGATGATTGTGTTCACAAAAGATCTAACATAACCAGTTCCTCTGTTTACAAGCGAGATCACGAGAGCCGAGTACAGCGAGAGCCGAGTCTCAGTCTGACTTTGAAAGTCGCCCCAGCGAGGCAGTCTGCTGCTGCCATGGATGTATTATATAAACTGGATACAGCCACTCCATTCACTGGCCGCTATCAACAATGAAGCCCTATTGAACCGCGCCATCTTGGCAAAATTTGTAGTCATTTGACTATTTCCGGTTACTTTTGACTTGCGCAGTTGTGCTTTTCTGGCCTTCCGGTTACTTTTGACTTGCGCAGTTGAGCTTCTCTGGCCGACGCGCGTCCACGAAAAAGTTCACATTTATCTGAAATGTAGACGCGCGTTCCCGGCTCTCTCTGCTCTCCCCGCTTTGATTTAGCAATGAAAACCGGCTTGCATATTAACCTGTTTTTGTCAAATATATCAATTGGAGAAATTATTTTTTGATCCTGGCATCTTAGTTTTAACAGGTTAAATATAATTGAACATGTTTTGTTTGCTAGTAGATGGTATTCATTCCGTTCGCGATAACGTTATTGCAGCCAGGCTAAATTCCTCCAGGGAGTCAGTGACAGGCGAGTTGAAGAGCTTCACTCCCCGCCAGCAGGAGCATTGGCCGCGGCTACCGCATCTTGGATAACCCATCTTGGATAATATCTCTCTAGATAAATGTAGGCTATGGTTATGTTAATAAAGCTAACAATGATGTTGTAACATGCATGCAGCACTGCCGATCTGATCTGAACGATTGATTCATTATTACCATGGATCGGTATTGGGATTGATCAAGGGCGAGTGTGAAATAGCAGCCATGAACTCTGCGGGTTATCCGAGATGCGGTAGCCGCGGCCAATGCTCCTGCTGGCGGGGAGTGAAGCTCTTCAACTCGCCTGTCACTGGCTCCCTGGAGGAATTTAGCCTGGCTGCAATAACGTTATCGCGAACGGAATGAATACCATCTACTAGCAAACAAAACATGTTCAATTATATTTAACCTGTTAAAACTAAGATGCCAGGATCAAAAAATAATTTCTCCAATTGATATATTTGACAAAAACAGGTTAATATGCAAGCCGGTTTTCATTGCTAAATCAAAGCGGGGAGAGCCGGGAACGTGCGTGGACGCGCGTCGGCCAGAGAAGCTCAACTGCGCAAGTCAAAAGTAACCGGAAATAGCCAAGTGACTACAAATCTAGCCAAGATGGCGCGGTTCAATAGGCCTTCACTTTAGATTTCGATTCCTGGGGGCTTGGCTGCTGCACGCGCTCTGTCTGGAGCTTCCACTAAATGAAACCACGCATGCGCAGGCTGCGCAGCTTACAACCAATCACAGACATGCTTGTGTTTTAGTAAATTTGGGTTTAGGTTTTCCAGACTTTTTCAGAGAACAGTTTCGCACTAAATCCCTCACACGATTCTCTCTGCCTCAGTCAGTCGCAGTACGAGTTTGTCTGAGGTAACACCAGTCAGCTGTTATTTCTCGTGTCCAGTCCACTGTCTGAGGCGAGTTATCAGGCTCATTAGTTAGTAGGGAATTGATTGATTTTTTTGGTAACAGAACTAGGACTACTGTTTTAATATTGTGGGGCATGAGTCAGACTCGGCGTATGTCCACTGCTTGAGTTAACATCGGC
This sequence comes from Borostomias antarcticus, assembly GCF_949987555.1. NCBI lineage: Eukaryota > Metazoa > Chordata > Actinopteri > Stomiiformes > Stomiidae > Borostomias > Borostomias antarcticus. The sequence continues at coordinate 1,031,337 of NW_028176112.1, forward strand.
CAAGTTGAGCCAACACCTGCAGCTCCTTAGCTTGTAAGGTGTCACTAAGCAAATTCTTTCTCTCCTCTCTAGATGAAACTGTGCACCTTGTGTTACGGGACACTCTTCAGCCTCACCTGGACGCTAGCTAGTAGGCTAACTTGCCAGCTCATCAGCGTGTAAGGAATGGCACTGCAGTATTTTCTTATCTTCCATCTCTATATTTTCACTTTTTTGATAGTTAAGCTGTCTCTTGGTCATAGTCATACACATATAACGAAACTGTTGGCACGTGTCTGCTGCTTGTCTGAGGTAACGCCAGTCGGCTGCTATTCATCGTGTCCAGTCCACTGTCTGAGGCGAGCTATCAGGGTCATTAGTTAGTAGGGAATTGAAATATCCTGTTTTGATTTTTTTTGGTAACAAAACTACTAGGACTACTATGTTTTAATATATTGTGGGGCATTAGTCAGTCTCGGTGTATATCCACTGCGTTTTTGAGAGAAATGACAGAGGGTGGACTTAAGCAATGTAGGCCTAATTGAGACATTTGCGAGGATGAAGAAAAGAAGAACACAGTTCAGATAGTCTACACATTCCAAGAATAGCCTACTTTTAAATATTTTTTGTCATTTTCATGTGTTAAACAAATTTTTTGAGTAGCCTACATTGGACTATTAGGCTTTTACCATGACCTGTTGCCTCTGAGCGAATTGAGTGAAAATACCGTATAGCCTATTGAGCCTAGTGATTTGTCTTACAGTACATTAGTATGGCTATACTATTTGTTGGGGAGTTCTAGCACATACTAGGCCTACTGGTGACTACGTAACTGCAGTTGATGCCTGGAAGTGCTGTGTCATGTTTAGTCTGGTCTCTTATAATAAAGAACACGTCTTTTGTTATCCCCGGTCCTCGTTCTTATGTAGAAATAAGTTTATATAGCTCCAGTATATCACAGCTATATGATTCAGCTGGTACAAATTATGATAAATTCAATAGGCTATTTTAATGAATATATTATTAGAAACATATTTTTGATTGACAGACAGGCTAGGGGCCCCTTTGAGGTGAAAAAACCCCATGGGAATAAAAGTGAATCTATGCCCCTGACAATGACCCAAAGCATTCAGCGAAATAGAAGAGTTTTTCAAGGCAAAGAAGTGCAATGTTCTGCAATGGCCAAGTCAAACACCTGACCTGAATCCAACTGAGCATGCATTTCACTTCCTGAGGACAAAATTGAAGGGAAACGGCCCAAAGAACAAGCAGGAAGTGAAGACAGTTGCAGTAGAGGCCTGGCAGAGCATCACCAGGGATGAAACCCTGCGTCTGGTGATGTCTGTGGTTCCAGACTTCAGGCTGGATTTGACTACAGTAAATGATTTGCAACCAAATATTAAACATGGCAATTTGATTCATGATTTTGTTAGTTTGTCCAACTACTTTTGTCCTTTAAAAGGGAGGTTGGGTACATATAAAATTTGTTGTAATTCCTACACCTGATTTGGATGTAAATACCAGAATTAAAGTTGAAATTCTGCATTTAAAGCACATATTTAATGTTTCATTTAAAATCCATTGTGGTAGTGTACAGAGCCAATATGATGAAAATTCTGTCAATGTCCAAATATTTATGGACCTAACTGTATACCAATGGTTCTTGCCACAATGAACCCAACACTGTCGCATTCAGTATTGGTTGGTGGAGGACAGTAGAAGAATGCCTGGGAAACGACGAAAGACTCCCCATTGGTCAATGATGCTTTCAATGAACCGCTATGCCAAGTGAGGTCAGTGAAGAATCAGTGTTACTGCTGCAGAGATGTGTGGTGCTGATATATCACCCCAACAAGTGAGCAGCAAGGACATAAAAGATGCCAGGAAAGAGCTCTCCGCACAAGTCTGGAACTAGAGAACATTCTTCCAACCCAGGTGGCACTCAAGCAGAACATAAAGAGTACATGCTACGTAATTTGACCGTGACCTTGATCCTTGGTTCTGGCATTCTTAAAAGTATCACTAAATGAGTGTGCATCTCCAATTTTGTTGGAAATTACACCTTAAATGTTTTTCTACAATGGTTCCAAAATTAAGCATGTTTGAAAATTTGAGGTTGACTCTCACTTACCCCCACATCTGAAAATAAACCTTATGGTAAGTATTATAGAACATTGCACAATTGTTGTGATGTCTGTCTGTCTGTCTGTCTGTCTGAGGGTGTTGGTCTCTGATATTTTTGAAAATATCGAAAAATCTGCAAGAGGACAAAGACACAGACGTCTGGGTCAGTGACTGTCATTACAAATACATTCACATATCCACAGTATATTGTCAGTCACTGATTTTGCTTGTGTGTTTTCAAATACTGTGAAGAAAACACAGGTGATGCTAAAGGTATACTATGTGGCTATACTCTCACCTTTGCAATGGTTGTTCTTTTTCCTCTACCAGCAGATCCTGCGTCTTATTTTACTGTTTCTCCCTTCTTTTCCTGTTTCTCCCTTTTCGTCATCTTTCTCTTTCTCCTCTTTCTGTTTCTCTTTCTCCTCCTCTCCCCTGGCCTTCTTCATCTCCTCCTCTTCTTTCCACTTTTTCATGTCCTCGGTTTCCTCCCGGTACTTTACAGCCATCTTCTCTTTCTGCTTTTCTATTTCCCTTCTATCCTTCTCCTCTTTCTCTTTGCTGTCCACCATTTCCATGTACCTTATGAAGGTCAGGAAGTTCTTGTTTTTCTTCCGGTGCTTCTCTAGAGGCTTCATCTCTTTCAGTTCCTTTTCTTTCTGCTTTCTATCTTTCTCCTCTTTCTTTTTCTGTTTCTCCTCCTCTTGCCTGGCCTTCCTCTTCTCTTTCTTTTCCTGCTGTCTCATCTTAAATTCACTCCACATCTTTTTCAGGCGAGCAAAGATGCCCCCAGATGTCTGAGATGGCCGCTGGTCACTGGTCGCCAGCTCCCTAGAGGGACACTGAACAGCAATTTCAGACATCTTGGCTGTCTCCCCCCTCCACCCCTCATCTTCCTCCCTCAACTCCGTCCTCAACCTTTTCACCCTCTGGTCCAACTCCCTGATCATGACGGCCATCATGTTCTCCAGTTGCATCTGCTCCATTTTCTGGCTCTTTACCTCTCTCTCCTTCATCATCCTGGCCGTCTCAATCCTCCTCCCCTTTTCTTCCTCCCTCAACTCCACATTCAACCTGGACATCCGCTGGTCCAACTCCCTGATCAGGAGGTACTCCTCTCTCTCCTGGCTCCTTTCCCCTCTCTCCTCCAGGCATTTATTAACCATCTTGGCTATCTCGTTCCTACTCCTCTCCTCTTCCTTACTCCTCCTCCCCTCATCTTCCTCCCTCAACTCGACCCTCAACGCGGTCATCCGGTCATCCATCGATCTCGTCAGGAGGACCTGAATGCGCTCCATCTCCTCCGACTTCCCGGGTCTCCTCTTCTCCTCCTCCTGCCTCCCCCTCCCCTCATCTTCCACCCACGCCTGCCTCCTCAATCTGGGCATCTGTGAGCCGACGAGGTCCCTCTCCCTCTCCTGGCTCTGCGTCTCTCTGTCCTTCAGGTATTCCTCTACCATCCTGGCTGTCTCGCTCCTCCTCATCTCCTTCTCCTGCCTCCTCCTCCGCTCGTCTTCCTCCCTCAACTCCCTCTTCATCTTGGCCATCCGGCGGCCCATGTCTCTGGCCACGTTCTGCAGCTGCTCCTCCACCCAGACAGTCTCGCAGGGCTTTGTCATTCCTAAAGGCTATGGGGGTCAGGGGGGCACAGGGACAACCAGTCAGTCACACCGGGGTCACATTCATGCAGTCAATACACTGTAGTACAGTGATCATAAGATATCACAGTGCATTGGCTACTCCTAGCATGGCACAGTACGATTATACATAGCTTCAGTGTTGCAAGATGTCACAGTGAACTGGCTACTGCTATTAATAGCAGAGCAATACAATACATCACAGTACAGTACTGCTCCTAATAGGTTATGTACCAATTTACATTACAGCAAGCATACTGTAGTCATACAGCACTTTACAACACAGAACAGTGGGCCCATACCTAGCTACTGTATACAGGTAGTTTAGGTGCAAAGCGTCTGAGCATCAAGAGACTAACAAGCTGCACGCAGAGTGAACCGTCATCATGTATTGCAAACATAAAGGCAGCAGCAAGAAAAGAGGAGAGAAAGGAACAGGATGAGAAGGTAGCAAAGCTGCTGGTCAAAGCTACCAGTCTGCTGATCAGTTTTGAGTGTCTGTAGCTATCTGGTACGCTACAGGGAAAATAGTAGGCTAGATAGTTGGCTAGATAGTAGGCTAGTGCTGATGATTTCTGTCACAGCATACACTGCATGCCCTCTCCAGTCCCCTAATAGGTCTTATTTCATTTCCACTTGACTACTAACTTGATTGAGCATGCTACATTTGAGCAGTAGGATGATAATATGGCTAAAAGGTAGGCTACAAGATGCACAGTGCACAGGCTACTCCTATCATGGTACAGTACTCCTACACATACAGTAACTTCAGTTTTACAAGATGCCACAGTGCACTGGCTACTGCATGAATAGCAGGGCAATACAGTACCATGCTCCTTCAAAAGGTTAATATACCACTTTATATTACAGCAATACTACAGCCTATATTTGGATATACAGGATTTTACAACACAGCACAGTAGGCCTACTGTAACTAGATAACACTTTACAAAACAGCAAGCAAAACAATCTAAAATTATTATTATCACTATTGTTATTATTATTAAATCACTAATGAAGAGGAGGTTCACCCAGGAACTCATATTACCCAGACACATCACTGTTAGTCCTGTAATCAACCAGTATCGCTCTCAACCTGGACATAATTTCTAACCTGGTTAAACAAAGTTCTGAGAGAAATGTTCTGTATTCTGTCTTCAATTGGAGGTGTTTTTGTCAAAGACAGCAATACAGAATGATTTTAGAAAATTCCAACTCTAAATTCTATCCCTATTATGGACTAACTTGTTTTCTCTAAATTAGTGTGTCAAATCCAGAAGTCACTAGCTACTCTGATGAGGTGGAATCGGATCACTGACTATTTAAGTGTCTGCCTCAGTAACGTCTACTATGACGTCATAAAAGCAAGGGGAGTGACGAAACGCCCTCTAGTGGTTCTTATTAGTAATAAATAAAATAAAAAATGTTTTGGGCTGCATTGAGTTATTATTCACATAGTTTCTGAGACACATTGAGTCACTGTTTATTGATTTTGATTATATGTTGCAGTTTAAAGACAGAATAAAAGGCTTTACAATAGGTTTTGGAACGCTGGGTGTAAACTGACTACAGTTCATATGATGCACACACCCCGTGCTTCCTCGCTATGTCAATATATTAATCTGTCTCGTTCTGTCGGTAACGCTTTATAATACAGCCTGTGTCTTACCAGTGTAATACCTGTGTCTTACACTCTCTTACCAGTGTCTTACCCATACCGAGTACTTACATGTAAGTACGGGGTACCGGGTACTAACAGGTAGTTATGGGGTAGCCTACCGGGTACTTACATGCGCTAGGACTATGAACGAAAATAACATTACAAATGTTCAATAAACAATATTCCAACAACCCAAATATTCAATTGATAAGCTACATATTCAACCAATCATGCATTTGCACAGCAAATATGACAAAGCCAAATTAAATGTAGCCTAGGCTAATAAGCCGAGGAAAATGACTAGGCCTAATTGTAGGCCTATAGTCTACTCAAGTTTCAACAGTGCTTAAACCATGGGTAAGTGGGGTATTGTAGTGAAATTAATCTTCTTTTTTTTTAAATCTGTTTAAATAGTTTATTATTGTTATATCAGAGATAAGGACTTTGAGAATAATAGCCTATCCTAGGCCTACACTACACTACTCTTGTGCTGATAACGGATCAAACATTTGATCATTTCTGTTTCAGTTCTTAAAATATACTTTCATAATTAGGCTATTTTATATTTCAAAATCGCCGGACATTGTATAGGCTAGTGAGAGGCTGAGCATGCGTAGCTGAAATAGCGAGCGTTAGCTAGATATACTACACTGAGCTAACAGCTACCGGTCCTCCACTGCACAAACAAACGCTACAGTTCACATAGGCTATTGCAGCAGGTAAACTACGAAAAGAAAACAAAATCCAATAACTGTCTCAATAAACCAGTGAACTAAGGACAAACGCCCTCGGTGCTGCTCACGTTCGTTGCTGCCTAGTGCCTACTATCAGCGCGCTCCAAGCTTTCTCTCCCTCTCCGCGTTGTCTAGACGTCTCTCTCTCTCTCTCCCTCTCTCTCCCTCTCTCTCTCCCCCTCTCTCTCTCTCTCTCTCTCTCTCTCTCTCTCTCTCCCTCTCTCTCTCTCTCTCTCTCTCTCTCTCTCTCTCTCTCTCTCTCCCTCGTCGTGTCATGTCAAAGCAGACAGAACGTGCGCGCACCGCTCGCTCATACAGTATTTGACTGTTCTCCCCCTCCCGAATATTTTTTTTTACAATATTCGTACGAATTTACTATTCGGGAAAAAGCTACTATTTGTACTCATCCGAATACCGTTCGGGCACACCCCTACTGGCTACTGCATCAATAGCAGAGCAATACAGTAGGCTACCGTGCTTCTTCAATAGGTTATATACCACTTTATATTACAGTAAGCATACTGTAGCTATACAGCACTTAACAACACAGAACATTAGGCCTATATCTAGCTGTACAGAACCTTACAACATACAGCAGTAGACATTAACCCACTGTAGCTGTATACAAGTACTTTACAACACAGCACACCTATAGCTGTAGAACACTTTACAACAACCTAGCTACTGTAGGCCAAACTTCTAGCTAGAACAGTTCGGCCTTTAGTATACCTACAGTAGCCTAGCAGCACAGTTGGCCTATATTTAGATAACACTTTAAAAAACAGCAAGCAAAATAATCTCAAATTATTATTAGTATCATTATTGTTAGTATTAAATCACTGATGAAGAGGAGGTTCACCCAGGAACTCATATTACCCAGACACATCACTGTTAGTCCTGTAATCAACCAGTATCGCTCTCAACCTGGAAATAATTTCTAACCTGGTTAAACAAAGTTCTGAGCGAAATGTTCTGTATTCTGTCTTCAATTGGAGGTGTTTTTGTCAAAGACAGTAATACAGAATAATTTAAGAAAATTCCAACTCTAAATTCTATCCCTATCATGAACTTACTTGTTTTCTCTAAATTCGTGTGTCAAATCCAGAAGTCACAAGCTACTCTGATGAGGTGGAATCGATCACTGACTATTTAAGTGTCTGCGTCAGCAACGTCTACTCTGACGTCATAAAAGCAAGAGGAGATGTAAAGTGATGACGCGCCCTCTAGTGGTCTTTAGAAAAAAATATATTTTGAGCTGCATTGAGTAATTATTCACATCGTTTCTAAGACACTTACATTGAGTCATCGGTGATGGATTATGATTATATGTGTGCAGTTAAAGACAGAATAATAAAACGTTTTACAGCAGGTTTTGGAACGCTGGGTGTAAACTGACTACAGTTCCCATGATGCACAGACCCCGTGCTTCCTCGCTATGTAGATTCATCTGTCTTGTTCTGTATGTAACATTTTATAATACAGCCCGTGTCTTACAGTGTCTTGGCGAAATGTGAGTTTTTATCTGCATAGGACATTAAAATTCACTTTTCTGAGACCCCAGAAACCGATTTTAGGAAGGTAAAAACAGCATATGCGGTGCCCTCGGTTGGTATTAATGTACAAACATGTAAACTGCGAGAATTACATCATAACGTTGATTTGAATGTGTAGGCTAAGTGTTTGAAAGTGTAATAAAGTAGTAGCTATGTGTAACAATATGTTTAATAGCAGTTAGATTAGCAAGCTAGTTATTCGCAGTGATAGCTAGCGGATTAGTAATGTAGCCGTCAGGCTAGTCTAGATGTTATTTTAAGATCCTACAACATTTATTTTAATAAAAAGCAAAGCTCACCTTGAGGAATGCTCCTGTATACTCGAACCCTGATTATTGAATGTTTGTATGGCACTATATTTTGTAATGTATGAACGAAATATGAGTCAGTTTACTTAAGCCTAACGGTAGCCTTTATTGTGTCATTAAATTAGTCAGCGCGTGCATAGTTTTGTCGTTCACCCATGTAGTTCTCAACGGTGTTATAATTTGTGTAATCTGCTTTTCATGTAGCAGTAACAGTTCAGTCTTACTTTACATTAATAAGGGGACAATGCTCAACATATACAAATAGGTATACTAGTTGCATGTAAACAACATGAATATTGTTTGTAGGGAAATGTGAGTTTGGGGTTCTATAGAATAGGAATAGTGAGTTTATTTGTAATTATTACCTAGCTGACAGCCCAGGGTGAGAGGTTAATGTTTTTGGTAGCATAAGTTTATTGGTTGCTTTATTAGTTGGTTGTTAGCAGTTTTGATTGGCACAAAGCTCTCGACCTAACAAATGCAGCATTACCAAACATGTCCTGCACGCATTCTAGTTTGGATATATATTTATATTTTAGAAAAAGTATTCATAAGCTATATCCATTAGAAAAAGCATTTCTATAGAGAGAAGAAAGACAGAATTAAGACAGACCCATACTGGAGTGAGCCTATTGCTTAATCAAACTGATTCGTCTGAGAGCAGCTGTTGTGAAAGATACTAACAGCATCGTCTACCTTTTCTGTCCATCTTAAATAGACCTGCTACACCCAACCCTGTGCCTGGGAAGTGTAACACATGCAAAATCAATCTACTATCTGCTTGTCGTGCATGCCAGTTTCAAATAGAGCTAAATAGTCGCTTTCTAATCTAATAAACAGATGCTGGTCTGGTATTACAGCATCCCCTCCCCTTGCCCCTACTACGACAAGTTAGCACCGCTATTAGCTACTATTCCTCCCTCACGTCTATTTTGACTGGGTGAGTGTAACAGAGACTGTGTGTGTCTTGTGTCCGACTGTGTGTATCGTGTTTGTTTGAAGCCAGGTGTCCATCGCTGTCCGCTAGAGGGACACAGCAGACCAGTGGCCCACACAAGCTTCACACCCCTGGAGGGATCAGGTACTGTGTTCTCTGTCTGCACACACACACACACACACACACACACACACACACACTCACACACACACACACACACTCACACACACACACACACACACACACACACACACACACACACACACACACACACACACAAACTAATCTGGTAACAAAGATTCTGAATTAAGTCCTATTCTCATTACAGCGCCCCCTAAAGGAAAAGTGTGTTACAGAGCTATAAGCACTGCACATGTTGAACACGCTCACCAGAATCACTACTAGTTACTATTTCTACATGCTGGCAGCTTGAGTCCTTGTTCTCAATGTAGATACCTCAGCACGCATGCAGGTAACGTGGCATCAGCAGTAGAAATGTGGGCTGTTTTCCTACTCAACCCTCAACTCATAGAAATGAGGAATGTATCTATCCCAACTCCCACGTCCTGGTATCTCCTTGCCTTCTGTACATGTACTGGTGTAACAGAGTTGAATTGGTTAACTCACTTCTCAGTTTAAATACCGCCCACCAGTGGCATCAAACCGCTAGCTTTTCGGAGGTGTGTTTAGTAGCGGTGTTTACAAGAAGTGGTCACGTGAGTGTCGTAAATGAGGACCCAAGTTTGAACCCAGTGTGGGCAAAGTGCTGGTGGAAGCTATACTGACGAGCGACACAATCTGAAATCAGCAACACTGGGAATATTCATGTATCCATTTATATTTCATCAGCACATTTGTGTCGGCCTCCGCTGCTGCTCTCTGCATGCGTTTCCAGTGCTGCTGGGCATCTGTCACCCTCAAATGTACCCAGGGATCCCATTGTCAAGTTCAAGTTCAGCTACAGGCTTATCCCACCCAGGTGCAATACGGAGCGGTTCAGACGTTCCTTTATGGCAGCGGCCATCAGGCTCTTTAACAGTGCCTGAGTGTTGTAGAGGTGCGCATGTGTGCTATATCTATCTATCTATCTATCTATCTATCTATCTATCTATCTATCTATCTATCTATCTATCTATCTATCTACAGTATCAGTCTATCTATCCATCTATCCATCTATCCGTCTGTCTATCTATCTATCTATCTATCTATCTATCTATCTATCTATCTATCTATCTATCTATCTATCTATCTATCTATCTATCTATCTATCTATCTATCTATCTATCTACAGTATCAATCTATCTAGTTACCTACCCACCCTCTCTCCCTCTGTCTGTCTGTCTGTCTGTCTGTCTGTCTGTCTATCTATCTACCTAGGTTCAATTTATTTGCCATTTACATACATACTGAGACATATATGACTGTCTAACGGCAAAATAATTCTAGAGTAGCTGATTTTAGTAGCTGAATTTACACAGAAAAAACAATTACAATTTATAAAATCCTATCAACTTGGCTTGATCCTCACAAGATGTCAGTAAAGAATAGGCTCTTTGCACAAGCTCCACTACTTCCTGAAATTCTACAGGCATAATTATTTCCTGTCCTATACCATTGGATGGAAGTGATTAATCAGGTGTGATCAGGTGTGCCGCACACCTGATAAATCACTTCCATCCAATAGTATAGGACAGGAAATAAGGATGCCTGTAGAATTTCAGGAAGTAGTGGAGCTTGTGCAAAGAGCTTATTTGACCAGTAGAGGGCAGGATAGGCTCCATCAAACATGCGCCATTCTGCTCCACTCACCACTGTACACCTGCACATGGCACATGCATGTCTAGCCATGACTGATACACTGTGATGTGTCTGGATAAGTTGTCACTTCTGTCATTAAAACATGAATATATACCAGAGATCAGCAACCTATCAAAAGAAACATTTTTGGACAAAAAAATAATAAAAAATCTGATGGGAGCGGTGAAACATTTGAGCCTTATAATGAAGGCAGTGTTTCCTGTAGATGCATTTTTTTCGTGGTAACACCCAGGAGGGACACATTAGAGGGAGAAGGGGGTTGTAGGGAAATTTTGAGCATCAAACACTTAATTTCCTTCGTTCTGATTAATTTTTAGACATGGGGTTTGGACTGGCACAAAGGCAAGGCAAGTTTATTTGAACCCAAACGTCCTCCTCGCATGCACACACACAGAGCCACAAAATGCATTCATGGGCGGAGGTCTGTGCTCTCTGAGCACCATTTCTCGTTTTATTATTCGTCTTAAATTACATTTACTCCATAGTCCAACTTCTTAAAACACTTTCCACAAGAAATATTGATGAAATGATGAGATGAAGCTATAGCACCACTAGAGGGCACCATCCTCAATCATCCATCTGTCCTCAGGTCCAGGAGGTGTTGATGATAATCTCCATCATCATCGCACTGAAGAGTCTGCTGGAACAGAAGCGCTCTCCAGTCCTGAAGGACCTCATGATGATAGATGGTAAATGGACTGCACTTATATTGCACTTTTATCCTCTCATTCACCCATTCACACACCCAGGGGTGAAAATTAACTTTTTGGCTCACGGTGAGTTACCTGCCAAGGGGACTATAGATGAAAAAATCTACCGGCCAAGTATATATTTTTCAGATAGGCTTCCGAAATCTAGTCGCCAATTGGTAATTTTACCTGCGTTTGGCCGGTGGCAGGTGTTAATTTTCAGCCCTGCACACACCCATTCACGGCAGCTGCCATGCAAGGTGCTAGTCTGCTCATTGGGAGCAATTTGGGGTTCAGTGTCTTGTCCAAGGACACTTCGACATGTGGACAGGAGGAGGTGGGATTCGAACCACTGACCCTACGATCATTGGACAACCCGCTCTACCTTGTGAACTACAGCCGCCCCATGATCTACCTCCAGGTGTTAGACTGGGTTTTCCTCTACACCATGGTCTCTCACTATCAAGTTCACTATCCACACCATTGTCTCTCATTATCAAGTTCACTATCCACACCATTGTCTCTCACTATCAAGTTCACTATCCACACCATGGTCTCTCACTATCAAGTTCACTATCCACACCATGGTCTCTCACTATCGAGTTCACTATCCACACCATGGTCTCTCACTATCAAGTTCACTATCCACACCATGGTCTCTCACTATCAAGTTCACTATCCACACCATGGTCTCTCACTATCAAGCTCACTATCCACACCATGGTCTCTCACTATCAAGTTCACTATCCACACCATTGTCTCTCATTATCAAGTTCACTATCCACACCATTGTCTCTCACTATCAAGTTCACTATCCACACCATGATCTCTCACTATCAAGTTCACTATCCACACCATGGTCTCTCACTATCAAGTTCACTATCCACACCATGGTCTCTCACTATCAAGTTCACTATCCACACCATGGTCTCTCACTATCAAGCTCACTATACACACCATGATCTCTCACTATCAAATTCACCAGACCATGGTCTCTCACTATCAAGTTCACTATACACACCATTATCTCTCACTATCAAGTTCACTATACACACCACGATCTCTCACTATCAAGTTCACTATACACACCATGGACTCTCACTGTCAAGTTCACTATCCACACCATGGTCTCCCACTATCAAGTTCACTATCCACACCATGGTCTCCCACTATCAAGTTCACTATACACACCATGGACTCTCACTGTCAAGTTCACCATTCCATTTCCATAGAGGCTAGGCGTTTTTCATTTGTGAAATAGGCCTCGAGATTTTAAAATGAGGTCAAGGAGTTCTTTGCATGATGAGCTGCTGGCCATGGAGCTGGAATACAACCTGAAGATGTTCGAGAAGCAGATGGAGAACAAGGTGGCCAACTGCAGCCTGGCCAAGTTAAACGGTTTGTCTGTATATATAGACATACTGTAGGCTGTTTTTTATTGATCATAATGTCCATTTGTCTATCTTTATAATGGATGATTTTTTGTCTTTGTAAACAAAGTAACAAAGTGTAACAAAAACAAATGTGATGTGCTGTATTTTGTGAAAATTGTTTGCAAATATTTTTTTTTACACATATGTTATGCACTCAATGTATTGTCACATTTTCTGTTTATTTTCTTCTTTTATTATTAAATAATAACATTAATACCTGTGGCTACCAGTAGGGGTCGTATGTGTTGTTTGTCTTGTGGACTGTTCTCATTCGTGTGCAGCCGTTGTGAAAGACAACTGAAAGCCTTGTTTTTGTGCGTGGCTGTAAGCCAGCGCACCAATGATAGCAAATGTCCAGTTGTCACTCCCTCCCTCCCTAGCTTCCTCCCTGGTTTCCTCCGTCGTGTTGTTGACCCGCAGTTCTATGTTGCTACCACAAGAGGCAGTGGTCCCAGAACCTGCAGTTCTATGTTGCTACCACAAGAGGCAGATAGACTGCATTTACCATTTTCAGCCACGGGAGGGCAGCAACAGGCTTAGATAGACGTTCCTTGTTCAGTTTCAGCAATAGAGGCAGATAGACTGCATTTACCATTTTCGGCCACGAGAGGGCAACAGGCTTAGATAGAGGTTACCTGGTGGTGCTATGTCAGTTATTGAATTTATGTGCAGTAATTGAACATCTGAAATACTCCTGTTTTTAAATTATACCTACAGTATAGGTGTCTCAGTAATTACCCATTATATATTAGGCTATACTTGCATGTATTTACCAGGTAAATGTTTAGTAATTGTGGACTATGAAAGGGTTACCAAAAAAATGTTCAGTCAGTTAATTTAGCAATAGAAATCCATAAGCCTAGGGCCAATGGGCCTAGGATAGACAATAAACTACCGGTGGAATGGTGGTGGAGCATCCATCGGGGACTCGCTGTAGGTCCGCTAGCCTTGTGTTATCTGGGTTTATCCCTTACCTTTGTCCAGAAACAGAAGTTGAACCAATTGCAGCAAAATAGCTAAAGTTACAGGAATCATCAGTGTAACTGCTTTAGCCACTGACCGCTACCATTAATGTTATGTAAGCTGCTGATAGTTGTTGTGAGCTCATGAGCTATCCCACCTTCTGAATCCTATTTATGGGATTTGATGCATGTTGGGCCACATATTTCTTGAAAACAATCTTTATTTGCAACTCATATTACAATGAAAATGAACCACAATCAATTTGCAGCTAAGTCTGGTTATGTTAAAGCAAAGAAAATAATAAGGAATAAGGCAATCAAAGTGATGACATTACTCATGAGCTCTCAGACTTGGCGAGCAGGTGCACCTGGCAGTGCTGCAGGAAGGCGTCCAGGAAGGGGGCAGGGCCCACAGTGGTGCAGCCTCTGCCGCTTGGCCCCCGGGCCCCTTGGAGACAACGTCCATGTCCGGGCTGCAGACGCTGCAGACCACTACGGTGGGAACACCTCCGCGCACAGGAACTCACCCTTCTCCTCCTGTCTCCTTTCTGGGCCTCCCGGGCCCCTGGCCTCACCGCCTTCTCTGCCAGCTTGGCGGGCCCACTGGGGACCTTCTCCACCCCTGATGACACCACCCCCGCCGCCTGGCACTGACTCTGGGCGTTGTGCAGCTTGGTGTGGGCCAGGAGGGACAGGTGGTGCAGAAAGACCTTGCCGCAGACCTGGTGGCAGACCAAAATGCCTCTGGACGCAATTGGAGAAACCTACAAACAATCACGAGCAACGAAAGGTGGGTTAGTCGTCGTATCGTCGTATCAAGTAAGTACAGTCGTTGTATCAAACCCGACCCATGTTAGATAAACAGTTGTGATTGGCGTGCCTGACCTGGCAGGGGTACGTCTCGCCCTTTAGGCGTTTGTTGATCAGCGGCCGGGTGCCATCGCCCCGACGGATGTCCTTCTCCTGGCTGTGCTTCTTCTTGCGGTGCAGGTAGAGCTTGGCCGTGCTCGGGAACTCCATGTCGCAGGAGCCGTACGCCAGAACCTTCTGCTTGGTGTCGCCATTGTTCGTCAGAGGCGGCCTTCCTCCTCCTCTTCCTCCTCCTTGTCTGACTTCAGCGGGCCTAGTCCTCTTTTCCAGGAGCCACTCCTTGACGTGGTAGGTCCTCTGTTGGCTGTTGAGGCCCGCAGGAGAGTGGAAGTTCTTACCGTAGTACGAGCATGGGTACGGTGCAGCAGGCGGGGGTCGGGGCCGTCTGTGGTGGCGTCGGGGCTGTTGGAGGCATCCGAGGCGGGGAACCACACGGCCTCAAAGCCGGGAGTGGGCGAGTCGAGAGCAAGAGGGCTATTGTCATTGTCAGGGTTTTACAGATCACTGCAGCTGGACTGCTGGTGGCGGAGCAGCACCTGCTTCTGGCTGAATGTCCGTCGGCAGGGGGCACAGGCGACATCGGCGACTTGTCGCGGGGGCCCTCGGGGTTGGAAGTTGGCCACCGCTTCCGTCGCTCCCACGCTGCCGAGACACGGATCAGCACAGTTCGCAAGGGGGGCGTCGTCATCCTCATCATCGTCGTCACGGAGATCGTCGTGGAGATGGCAGTGCAGCTGCAGGGAGGAGAGCAGGGAGAAGGCATTGCAACCGGCCGCACACTGGTGGGGGGGCGAAGTGTCCAGAGCTGCTAAGTTTATTTTTGAATTTCAAGGGGCGTTATCAATGGTGGCAGACCAAAATGCCCTGGATGCAATTGGATAGACCTACAAACAATCACGAGCATCGAAAAGTGGGTTAGTCGTCATATCATTGTATCAAGTAGGTACAGTTGTTGTATCAAACCCGACTCACATTAGAGTTGTGATTGGCCATCCAATGAGTTTTCTCCAGAGGGTGGCTGGGGTCTCCCTGAGAGATCGGGTGAGAAGTTCAGTCATCCAGGAGAGACTCGGAGTAGAGCCGCTGCTCCTTTGCATCGAAAGGAGCCAGTTGAGGTGGTTCGGGCATCTAGTGAGGATGCCTCCTGGGCTGGGAGGAGGCCGCTGGGTAGACCCAGGACTAGGTGGCGGGACTACATCTCCGTACTGGCCTGTGAGCGGCTAAAGATTTCCCAGACAGAGCTGGTTGATGCTGCTAGGGAAAGGGATGTCTGGGGCCCCCTGCTGGAGCTGCTGCCTCCGCGACCTGACCCCGGATAAGCGGATGACAATGGATGGTGTAGGTGGAGTTCAGCAGGTTGGAGAACAGGCCGTGGTCACAGTGGTGTGGAGAGTTCAGCAGGTTGGAGAACAGTCTGTGGTCGGGGTGGGTGAGATCTCTGCAACCTGAATGAAAAATTTATTTTTTAGCTTGAAATTGGGTACCGGTGCAACAAATGTGTATTTTATAAGTAAAGCATGACATTTCTAGTTAGTATATCCTATACCATCATTTACCAGATGTGGAGTTCCGCAGGTAGGAGAACAGGCCGTGGTCAAGGTGGTGTGGAGAGTTCAGCAGGTTGGAGAACTTGCCGTGTTTAGGGTGGTGTGGAGAGTTCAGCAGGTTGGAGAACAGGCCATGGTTGGGGCAGTGTGGAAAGTTCAGCTCGTTGGAGAACAGGCTGTCATTGGGGTGGTGTGGAGAGTTCAGCATGATGGAGAACAGGCCATGGTTGGGATGCTGTGGAGAGTTCAGCTGGTTGTTGAACAGGCCGCCATTGCGGCATTGTGGAGAGATGAGAGGTTGGAGAACAGGCCGTGGTCGTGGTGGTGTAGATTGTTTAGCAGTTTGGAGAACAGGCCATCATTGGGATGGTGTGGGGAGCTCAGCAAGTTGGAGAACAGGCTGTAGTTTGGGTAGTGTGGAGAGTTCAGCAGGTTGGAGAACAGGCCTTGGTTGGGGTGATGTGTAGAGTTCAGCAGGTTGGAGAAAAGGTCATCATTGGGGTGGTGTGGAGAGTTCAGCAGGTTGGAGAACAGGCCGTAGTTGAGGTGGTGTGGAGAGTTCAGCATCTTGGAGAACAGGCTGTCATTGGGGTGGTGTGGAGAGTTCACCAGGTTGGAGAACAGGCTGTCATTGGGGTGGTGTGTAGAGTTTAGCAGGATGGAGAACTTGCTGTGGTCGGGGTCGTGTGGAGAGTTCCCCAGGTTGGAGAACAGGCCATGGTTGAGGTGCTGTGGAGAGTTCAGTAGGTTGGAGAACAGGCCGTGGTCAGGGTGATTTGGAGAGATCAGCAGGTTGGAGAACAGGTCATCATTGGGGTGGTGTGGAGATTTCAGCAGATTGGCGAACAGGCTATGTTCAGGGTGGTGTGGAGAGTTCAGCAGGTTGGAGAACAGGCAATGGTCACGATGGTGTGGAGAGTTCAGCAGGTTGGAGAACTTGCGGTGTTCAGGGTGGTATAGAGAGTTCAGCAGGTTGGAGAACAGGCCGTCACTGTGGTGCCGTGGAGAGTTCAGGATGTTGGAGAACAGGCTGTCATTGGGGTGGTGTGGAGAATTCAGCAGGTTGGAGAACAGGCCATGGTCACGATGGTGTGGAGAGTTCAACAGGTTGGAGAACTTGCTGTGTTCAGGGTGGTGTGGAGAGTTCAGCAGGTTGGAGCACAGGCAATTATTGGGGTGGTATGAAGATTTCAGCAGGTTGGAGAACAGGCCATCATTGGGGTGGTGTGGAGAGCTCAGCAAGTTGGAGAACAGGCCGTAGTTGGGGTGGTGTGGAGATTTCAGCAGGTTGGAGAACAGGCAGTGGTTGGGGTGATGTGTAGAGTTAAGCAGGTTGGAGAACAGGTCGTATTGGATTGGTGTGGATAGTTCAGCAGGTTGGAGAATAGGCTGTGGTCGGGATCTCTGCTGATGCTGAGACCATTGTGCAGGCAGTGTTTTTGAAAAATGTATTTTTTTGACTTGAAATTGGGTACCGGTGAAACAATTGTGCATGTTATAAGAAATTGCATGACATTTCTAGTTTGAATGGCCTATACCATAATTTTATCAGATGTGGAGGGAAGCCACCTGACCCCTGAGGACCGTGAGAGGTAAAATCCAAGATGGCCGCTAGTGCCTTGGGTCTAATTTCCAAACACGCTCAATTTTGGAACCAGTGTAGAAAAACATATAAGGTGTCATATCCAACTAAATTGGGGATGTACAGTATACATTCTTTTGAGCCTGCCAGAACCCAAGGATCAAGGTCAAGGTCAAATTAACGTAGCAAGTGTTTTAATGTTCTGCTCGAGTACTACCTGGGCTGGAGTAATGTTCTCTAGTTCCAGACTTCTGTGTGGATAGCTGTTTCAAGACATCATTCATGCCGTACTACTCACTTGTTGGTTTGTACATCAGCACCACAAATCTCTCCAGCAGTAACTGATTGTTCATGGACCTCGCTTGGTATGCATAGCTCATTGAAAGCATCATTCACCTCTGAGAAAGACTTCCATGTCCCCCCCCCCCCACACACACACACACGCACAAACACACTAGAGATGGACAAATGAATGAGCAACAAATCTCTTAGTTAATTTACGAACAATGTTTATTAAATAGATTGAGTGTGATGATGTTCCATCAGCATGACCAGGTAGATGATCCTAGTAGGGATATCGTGAAAAGATAAGAGACATTAGATTAGGATGATTAAATATAGGCTCAGCAAGACAGCACATAGTTATACTTTAGACGTATCATCAGGCCTATTTATTAAATACATAAAGACAATGTTATCGAAATATGTAAATTATCCAGCTATCGAAATATGTCCAGTATGTCCACATCTCGAAAAATACAATTCAACAATTTACATGGCTAGAGAGCAAATTGTTTGTTAGCCTGAAACTATTAGGGCAATTTGGACATTTAAAATGTTATACTATTATGCAGTCCTACTCATATAAGCTAGCATGTAAAATGTTTCAGCTAAAGTTAATTATGCATTAATTACTTTCTAGCCAGCTTGTCACATTAAAATTACAGGCTCTGTTCAGTTTAATTCAATCATAGCACAACTTTATTGTTGCAAGAAAACTGTTAGCTAGCTTACAAAATCAAAAGGCATCTGTAATATTGCAATGTTAGCTAGCTAACAAGCAACGTGTTACAATCCTAATCAGGTTAGCTAGAATGCAAAAAAAAACAAGCATGTTCTTATGAATAAAGTTTCAGACTCAACAATCACATACCTTCATCCTGTGTTATTTTATCCATCTGCAACATTATTCCCATGAGCGCCAGTCCAGCAGGTTTTTTTTAAGAGCTAGGGCTGGCCCGGAACATTCAAAATTCGCAATTTTCAGAATGTGTTTCTCAGTTCAGAATTACGTGGATTCTTTTAGGATAGGTTAGCCTATTAAGCCTAGATAACCTCAGCATATGATAAAATAAAAAAGCACACGCAACATGCGTTGATGCACGATGACGACTGCAAAGAAATCCGTGGAAATATTGGAGCGCATATTCAAGGCTGGATATAACCAGACAAGGAATTCCCTTCTCCTTGACAGTGGAAAAACTGGTCCTCTTGGCACACAACCTGAGAGAGTATAGGCTAGGTAAGGCTTATTTCACAAGACAACCCGTGTCCATGTTCATTATTAGGCTATTTATTTGGTCGGTGGTTGTAATATCCTCATTTCATTCTTAGGTTATTCAGATGTAGCCTACCTACATTAATGGCCTTTGGATTCATTTATTTTACAATGTTTATGGTACTATATGCCTGTTTTCGATTTGATAATAAATGTTTATTTGCCAGAGAGCTTGTCCAACAGTGTCTGATTGTATCATGCTCAGCTTGACTATAATGTCGCCCTCCATTGGATCTATAGTGAACTGCATTTTTTTTTCCTCTTTGACAACAAGAGGACCATCTGGAAGCGCTCAAAGAAAAGTTCATACTGAGCTGCAGTAGAACATTCAGTTTTATGAGGCCAATATTCTTCATGAGGGCTCTGGGAATTAGTAGAGCTACTGTGCCAATACCAAGATTTGTTTATTAGTAGGGATGTAACGGTATGAACATTTCATATCACGGTTATAGTGACCAAAATTACCACGGTTATCAGTATTATCACGGTATTGTTAAAATATGCAGAAAATGCTCGAAAGGTACTGATACACAGACATCATTATCATTATTATTCTTTTTCAATCATTTACTCAATCACTCATGCACACACACACACATACACGTTTTCTCCATTGATCTTCTTTATACAAAAATGAAAGTGAAACTAAATGTGCACGACTAGCCTACAGCTGCAGAATGTGTAGTGTTTTACAAAAATAGGTTACACTGAAAGCTTCAGTTTACATTATTGACATAAGCTACTAGCAAGTTAGAGAAACCATGATATTTTCCATCCTTTCTAAAGTCCCCACATGCAAGTTAACTTCAGACGTAGCCGTCTAGGTTGAAACATCTCCACTGCTCTGCCTTCCCCCATACTTGTGAACAAATCACAACAACACAACAACAAATCCACGTTGACTGTGGACAGTATTTACCGTGGTTTATAAGTCAAACACGGTTTTAATGCTAATTTAATTTTGAGATGGTAATACTAACCGGTAACCGTTTGTTCCCTATTGGAGGAGAATGTGTACCAGGACTGCACCATATCCAGCTCTTGCTCATTGCTTCAGTTATTCATGCACCATGGAAAGTACAGTACATGTAGCACTGAAGGACAATTAAAACTGAACTGAAAAGAATGGAGGATCTTGGAGTCATTGTGAAACAGAGCGCACCGGGTTAACAGTATGGTAACAGAAGTGAAGCCCAAGAAACTCAGAATCTGCATCGATCCACAAGGTCTTAACAAAGCCATAAAGAGGAAACGCATTGGGAGTCAGAGCAACAGAAGAGCTTAGAAATTATGAAGCTTCTTGTGAGAAGTGTCCCAGTGTTAAAGTACTGCGATGTTAACAAATAAGTAACACTGGCAGTGGACGCAATGCCTGGGAGCAGTGATACTGCAAGATGAACAGCCAGTTGCGTACGGCTCGAGGTCTCTCACTGTGAGAAAAGGTACGCTCATATAGAACAAGAGTTGTTGGCGATTGTTTATGGATGTAATAAATTCCAGCAATACATCTACTGTAAGACAGTACAAGTGAAGACGGATCACAAGTCCCTTGAAACACTGTTTAAGAAATCTCTCCAAAAAGCTCCTCCAAGAGGACAATGATGAGACTACAGTCCTACAATCTGCATGTCAGTTACAAGCCTGGTAAAGGGCTGTACACCACAGACATGCTGAGCCGAGCCTAGACGAGCCGATTTACTAGTACATCTACTATCAGCTCATCTACTAATCTCAAAAGAGAAGCTGAACACGCAACAGCCGATAAGTGCAGATGGCCATGTGAAGTGATCCAGACAGGGTGGCCAGTAGAAATATGACAAGTTTCAGCAGACACATTTACATTACACTACATTACAGTCTTTAAGCAGACGCTTTTATCCATAGCGACTAACAATAATTGCATTTAACGTAGGAAGAGCCAATGTACTACTACTTGCCAGAACTCACAAGTGCATCTTCCCTCTAAAACAAGTGACTACGAGCATAATCTAGTGCTGAAGGCAAAGTGCAAGAATAGCAATCTAAAGTACAGTGCAATATAATATAATACAATAAAATACAATAAGTGCTTAGGCGGGGGGATTGTTGTAGTACACCTGACGGAAACATCTCCAAGAGAAATCTGTGACACCTGCTGAAGACCAGATAAATTACTTTTTTACAAGCACACCCTCTAGACCTGGAGAACTGTCCTTCAGTCAACAGTGCACCTGCAGAGAGTAACAGTCCAGTGCAATCACCTGCACTGTCATCCTGTGCTCAGCGGGAATTATGTCACATGTGCGAGTCATGCCGGAGGCGTTTTGATGAATCCCAGCTGTGGACAAATGTCACTTCATGGACAGCGACGGATGTGGTGAAATTCCAAGACGCAGTGTTATGACAAGGTAGTATATCCCAATTGCATGTGTATTGCATGCAAAGTACGTACTTTCAATGGGCAGCTGTAGTACGTACTGGTAGTAAAAGGTAGAGATATGCGATTCGGAATGCAACCAACATTTACTTTATATATGCTTTGAAAGAAAAAACAAACATTTCATGCAGGTAGAGGGTGCTCTCCACTAATAGAGTGCTAAGCGGAAGCAGGAAGTGAAAACCACCATGGGACCTTAAAGGACAATGCTCGTTTTTGACAACCTGGACCTTATTTACGACATATTATAAGACGTTTGACTCACCGAGATCACTTTGGTGTAGTTCGGAGGCATGTAGAAGAAATTTAAAATCCAGCGCGAGCCAGTATATCCATGTAATGGCGGTGGTCGGGGCACTTAGAATGCAGTTTCAAAAAATCGATTTTCTGCCGCGAAACAGTTGTTTTTATCAATCTGTCTTGATGAATCGCTAGTTGTGCTTACATAGAGCATAGTCCTGTTGTGTTGTTTTTCACATGCCTCTGTAATATGATCTTTAGAAACGTCTTTAGACACGAAATAGCTTCCTCACTTGCTCCAGCACGCATGCGCACAGCGTGCTGGAGCAACGATTGCGCGCTGTGCGAATTCGTGCTGGAGCAAGTGAGGAACAGGGCTTAAAAACGAAATTATTTTTCAATCGGTTCGCTCCGAGCAGAACCAGCATATTTAACGTTTCCGTTCTCGTGTTCCGCCACCAACATAGCGTTCCTGAACCGGTTAAGAACGAAAAATAACATTCCGTTCACCGTTCCGGGGGTAGCCTATTAAGACTCTATAGGCCTACAGTATTTCTTGTAAGGTAGGCTATAACCTAATCAACAAGTCTAGGGTTGTGGTGTGTGGTGGCCTTATTGCCAACAATATTAGCCTTGGTGATGTGTGCTGTAGTGTAGCCTTGTTGATTATTTTACAAGAAATACGCAACATTAGTCCTATTCCCGTATGCCCTTAATCCACACCGTAAACTATGCACAGGTCTATCTTAAATCATCATCATAGCTCATCATCCTTTTAAAAATATTTTCTTGTAGGCTACTGTTGCTGCAAGCTATTTTATTCTGCGCCTGTAGGCCTATTGTTTGTTTATTATTTCGTTTTATGTTTTATGTTATTTATAAATAATTAGTCACCTCATTCATTCATCTGCGCAATCCCTATTGTTTATGCTGCGTTCCTTTTGTATGGGAGCTCCGGATTTGGCGCCTATACACCTAATACGTAGCCTATCGTCTGGCATCCGCGGTCTTTAATATTAAAATAATTTAACTTATGCTATTCAATGATCAGGGTTGCACGGCACATTAAAGTGTGCTCATATTAATTAATGTAGCCTAATCATTTGGTTTGTGAAAGTCAAGACGTGACGGAAACCTGTGCAACAATAGGCTATGACTAGATTCCAAGAGGCGCGCTCGCTTTCACAGCCTAATTGCCGAGTAGAACTCTGAAGGAGGTAGACCATTAAATTTGCAAAACATAGGTTTATGCATCCTGGTTTATGCATCCTAGTATAGATACTAGTATACATCCAAGCAACTGTCACAAAGCACTCCATGTTTTAAATAGCCAAACCATACTTGGAGCGAGATGCGCTACGAGTGAAAATTGGCTTCCGCTGAATGTTGGTTATAAAGATAGAGGAACTTTATTGCAGACACGCAGGTCCATATAAAACATTATATTTGCACAGTAGGCAGGTCCATATAAAACATTATATTTGCACAGTAGGCTATTATTTCTTTCACTTTATTATTTGCATCATTCTTTGTGGACCAATGTTGGAATAAATTTGCCTTTGAACGTTATTGCCCACTCTGACATCCGCGGTCTTTATGTGAAATCTAGTTTTAGCCTACTGAAACATTACAGGCTAGCCTACTCTTCTTCAATTAAACCAAATAAATCACATTGATATCTTTGCTAAGTAATAAGCTGTAAGGACAGGCTGAACTACTGTTTTGCACTGGCAAACAAAGGAGAGTGTGTGACAGCCCTGCGCAACGCGTGCAAATTGGCTGCCGCTGAGTGGTTGGGAAACATCAAGAATAGCCATGCATCTTAGCTTGCAGAGTTTGAGAAACATCCTCAATTTTTGATTGATGTAGGCTACAAATTTAATAAATTTAATTTAGCCTATTCGGCCATAAAAGGCTCAGCTTTCTTCTTTTTTTAAATATTTTTTAAGTTATATAGGCCTACTACAAAGAACGAAAAAATAACGTTATTAACCGGTTTTAAAGATTTCAAATTAACGTTTCTGTTCTGGAACAATTAAAGACCATTTCGTTTTCGTTCGTGTTTCTGTTCCTCGTAAAATACCGTTCGTTTTCGGTTTTCGTTTCCGTTCCTTTAACCGGTTCGGAGCCTTGGTGAGGAAGCTATTTCGTTTCGAAAGACGTTTCTAAAGATCATGGCATGTGAAAACCACAACAGGCCTATGCTCTATGTAAGCACAACTAGCGATTCATCAAGACAGATTGATGAAAACAACCGTTTCGCGGCAGAAAATAGATTTTTAGAAACTGCATTCTAAGTGCCCCGACCACCGCCATTACATGGATATACTGGCTCGCGCTGGATTTTTAATTTCTTCTACATGCCTCCGAACTACGCCAAAGTGATCTCGGTGAGTCAAACGTCTTATAATATGTCGTAAATAAGGTCCAGGTTGTCAAAAACGAGCATTGTCCTTTAAATTGGAAAAAATATGGATGGTAGTGAACGGTGGATGACAAATAATTTTTTGATCCCGTTTTAATTGTGCCATGACCACAACATGTGTTTGTCAATCTAAAACATAAATTTTACTGATCTCTGTTAACTCGCAAGTTAGCTAATATTAGCTAGCTGACATTAACCAAAACCTTGTGTGGGATATTTTGATTCTGAGATATGCCTGCTAATTAGGTGTTTGGTTGTGGCTGCATTCTTTTTAGATAATCACCGGCTGGCCAATCTTCCTGTTTCCACTTAGGCACTCTATAGGGATGAGTCCATCAATATATAATCTGTAGGTTACCAGCTACAACATGAACTAGTGTTTATGCCAGCAGTCGGCCCTGAAACCATGAAGGAATGGGAGAGTAATACACTGTGTTGGGTTCATTGTGGCAACCATTTATACCACCACAATGGATTTGAAATTAAACAAGATGTGCTTTAAGGGGAGACACTACAGTCAAAATTTTCTACATACATTTTAATTTCAGTATACGTCTGTTTAATTTGATTTATCCATACTATATGATTGGAAAGTGTGCCATAGGCTGTTAGACTAGTTATTCGTCTTAACTGAGGCTGATGCTGCAGTCTTGGATCAACACTGACTGCCTGTAACGTTAACTAGAAATAGCTGGCTAGCCTACAACTAAACAGGGCATCGTTGCTTAATCTCATGAGTGAAAACATCTTCGTAAATTGCATTCTCTAACGTTAGACTAACTGTTACCCCATCTACCGGTATGTTCTGACAGAGAGGCTGCTGTCTCACTGACGTTATATAGGTTAGCTGGCTAGCAATAGAAATATATGGCTTTTCTACAACTGAACGAGAGCAATATAATGAATGAAAGCAGCATACAATGTAAAGTGAGCTAGCGCACAACAGTCGTAAACCATGTTTTGATTAGCATTTATTTATGATGCCCATGCTTGCAGCAAACAATCTTGGCTGCAGTGACGTGGTAGCTACAGTAGCACGAGCGAACGTTATGACAGCATGTTGACGCTGACTTGCTGTGTGCCTCGTGTTGACTTATATTAGATAAAGGTGACCATTAATCGATCTTGTGAGTTTTTCTGGTCATTTGGGGGGGATGATTGTGTTCACAAAAGATCTAACATAACCAGTTCCTCTGTTTACAAGCGAGATCACGAGAGCCGAGTACAGCGAGAGCCGAGTCTCAGTCTGACTTTGAAAGTCGCCCCAGCGAGGCAGTCTGCTGCTGCACGCGCTCTGTCTGGAGCTTCCACTAAATGAAACCACGCATGCGCAGGCTGCGCAGCTTACAACCAATCACAGACATGCTTGTGTTTTAGTAAATTTGGGTTTAGGTTTTCCAGACTTTTTCAGAGAACAGTTTCGCACTAAATCCCTCACACGATTCTCTCTGCCTCAGTCAGTCGCAGTACGAGTTTGTCTGAGGTAACACCAGTCAGCTGTTATTTCTCGTGTCCAGTCCACTGTCTGAGGCGGGTTATCAGGCTCATTAGTTAGTAGGGAATTGATTGATTTTTTTGGTAACAGAACTAGGACTACTGTTTTAATATTGTGGGGCATGAGTCAGACTCGGCGTATGTCCACTGCTTGAGTTAACATCGGCCAAGTTGAGCCAACACCTGCAGCTCCTTAGCTTGTAAGGTGTCACTAAGCAAATTCTTTCTCTCCTCTCTAGATGAAACTGTGCACCTTGTGTTACGGGACACTCTTCAGCCTCACCTGGACGCTAGCTAGTAGGCTAACTTGCCAGCTCATCAGCGTGTAAGGAATGGCACTGCAGTATTTTCTTTTATCTTCCATCTCTATATTTTCACTTTTTTGATAGTTAAGCTGTCTCTTGGTCATAGTCATACACATATAACGAAACTGTTGGCACGTGTCTGCTGCTTGTCTGAGGTAACGCCAGTCGGCTGCTATTCATCGTGTCCAGTCCACTGTCTGAGGCGAGCTATCAGGGTCATTAGTTAGTAGGGAATTGAAATATCCTGTTTTGATTTTTTTTGGTAACAAAACTACTAGGACTACTATGTTTTAATATATTGTGGGGCATTAGTCAGTCTCGGTGTATATCCACTGCGTTTTATTGAGAGAAATGACAGAGGGTGGACTTAAGCAATGTAGGCCTAATTGAGACATTTGCGAGGATGAAGAAAAGAAGAACACAGTTCAGATAGTCTACACATTCCAAGAATAGCCTACTTTTAAATATTTTTTGTCATTTTCATGTGTTAAACAAATTTTTTGAGTAGCCTACATTGGACTATTAGGCTTTTACCATGACCTGTTGCCTCTGAGCGAATTGAGTGAAAATACCGTATAGCCTATTGAGCCTAGTGATTTGTCTTACAGTACATTAGTATGGCTATACTATTTGTTGGGGAGTTCTAGCACATACTAGGCCTACTGGTGACTACGTAACTGCAGTTGATGCCTGGAAGTGCTGTGTCATGTTTAGTCTGGTCTCTTATAATAAAGAACACGTCTTTTGTTATCCCCGGTCCTCGTTCTTATGTAGAAATAAGTTTATATAGCTCCAGTATATCACAGCTATATGTTTCAGCTGGTACAAATTAAGATAAATTCAATAGGCTATTTTAATGAATATATTATTAGAAACATATTTTTGATTGACAGACAGGCTAGGGGCCCCTTGAGGTGAAAAAAACCCATGGGAATAAAAGTGAATCTATGCCCCTGACAATGACCCAAAGCATACTGCGAAAGCAAGACAAGAGTTTTTCAAGGCAAAGAAGTGCAATGTTCTGCAATGGCCAAGTCAAACACCTGACCTGAATCCAACTGAGCATGCATTTCACTTCCTGAGGACAAAACTGAAGGGAAACGGCCCAAAGAACAAGCAGGAAGTGAAGACAGTTGCAGTAGAGGCCTGGCAGAGCATCACCAGGGATGAAACCCTGCGTCTGGTGATGTCTGTGGTTCCAGACTTCAGGCTGGATTTGACTGTAAATGATTTGCAACCAAATATTAAACATGGCAATTTGATTCATAATTTTGTTAGTTTGTCCAACTACTTTTGTCCTTTAAAAGGGAGGTTGGGTACATATAAAATTTGTTGTAATTCCTACACCTGATTTGGATGTAAATACCAGAATTAAAGTTGAAATTCTGCATTTAAAGCACATATTTAATGTTTCATTTAAAATCCATTGTGGTAGTGTACAGAGCCAATATGATGAAAATTGTGTCAATGTCCAAATATTTATGGACCTAACTGTATACCAATGGTTCTTGCCACAATGAACCCAACACTGTCGCATTCAGTATTGGTTGGTGGAGGACAGTAGAAGACTGCCTGGGAAACGACGAAAGACTCCCCATTGGTCAATGATGCTTTCAATGAACCGCTATGCCAAGTGAGGTCAGTGAAGAATCAGTGTTACTGCTGCAGAGATGTGTGGTGCTGATATATCACCCCAACAAGTGAGCAGCAAGGACATAAAAGATGCCAGGAAAGAGCTCTCCACACAAGTCTGGAACTAGAGAACATTCTTCCAACCCAGGTGGCACTCAAGCAGAACATAAAGAGTACATGCTACGTAATTTGACCGTGACCTTGATCCTTGGTTCTGGCATTCTTAAAAGTATCACTAAATGAGTGTGCATCTCCAATTTTGTTGGAAATTACACCTTAAATGTTTTTCTACAATGGTTCCAAAATTAAGCATGTTTGAAAATTTGAGGTCGACTCTCACTTACCCCCACATCTGAAAATAAACCTTATGGTAAGTATTATAGAACATTGCACAATTGTTGTGATGTCTGTCTGTCTGTCTGAGGGTGTTGGTCTCTGATATTTTTGAAAATATCGAAAAATCTGCAAGAGGACAAAGACACAGACGTCTGGGTCAGTGACTGTCATTACAAATACATTCACATATCCACAGTATATTGTCAGTCACTGATTTTGCTTGTGTGTTTTCAAATACTGTGAAGAAAACACAGGTGATGCTAAAGGTATACTATGTGGCTATACTCTCACCTTTGCAATGGTTGTTCTTTTTCCTCTACCAGCAGATCCTGCGTCTTATTTTACTGTTTCTCCCTTCTTTTCCTGTTTCTCCCTTTTCGTCATCTTTCTCTTTCTCCTCTTTCTGTTTCTCTTTCTCCTCCTCTCCCCTGGCCTTCTTCATCTCCTCCTCTTCTTTCCACTTTTTCATGTCCTCGGTTTTCTCCCGGTACTTCTCTACAGCCATCTTCTCTTTCTGCTTTTCCATTTCCCTTCTATCCTTCTCCTCTTTCTCTTTGCTGTCCACCATTTCCATGTACTTCATGAAGGTCAGGAAGTTCTCGTTTTTCTTCCGGTGCTTCTCTAGAGGCTTCATCTCTTTCTGGTGTTCCTTTTCTTTCTGCTTTCTATCTTTCTCCTCTTTCTTTTTCTGTTTCTCCTCCTCTTGCCTGGCCTTCCTCTTCTCTTTCTTTTCCTGCTGTCTCATCTTAAATTCACTCCACATCTTTTTCAGGCGAGCAAAGATGCCCCCAGATGTCTGAGATGGCCGCTGGTCACTGGTCGCCAGCTCCCCAGAGGGACACTGACAAGCAATATCAGACATCTTGGCTGTCTCCCCCCTCCACCCCTCATCTTCCTCCCTCAACTCCGTCCTCAACCTTTTCATCCTCTGGTCCATCTCCCTGATCATGACGGCCATTATGTTCTCCAGTTGCATCTGCTCCATTTTCTGGCTCTTTACCTCTCTCTCCTTCATCATCCTGGCCGTCTCAATCCTCCTCCCCTTTTCTTCCTCCCTCAACTCCACATTGAACCTGGACATCCGCTGGTCCAACTCCCTGATCAGGAGGTCCTTCTCTCTCTCCTGGCTCCTTTCCCCTCTCTCCTCCAGGCATTTATTAACCATCTTGGCTATCTCGTTCCTCCTCGTCTCCTCTTCCTTCCTCCTCCTCCCCTCATCTTCCTCCCTCAACTCGACCCTCAACGCGGTCATCCGGTCGTCCATCGATCTCGTCAGGAGGACCTGAATGTGCTCCAGACTCCCCTCCGACTTCCCAGGTCTCCTCTTCTCCTCCTCCTGCCTCCCCCTCCCCTCATCTTCCACCCACGCCTGCCTCCTCAACCTGGGCATCTGTGGGCCGACGAGGTCCCTCTTCCTCTCCTGGCTCTGCGTCTCTCTGTCCTTCAGGTATTCCTCTACCATCCTGGCTGTCTCGCTCCTCCTCATCTCCTTCTCCTGCCTCCTCCTCCGCTCGTCTTCCTCCCTCAACTCCCTCTTCATCATGGCCATCCGGCGGCGCATGTCTCTGGCCACGTTCTGCAGCTGCTCCTCCACCCAGACAGTCTCGCAGGGCTTTGTCATTCCTAAAGGCTATGGGGGTCAGGGGGGCACAGGGACAACCAGTCAGTCACACCGGGGTCACATTCATGCAGTCAATACACTGTAGTACAGTGATCATAAGATATCACAGTGCATTGGCTACTCCTAGCATGGCACAGTACGATTATACATAGCTTCAGTGTTGCAAGATGTCACAGTGAACTGGCTACTGCTATTAATAGCAGAGCAATACAATACATCACAGTACAGTACTGCTCCTAATAGGTTATGTACCAATTTACATTACAGCAAGCATACTGTAGTCATACAGCACTTTACAACACAGAACAGTGGGCCCATACCTAGCTACTGTATACAGGTAGTTTAGGTGCAAAGCGTCTGAGCATCAAGAGACTAACAAGCTGCACGCAGAGTGAACAGTCATCATGTATTGCAAACATAAAGGCAGCAGCAAGAAAAGATGAGAGAAAGGAACAGGATGAGAAGGTAGCAAAGCTGCTGGTCAAAGCTACCAGTCTGCTGGTCAGTTTTGAGTGTCTGTAGCTATCTGGTACACTACAGGGAAAATAGTAGGCTAGATAGTTGGCTAGATAGTAGGCTAGTGCTGATGATTTCTGTCACAGCATACACTGCATGCCCTCTCCAGTCCCCTAATAGGTCTTATTTCATTTCCACTTGACTACTAACTTGATTGAGCATGCTACATTTGAGCAGTAGGATGATAATATGGCTAAAAGGTAGGCTACAAGATGCACAGTGCACAGGCTACTCCTATCATGGTACAGTAATCCTACAAATACAGTAACTTCAGTTTTACAAGATGCCACAGTGCACTGGCTACTGCATGAATAGCAGGGCAATACAGTACCATGCTCCTTCAATAGGTTAATATACCACTTTATATTACAGCAATACTACAGCCTATATTTGGATATACATGATTTTACAACACAGCACAGTAGGCCTACTGTAGCTAGATAACACTTTACAAAACAGCAAGCAAAACAATATAAAATTATTATTATCATTATTGTTATTATTATTATTGATTCACTAATTAAGAGGAGGTTCACCCAGGAACTCATATTACCCAGACACATCACTGTTAGTCCTGTAATCAACCAGTATCGCTCTCAACCTGAACATAATTTCTAACCTGGTTAAACAAAGTTCTGAGAGAAATGTTCTGTATTCTGTCTTCAATTGGAGGTGTTTTTGTCAAAGACAGTAATACAGAATAATTTCAGAAAATTCCAACTCTAAAGTCTATCCCTATTATGGACTTACTTGTTTTCTCTAAATTAGTGTGTCAAATCCAGAAGTCACTAGCTACTCTGATGAGGTGGAATCGGATCACTGACTATTTAAGTGTCTGCCTCAGTAACGTCTACTATGACGTCATAAGCAAGGGGAGATGTAAAGTGACGAAACGCCCTCTAGTGGTTTTTATTAATAATAAATAAAACTAGAAAGTACATTTCCTGGAGAAAATGTGAGGTGGGCTAGCTGCTGCAGCTGTATGTAACAGCTACTGCTAGAAATATTTATTTATTTTATTTTATTTTATTTTATTTTGGTTTTACTTTAAAGGTGGACTGTGTGATTTGATGACTTCATACCCAAGTGATCACCTATCAGAGATGTTGTAAATAAGGAAGATTTCCCCCTTCTCTCAGTGCCAGCAGTCAAAGCATGCATACTGGCAAGTGTCACCCCGCTCCATTCGGTAGTGACGTCACATCACACAGGCTACCTTTAAGTCAACATGTCTTCTCTCCCCCCCCCCCCCCCCGGGAGCACAGTGCATACTTGTACAGTATATGAGAGCTAATTATGGACTCTCTGTGATAGTGTAAGTAGCGCTGCTGAGCGGTTTTGACAGCTGTGGCTCTGCGTCTCTGGTGGCTGTGTCCTACAGGTCTTCCTGGACGCCATCCAGTCCGCCAGCCCTGCCTTCAGATACTACACCAACAGCGCCTTCTTCACCAGCCTCAAGTTCACCGCCCCCGACGGCTCCCAGTACATCCGAGCTATGAGCAACCACATCTTCTCAACCAACACAACACAGAAATATTAGTGGCCATATTGCTAGACAGCTTTTTCTTACTGAGCATAATCCAAGCCCAGTTCGCCAGTAAGGACAGAGAAGGTAACCTAAAGTACTGTTGTTATTCCAATCATGATAAATAAATACAACTATTTGCATTCATATGCTTTTGGGTTAGTTTGTCTCGAATAGAATAGCAGCAATAACGTTAATTCACTCCCAATAATAAATGTAAATTGGTGGGGCAGGAGTTATTGTATGAGTGAGTTCTCAAGGGGATGACAAGTCAGTGGAAAACCTCGTCCGTTGCCAGGCAAGACTGATAACAGCTTGACAACAGGACGCACGCGCAACTCCCTGTAGGCCGTGAAGCTGGTCACGTGTGCCACAGTAATCGCGTGTCAAAACAATTCCTGTTCATAGATCAGACATATAGAACTGTGTAGCAGTACTGACTTGGATATTTTGTCTGTATATGTCCTCCGTCTTCGTGGTGCACATTACATAGTAATCATTTTAACTGGTACAATGGAAGTGGCTGGTACAATGGCACCTATATGGTACAATGGCCTATACACAGGCGATATTGACTATTGCAAACCATGGATGGATTCAGACATAGGAGAGGATCCTTGCCTTGTGATTCCATCAAAAAGTCACATGGCTTTATTCTATCCCCAAAACGTTGTTGCTATTGTGGCGTTGCGGTGTGCTAGCAGACAAACAAATAGACGAATAGACGATAGTAGGAAAATAGCCAACCGGCTTGAATGTTTATTTCCCTGCCTCCTGGGCTCACAACTAACCGGGGTTGAGATATGTCCACAGCTACACTAACTTAGTCCTCCAAAAAAGCATTCCCCTCGCTCCCCAAAAACTATCTCCTCCGTCCTCTGCTTCCCTCGGCTCCAGCCAAAACCAAAAACTCCCTCGCGTCTCACGCGCTCACCCTCTCCCCCCCCTCTAAACCACCACCCCCCCCTAGTGGACACTCCCCCCACAACAAACCTAACTAAACCCACTACCCATAATTAGACACAGCGTTACACTATTAACAAATCAGATAAAACAAGTGCAGTCAAGTCTAAAACAAGAGTGTCAAAATCAACAACTGTACTACAGAGGACATAGTCAGTTATTACAAGTTACACTATCACAGCTGTGTACAGCAACATTTCACTGTAACTGTACAGTACATTACATAAGACAAAGAAATCTTGAATCTGAATAATGCCAAAGACACTTCAACTCTGTATGAGACAAAGATCCCAGAAAATATGTTTGGTTAATAAATATTTTGTTATACTTTGAACCATGGTGTCTCCTTTTTGTTGTGGCCATTTGAGCCAGGTCATCACAAGTTCTGTGATGCGCCCTAAAGTGTGATCTAATTTGTGTAAATGTCATTGTTTGTTTTTAGTGTTTTAGTGTTAGGTTTTAGTGTGTTAAATTCATAATTTGAGAAAGTGTCTGCATTTCCTTTTATCTTTTACAATTAAACCAGAGTAATAGCAGTTTTTCGACAGTAGGTAGTCCGTTTCAGGGGCCTGGAGGCGTGCAGGTACTGTAGGGGTGGCATTCTACAGCCGATCACCCTCTCAGCTGAGCGGATGATGCGTTGCAGTCTAGCTTTATCTTTTGGGGCGGAGAACCAGATGGTGATGGAGGAGGGGAGGATGGACTTGATGATGGACGTGTAGAAGAGTAGCATCATTGCATTTGGCATGTTGAATTTCTTCAGCTACCTCAGGAAATACATCCTCTGCTGTGCTTTTTTTGGTGAGGGAGCTGATGTTCGGCTCCCACTTGAGGTCCTGGGAGATGGTGGAGCCCAGGAAGTGGAAGGAGTCAACAGTGGTGACTGGGGTGTCATTCAGTGTGTGTGTGTGTCTCTGTGCGCGCGTGTGTGTGTCCCAAGCTGGCTGCGTGCCTGCATGAGAAAACTATGAATGTTACAGCTTATATATTGACACCATAGGAATCCTGAGAACTTGCAGAACATTTCTATGTATAATATGTCTGTATAGATTAAACACTGTATCTTCTGCCCTGACCATGTGTAATAGTAGCCTACACAGCTCAGACAGAGAACTAAACATACTCCAATAAACACCTGAGACGGCAGTGACAGTATAGGTGCCTTTACTGAAGCCTTTTTGTGAAACTGCAACATAAGAATGAGACAACAAACAACCATATGAATATACATGAAAACGCATGAGACAATGCAACTGATAATTACATGACATGAATGCATCCTAATTAAATGTTCCATGTGACAAGATACACACCAAATGAACCACCAAACTACCAAGACACAACACTTAATATCAATAATAATCTCTACACAATACAGGTAGCTAACGGCAGGGCTAGGGTTAACAGCTAGCTAGTAACGTTGCATTGCTAGCATAAACAACAGCTAGAGTGGCTATAACATACTAAAACAAACAAAACTGACATCTTATCACAACAATCCAAGCAATAGACAAATAAATATCCTGTTGCTACTTACAGACTGGTCCAAATCAAGGGCGAAATCAAGAAGAGAAAGAACACATGAAATTCTCCAACTCTGTTTCTCTGTCAAAAACGGAGACTCCACTGACTGACCGGAAGTTCAGATAGATAATAACATCCACCAGTAGGTGGCGCCCAAACCATGCAATTTAGCCACAGGGACCAGAATACTGTAGGCATGGCGACAAGTTAGAAAAAGGGTTAACATGCAAAATTAGCAGCTCAAAAGTTAGTGCGGCACCATATGTCTCAATTGGGAGCGCAGTTGCCGAACAAATCGTCAAACAGTGAAAACTATAAGTCACACGGCTTAGAAACTTACATTGTACGAATCAGCACAGTTATGGGAACGTTTCGATATATAATATGTGTATGAGCTGTTAAAACTGTAGGCATAGCAACAAGTTAGAAAAAGAGTAAAAATGCAAAATTAGCAGCTCAAAAGCTAGAGTGCAGCGCCATACGTTTAAATGGGGAGCGCAGTTGCCGAACAAATCATCATACAGCGAAAAGTATAAGTCACACAGCTTAGATACTTACATTGTACGAATCAGCACAGTTGTGTGAAAGTTTTGATGTATAATATGTGTGTGAGCTTTCAAAACTGTAGGAGTGCCAGCAGTTTACAAAATGTGTAAATATTTTCAAAGCAACAGCTGCCACCACTCTAAAAACATAATGATACTGAACATTCCACCAGCAGTTTCAATGGCACAAAAATGACTATTAAAAGTTAAATTACTAAAAAACTATAAAAAATATCAAAAATCTGAATACATCCGTTAAAGAGCTAAATATCGTGAACATTTTAAAATTTGAATGAAGTTTCTAGCACAAAGTATGAAGAAGTTATAAAGGAGACAAAAAACGGGGAGAAGAAGAAGAAGAAGAAGAACTAGAAAGTACATTTCCTGGAGAAAATGTGAGGTGGGCTAGTTGCTGAATCTGGTTGTAACAACTACTGCCAGTACTATAAACTACTAACTATTGTAAATATAACTACAATAACTGTTAGCACTACCAATACTACTAAATATAACTATAAATATATATATTTTTAACTACTATAAACTACTACAAATGGCCTACTAGTCTACTCATGACGTGTACAGTTTTAATAAGCTCAATAGCTCAAATAGGTATAAAAGGTATCGATATTAGTTTACAGCCTGAATCCCATTATGAATAAGTATTTGAATATAAGGAAGGACAGTAGTTGTGGTGTTGGTATGGAAGTTGAGGTGAGTGCTACAATACTACTGTTATATAAAGGATGCCTGTTGAGAGGATTAGCCTACATTAACAGATCACCACTGCAGTGGTGTAAGGGTTAACAGTAGTATTAGGGTTAACAGTAATCTTATTGTTAGAGTTAGGGTTTGTAACATCTACTGCCAGTTCTATTATAACTACTAACTATTGTAAATATAACTACTATAAACTCTATTGCTATTACTATTATAACTACAAATATAACTGTTAGCACTACCAATAATAATAAATATAACTAAATATTAAAAAACTATTATAAACTACTATAAATAGCCTACCACAGTTAGTACTACTGGTAAGTAGAAGGATTATAAATTTCAACTAGTGTTACAGTACAAGTAGGGTTAGAATTCATAGGCTAATGAAGGTGCTGATAAGCCCAAGTTAATTTAAGAACTATGATGTCTAAAACAGGATATTGAATAGATTTTTGAAGCCACCAACATCTTTTTAGCAGTCACAGCTAGCTCAAGAATATGTAGCCTACATTTAAGTTCTGATTTCTTAATGTCACTCCTTTTGTTACCATCGATAAATAGCAGCAGACATCAGTTATTGCAATCCCCAGCACATACAGTACTACACAAGGTCAGGTTCACAGTTCAATGCCACAGGCTTTATAATTCAGGCTTTATTTAACACATTTTACTGATTGGTTGTGGATTGGAAGCTTGTGATATCAGGATAGTCTCACCAGTCTAGAGTAATTGTGATGCTGCTTTAGGTTATCCTGAGGCTGAGTAATCGTGACTGTGCCTGCCTTAGGTTGTCCCAAAAGTTTGAATGTGGGATCTTACCCGTCATTGGCTAACCAGCCTTCCATACTCGCCTTATACAGGAACTGATTAGGCATCAGAGACTGATTATACTGTTGGTTTTAAATGTTTTGTCAAGTTCATATAAGGAGGTGCAGCAGGGGTCTTGTAACCTTTTGCTTCCAATCTCGTTGTTTTGTCAATGTTCATATATCAAGAATCAAGTCACAAGAGTCCATGATTGAGGAGGGGCAGCATGGGGTCCTGGTGTGGTAATCTCTGCAGCAGGAGAGCAGTAGAAGAGGCTGGCTGGTAGGCAGAAGCGCAGTGGTGTTGTGGATCCTTTTACAGGGGGCTCTTGCAGGGGCCTTCTCTGCGGGGGGCTCTGGGGAAGGCTTGAGGATGCAGGCTGCCCTGATGGAGGTAGGGCGCCTCTTAGACACCAACACTCTCTCTGTGTTCCACCTGGGCATCGACCTCTGGTCCGCTCTCATCAATGAACTCCACCTGCAGCAAGACACATTATTTCAGAGTGCATCCCAAGGACAACAACTAAGAACATACAAAAATTTGATGTTATAAAACACCATTTTCTATTTTGACACCACACCTTGAAACAACTTCTTGATCGCCTGAGGGCTGCAGGTACAGACTGGGACTTGTCCTGGGCTGGGGACAGTTCCACCTTGCATGGCAGTTGGGGACAGGCTTGGCAGCCCCCCTCTGTGCTGAGGTGGGTGCCTGGACATCCTCTTTCAAAGTCACCCTCCGCTGTGAGGTGGGATCCTCCGTCCGTCCCTCCCACCCTCCCAGCCTCTAACTCCTTCACTCTCTGCGAGGCTGGGGCAGCAGGCCAGGTGGTGAGCGGATGATGCGTTGCAGTCTAGCTTTATCTTTTGGGGCGGAGAACCAGATGGTGATGGAGGAGGGGAGGATGGACTTGATGATGGACGTGTAGAAGAGTAGCATCATTGCATTTGGCATGTTGAATTTCTTCAGCTACCTCAGGAAATACATCCTCTGCTGTGCTTTTTTTGGTGAGGGAGCTGATGTTCGGCTCCCACTTGAGGTCCTGGGAGATGGTGGAGCCCAGGAAGTGGAAGGAGTCAACAGTGGTGACTGGGGTGTCATTCAGTGTGTGTGTGTGTCTCTGTGCGCGCGTGTGTGTGTGTCCCAAGCTGGCTGCGCGCCTGCATGAGAAAACTATGAATGTTACAGCTTATATATTGACACCATAGGAATCCTGAGAACTTGCAGAACATTTCTATGTATAATATGTCTGTATAGATTAAACACTGTATCTTCTGCCCTGACCATGTGTAATAGTAGCCTACACAGCTCAGACAGAGAGCTAAACATACTCCAATAAACACCTGAGACGGCAGTGACAGTATAGGTGCCTTTACTGAAGCCTTTTTGTGAAACTGCAACATAAGAATGAGACAACAAACAACCATATGAATATACATGAAAACGCATGAGACAATGCAACTGATAATTACATGACATGAATGCATCCTAATTAAATGTCCCATGTGACAAGATACACACCAAATGAACCACCAAACTACCAAGACACAACACTTAATATCAATAATAATCTCTACACAATACAGGTAGCTAACGGCAGGGCTAGGGTTAAAAGCTAGCTAGTAACGTTGCATTGCTAGCATAAACAACAGCTAGAGTGGCTATAACATACTAAAACAAACAAAACTGACATCTTATCACAACAATCCAAGCAATAGACAAATAAATATCCTGTTGCTACTTACAGACTGTTCCAAATCAAGGGCAAAATCAAGAAGAGAAAGAACACATGAAATTCTCCAACTCTGTTTCTCTGTCAAAAGCGGAGACTCCACTGACTGACCGGAAGTTCAGATAGATAATAACATCCACCAGTAGGTGGCGCCCAAACCATGCAATTTAGCCACAGGGACCAGAATACTGTAGGCATGGCGACAAGTTAGAAAAAGGGTTAACATGCAAAATTAGCAGCTCAAAAGTTAGCGCGGCACCATATGTCTCAATTGGGAGCGCAGTTGCCGAACAAATCGTCATACAGCGAAAACTATAAGTCACACGGCTTAGAAACTTACATTGTACGAATCAGCACAGTTATGGGAACGTTTCGATATATAATATGTGTATGAGCTGTTAAAACTGTAGGCATAGCAACAAGTTAGAAAAAGAGTAAAAATGCAAAATTAGCAGCTCAAAAGCTAGAGTGCAGCACCATACGTTTAAATGGGGAGCGCAGTTGCCGAACAAATCATCATACAGCGAAAAGTATAAGTCACACAGCTTAGATACTTACATTGTACGAATCAGCACAGTTGTGTGAAAGTTTTGATGTATAATATGTGTGTGAGCTTTCAAAACTGTAGGAGTGCCAGCAGTTTACAAAATGTGTAAATATTTTAAAAGCAACAGCTGCCACCACTCTAAAAACATAATGATACTGAACATTCCACCAGCAGTTTCAATGGCACAAAAATGACTATTAAAAGTTAAATTACTAAAAAACTATAAAAAATATCAAAAATCTGAATACATCCGTTAAAGA
The DNA here is from genome assembly GCF_949987555.1 of Borostomias antarcticus. Taxonomy (NCBI): domain Eukaryota; kingdom Metazoa; phylum Chordata; class Actinopteri; order Stomiiformes; family Stomiidae; genus Borostomias; species Borostomias antarcticus. The sequence continues at coordinate 1,070,339 of NW_028176112.1, forward strand.
GCTAAACATCGTGAACATTTTAAAGTTTGAATGAAGTTTCTAGCACAAAGTATGAAGAAGTTATAAAGGAGACAAAAAACGGGGAGAATAATAATAACTAGAAAGTACATTTCCTGGAGAAAATGTGAGGTGGGCTAGTTGCTGAAGCTGGTTGTAACAACTACTGCCAGTACTATAAACTACTAACTATTGTAAATATAACTACAATAACTGTTAGCACTACCAATACCACTAAATATAACTATAAATATATATATTTTTAACTACTATAAACTACTACAAATGGCCTACTAGTCTACTCATGACGTGTACAGTTTTAATAAGCTCAATAGCTCAAATAGGTATAAAAGGTATCGATATTAGTTTACAGCCTGAATCCCATTATGAATAAGTATTTGAATATAAGGAAGGACAGTAGTTGTGGTGTTGGTATGGAAGTTGAGGTGAGTGCTACAATACTACTGTTATATAAAGGATGCCTGTTGAGAGGATTAGCCTACATTAACAGATCATCACTGCAGTGGTGTAAGGGTTAACAGTAGTATTAGGGTTAACAGTAACCTTATTGTTAGAGTTAGGGTTTGTAACATCTACTGCCAGTTCTATTATAACTACTAACTATTGTAAATATAACTACTATAAACTCTATTGCTATTACTATTATAACTACAAATATAACTGTTAGCACTACCAATAATAATAAATATAACTAAATATTAAAAAACTATTATAAACTACTATAAATAGCCTACCACAGTTAGTACCACTGGTAAGTAGAAGGATTATAAATTTCAACTAGTGTTACAGTACAAGTAGGGTTAGAATTCATAGGCTAATGAAGGTGCTGATAAGCCCAAGTTAATTTAAGAACTATGATGTCTAAAACAGGATATTGAATAGATTTTTGAAGCCACCAACATCTTTTTAGCAGTCACAGCTAGCTCAAGAATATGTAGCCTACATTTAAGTTCTGATTTCTTAATGTCACTCCTTTTGTTACCATCGATAAATAGCAGCAGACATCAGTTATTGCAATCCCCAGCACATACAGTACTACACAAGGTCAGGTTCACAGTTCAATGCCACAGGCTTTATAATTCAGGCTTTATTTAACACATTTTACTGATTGGTTGTTGATTGGAAGCTTGTGATATCAGGATAGTCTCACCAGTCTAGAGTAATTGTGATGCTGCTTTAGGTTATCCTGAGGCTGAGTAATCGTGACTGTGCCTGCCTTAGGTTGTCCCAGAAGTTTGAATGTGGGATCTTACCCGTCATTGGCTAACCAGCCTTCCATACTCGCCTTATACAGGAACTGATTAGGCATCAGAGACTGATTATACTGTTGGTTTTAAATGTTTTGTCAAGTTCATATAAGGAGGTGCAGCAGGGGTGTGGTAACCTTTTGCTTCCAATCTCGTTGTTTTGTCAATGTTCATATATCAAGAATCAGGTCACAAGAGTCCATGATTGAGGAGGGGCAGCATGGGGTCCTGGTGTGGTAACCTCTCTGCAGCAGGAGAGCAGTAGAAGAGACTGGCTGGTAGGCAGAAGCACAGTGGTGTTGTGGATCCTTTAACAGGGGGCTCTTGCAGGGGCCTTCTCTGCAGGGGGCTCTGGGGAAGGCTTGGGGATGCAGGCTGCACTGATGGAGGTAGGGCGCCTCTTAGACACCAACACTCTCTCTGTGTTCCACCTGGGCATCGACCTCTGGTCCGCTCTCATCAATGAACTCCACCTGCAGCAAGACACATTATTCCAGAGTGCATCCCAAGGACAACAACTAAGAACATACAAAAATGTGATGTTATAAAACACCATTTTCTATTTTGACACCATACCTTGAAACAACTTCTTGATCGCCTGAGGGCTGCAGGTACAGACTGGGACTTGTCCTGGGCTGGGGACAGTTCCACCTTGCATGGCAGTTGGGGACAGGCTTGGCAGCCCCCCTCTGTGCTGAGGTGGGTGCCTGGACCCCCTCTTTCAAAGTCACCCTCTCTGCTGTGAGGTGGGATCCTCCGTCCGTCCCTCCCACCCTCCCAGCCTCTAACTCCTTCACTCTCTGCCAGGCTGGGGCAGCAGGCCAGGTGGTGAGGCCTGCTGCAACGGAGGACCCACCTACTTTGGTTACATTGAGAGTATTGTACATTTATGGTAAATTAAACTTTTGCTCTGTCAAACTATGCTCTTTCAATCTATACTTTCTTACACTACTTATCTAAACTTTAATCTACAGGTAAAATCTTTAATATAATACTTAAATTATTTAATCTAAACTATGCTGTAATACAAAAAGGTTCCACAAATGTTTGCTTGAATAATTTAGCTTCAAAAAGGTCTTGCTTCATAAGTTGGGTTTTGTTAAGTTAAGTGATATGTGGAGTATTCTCTTTTAGCCGCTAGGGGGAGACGTACACCTTTGAGTTAGATATCGTTTGTGGTTTCGTCTAGTTCAAGCTGGTCTCAGTATGTTTGCCGACAGCTGACGATGGACCTTCGTTGTTTCACAAGTTGTGCGTAAATGCAATATGTGAGTATATCATTCACCATGTTAATGTCTGTACACTGTGATTCTTTGTATTGGTAGCAGCACTGTATCTGTGGAATTTAGTTACTGCTAGTTACCTGAATTAGCTACTTACTTAGCTTCTGTTTTCTGAGCTACATTGCTGAGCTAGGTTACATTCTTACTTTGTACCATATCTTACAGTTTCTGATATTAATTTAGTAATATTTCTTGTGTTGTTATTATAGTAATTCTAATCATGTAAATGCATATCCAGATATATTTGTAATACAATCTTTATTTTTGATTGTAGGGATCCCCGCGACCGGTACTGCACTAATTACATCGTATCTTCACCTACTCAACCAGTTAAATTCAAGAGGAAACTAGCCTTTCATACAGTAATACTTACGAGATGTGGGAGGTTAATACGCAGTACACAGGGTTGTGATAGCTGTAGTAGGTCTGAAGTACACCAGATTGGAGACAGTGCTGTGGTCGAGAGATGAATATGTGATCGAGGAGGGTGTTTTTCTCAGTGGTGGCGGTTCTGATCAGTTGTGTGTATCCTCGTGACTGAAGGAGCGCAAAGATGGGCTTGCTCTTGTTGTTGGGCATCAGATCCTCGTTGAAGTCTCCACAGATGATGCTGGGATGGTGATCTAGTATCTCCAATGAGTCCAGGAGGTTGCGCAGGTTTGGTAGAAATTGTGCAAGACTGTAGAGCGGAGGTCTGTAAATGGCAGCAATCAATGCATTCACTGGGGCTTCGACCTTGACAACGAAAAACTCTAGGTCTGTCACGTTCTGAAAGTACTGCATGGGTCGTACCTGAAGGTTGTTTCTCACATATATGGCCACTCCACCACCGCTTCTTTGTGCTAGATGAGGGTTGTTTGTGTATGACACATGCCTGTTGCGTTTAAACATGCTGTAGCCTTCCAACTGGAGATTATCTGCAACCAGGGAGCCTGACAGGTGGGTCTCTGTGAAACACAAAATATCTGCAAGGCGCAACTCGTGATGAGTCTTGATATCATCAATATGTGACAACAGTCCCTCCGTGTTGTGATGAATAACTGTAAGTGTGGGAGTCATGCTTACGGTCTGAGCATTTCTGAAGAGCGGCATTGCATTGTCTAATGTGACTTTCCTCATGTCTCTCAGGGACGTGGTGATTTCAGGATTAGCATATATTTTCTTTTCATCAAAGTCGGTGATGTGCAATCCATGAAGTGAGGTAGTTCTACTCAGTGCCACATACGCCATCCCCGGCTCAAAAACTCTCTTCAATGAAACCACTGCGGACACTGTTGTCATGCCTTGGACCTTGTGAGTAGTGCATGCGAAGGCCAGTTTCATGGGGAATTGGCGCCTAACAACTCCTTTTCTGCTCAAGGACTCCTCTACTCTCTCAATGTACACAACATTGTCAGGCCCGTTGGGTATCTTGTTTCGGTGTCTCTGTCCTGCACTCACATTGTCAAGCTGAAGTCCCAGCATGTGTACAACCGTCCTGCCATCCTGAACGTGGGTAACTATTCTGGCGACATTGCCAAAGGAGCCATTTACCAGTCCGTCCTCCACATCAATGTTTTTGGTGAGCATCACACGAGCACCCTCTGCCGCTTGCAATCTGTCTGCTAGATCTCCTTTGCGCCCTACAAACGGTACACTAACTCTCTCCATCCGTCCTGTGCGAGGATCCTTCTTGTAATCATCTGCATCAACATTGACAAAATCCGAATGGAGGACAGACATTGTGTTTGTGTTGTGCTTGTCCACCTCTTTGTTGGTAGCGAATATATGCAGCACTTCAATAGGCAAACTCACTGGGTCACTCACAGCCTGGACCAGCAAAGATCTGTCTGCTTCAGATAAGGCCTCTCCTTTCTGTTTCACTCTGATCCTGTTTAGCAGCTCAGCAAAGGCAATGTCCTCTCTCTGTCGCATGATCTCTGTGAGCGTGATCATTTGGAAATGGTCTTGCCAAAAATCAAGCATGTGCTCCTCAAACACACACAGAGGTTTAGCGTTCCCAAGCGGTGGCAGTTGATAGAAGTCTCCGACAGCTAGAACTGACATACCACCAAAAGGTTTCTTGCTTCCTTTTATCTGTTGCAGCCTCCAGTTCACATAGGCAAAGAGAGGTTTGGAGACCATTGATACTTCATCGATGACGAGTATCTCAGCATTTGACAGCGTTGCCCTCACTTCATCTAAAGTGTTTCCGAGTCCTTGATATGGAGGCTTAAGGCTTCTGGGAAGTTTGAGGATAGAATGAAGCGTTTTGCCTGATATGTTGAAGGCAGCAGTGCCGGTGAATGCAGACAATAGAACAGTGGGCATTGACATGTCACTTTCCTCACAGACACGGGGGAGTTTGCACAGTATCTTTGTGGCCTCTGTATAGATGCACTTAATAAGATGTGATTTGCCAGTACCAGCGCCACCGGTGACAAAGTAGAAGAACTGTCCGGGAGTCTCACCATACACGCGTTTCATGCACCAGTCTCTGACCGTGTAGAAGATGGATGCTTGGGTCTGATTTAGGCTTTGGTACATCTTGCGCACAACTGCAGGGCTTATCTGTGGTCCCTCAATTAAGGGTGCAGTACCTCCTCTTTCCACTCTGGAAGCCGTGTATTCAGGGACATCATCTTGTTCGTTGTGTTCGTCAGGGTTTACTTCTTCACGTTCTGAAATGCACTCCAGTCTGACCAACTCTGTTTCAGGTGCCAGCGTTGTCCATGCATCCTCAATGGGTCCTTGTTGTTGAAAGTCCTCGATGGCTTTCTCAATGGCAGTGTTGTGTTTATCATACACAGACCTGTTTCTGTTGACAATTACACACACCCGCTCAGTATACTGTGTTCCCGGGAGTTGCACAGAAGCACCGGCATAAAATGATTCATACGACTGGAATCCATGACACTTCAGCTGTGCATCTGAGCGGTAGGGCAGGTAGAGTTTCAGCAACGTGCCATAAAACTTCTCTGAGTTTTTTTGCTGTGAAAAACGGGCATATCTGATGATGGCAGGTTTCCCCTTTGAGCGCTTTTGAATGAATCCTTTGTCATTATTAAGTCGAATTACATTTTTACTGTTCCTGTGTCTCCCATAGACTACTCTGTAGGTTGATGCAAAGTCTGCCATGCACATTGTTTCAAATTCAGGTGTGTGGGGCCTGGCTTTGTATTTGTCCGGTAACCCTGACATCCAAACATCCTCAGAGTCTGGCGATTTGTTCTCCAGGTATTTAACAGGAAGGCTCATTCTCAGTGCGTCGTCATCTGTGGGTATGTATAAAACGCTGCGTGAACAGGATTTCAGTTTCAAACTACATGTGCGGGCAACAGCCTCCTGAGCGCTAACCTCTCTGTTTTTTGAGTAGGCCTGCATGATCTGTTTCATTTGTTCCCGATCAGATGTGTTGGCTTGACTAGTATCTTTCATTACTGTCTTGAGATAGTCGCTCATCTCGTGCTCTGCTTTTGAAATATAGGACAGCATGTACATAATGCAACAGTAAGGATTCAGTATGAATTGGATATCCATGTTGGCATTCCAAGCCCTCAGCAAGTGGGGATTATATCCGTTCACCCAACAGTCTTTTGGATCACGCTTCATGACAATCACGCTGGCGTTGGTGAGTGACTCCACATTGTCTACATATTCCTCATAGCTTAAGTTGCATTGGGCGAGTAGCTGTGGGGTGTTTTCAAAAGTAGCTTTGGGGTCGTTAAGCAGGTCCCACACAGGTTTCAGTTTTGCTTTAGCTCTCTCTGGAGTCAACCCTGGTTGTTCATTGGCTTCACTGACCTGTGGTGGCATAGGTCTAGTTACCATTGTTTTCCTCACAGGCGGTTTGGGAAATCCAAATCTGCAGTGTTTGTTGCCTTTCTTGCATGACTTTGAATGGTTTTTGCTATGCGTCTGTACCTCTGTCACAATTTTATATAGTTCAGGGTCTGCATTTTGGTCGGGCAGTTTGCATGTTATGTACTTGTCAACAAAGTCACACACTTTCTGATCAGGGTCTTCCTCAAATACAGGTGTGTTCTGGCACCAAACCAAAAGATGGATGTGAGGAGATCCACGTGCTTGATATTCCACACGAATGAAGAAGTCTATCACTTCACCGATGGGCTGTGCAGGTGACATGAGCAAATCTCTCATCAGCGCGTCAACTCTCTTCTCAAACATGCGCATGCAGGTGACGGGGTTACTTCGCAGTATTTCACATTTTGTGGCCCAGTCTAACTCTGAAAAGTCTACCTGTTGACCCTGTTGTGCCTTTATTGCTGTTATCACTTCAGGCCATCTCATTTCTGCTGCGCTGAACGTAAGTAAAAAAGATGGTGTTCCCAGTTGTCTGAGCATGGAAAACAAATCCCTTAGTGTTTTCTCCCAGTAGGCTGGAGTCCCTCTCAGTGGTGCCATAAATCTGGTTACATCTTTGTTCTCCACCAGCCTCTGAACCTCACGTTTGTCCTGCAGCAATCTAGTGCTTATTCTGCGTCCATCTCTGGTCGTGGGCTTGCCTTTTCTGAGCTGTATGGACATACTGGAGGTGGCCATATGCATTTCTGTGACAAACTGTGCAAAAAATATGTAATTTGTGTCCATAGCAAAACGATTGTCGACACAGAACAGCCTCGCCTTGAAATATCCGCTTGGCGATAACTTCCTCATTCTGTTGACCTCATCTAAGGTGTTCTTTCCAGTGGGGAACTGAACGGGGAAAGCCATAGCCTCCAATTTAGGAACTTTAAAAAAGCTGACTGGTCTGTTTCCCTCAGCAGGAGCGATACAATAAACACTGTCACTGTAGGTTAACATCTCATGTGCTATGTCAGCTGGCTGAAGGCACGTATCCAGGGCAACACCGGGTCTCTGCTCATCTACATCCTGTTCTGAGTCAGGTGTCTGATTATCTGCGGTCACATTTTCATCAGAGGGCAACATTTCAGTGCTGGGTTGATCTGACAGATTTGCCTCCACAATTACATGTTCCTCCCAGCTGTCCATTTCCATTAGATCCCTTTGGTCAAAGTTGTCAACAGCATCACTAACGTCAGGCTGTGGCATATCACTGTTTTGCTGCTGCTCTACAACACTATCTTGCGCCTCTGTCACTTCACTGTCATCACAGTTATCAAAATCCATCAGTTCCTGTGCTATACTGTCAACAGTTTGGTCATTAGAGGAGGCTTCATCTCTGATAGATATGTCCTTATACTCAGAATGGATCTCTTTCAACTTTGATAAGGCTGTTAGCACTTTCCTCATGTTTAGTGTCTGGAACTGGTAATGGCCTTTGTAGTTCATGCGTCTTTTCAACTTAACTTTCATGAGCTGAGATTCGCTATCGGGTCTTGGTAGTGTATTCACAGTCGCTTCCACCTCTGAAGGTACACACACCACAGCGCCATGTATCGCTCTCTGTTGTCCTTTGGGAAGGGTGATGATTTTAGCAAACGGAATGTGTCTGGCTATGACGTGTCTCTCAAGTATGTTCAGGTCACAGAGTTCAGCAGGAATCGGTGATAACTCCAGTTTATTTGCCACAGCTAGGGAGGGCATGCTTCCTGCCTTGAGATGATCATGACAAGTGAAACAAATCCACTCTTTCTTTCTCTCACTGGGTACTTGACACTCTTGTGCACCTCTGCATTCATCATTACAAACATGAACATAACTTCCTGTCAGGCAAGCTGCAACCACATTAGGATTTTTTGTGTAATTTGACCTGATGCAGGATCGTACTTGATTTGGAAATGATGCTTTATGACAGACTGTGCAGACATATGTGGGTCCGTGTTTTATTTGTGTCTGAAAAACAGCTATAGCTTTTTCAATCAAAGAGTTATCAATCTGAGGGGTTAATGTACAGGTCTGTTGCATATTCATCCTTTGATATTTTCTTTTTATTTTCATTGCAGATCGCATGTTATGAAGGATCCTAAATGCTGCTTCACTGTGATATCTTTTGTGAAGGTTAGAAGCACAGTGCTGCCTGTGACGCATTCTGAAATCTGTGTCATTTATGTACTTGTTTTGCATTTGTTGCTTCATAATTTGTTTCTGTTTCAGTCTGAATGCAGCCTCGTTTGCATAACGGTCTGTGATGTAAGACTTTTGTCTTAACTGGAAGTCAGAATCTTGACGGTATCGACTGGTTATATATGACTTTTGTTTCCCCCTATAGTCATCATCTTGACTGTAACGACTGGTTATATATGACTTTTTTTTCTGTCTATAGTCATCATCTTGACTGTAACGACTGGTTATATATGACTTTTTCTTCTGTCTATAGTCATCTTGACTGTAACGACTGGTTATATATGACTTTTTCTTCTGTCTATAGTCATCATCTTGACTGTAACGACTGGTTATATATGACTTTTTCTTCTGTCTATAGTCATCATCTTGACTGTAACGACTGGTTATATATGACTTTTTCTTCTGTCTATAGTCATCATCTTGACTGTAACGACTGGTTATATATGACTTTTTCTTCTGTCTATAGTCATCATTTTGACTGTAACGACTGGTTATATATGACTTTTTCTTCCGTCTATAGTCAGAATCTTGACTGTAACGACTGGTTATGTATGACTTTTTCTGTTCTCTGAGAGCTGTATTGTTTGCATACTTCTCTCTTTTTTTCATCTTTTTAACTTCACTTCGTCTGACTTTGTCTACCTTTCTGACATAGTGATCCTTTGCAGTTTCTTTTATTTTTTCCAAGCGCAATGCCCTCCTCTTTAACTTTTTCTGTTGCTGAATAGTCAATTTTGACACATCTGGAATATGTTGCTTGCTTAGGTTTGGCATTTCTGGTATAGGACGTTCCACCATAATGTTACAGGAGATTACCTGCATCATATTTTCATTTACAGAAGAGTCGGTGAGAGCAGAGAGCATGTGTGGGGTACTCAAGTTTGAGGTTGGTTTATTGTGAGTAGCATCATGTGTGAGGGAAGTTAATTTTGATGGACCTGACATGTCATGCTCAGCTTGTGTGACATCGGAGTTTATCTGAACCTCCTGCTCGCCTATAGGTGTTACACCAGTAGCATCTGTGTGAATACTGTGATCCATGTTGGGCACGTCATCACTGTGAAATAGCATGGGAGTCAGCTCATATTGACATGTAGGGGGTGTTTCTAACATGTTACGGCATTGGACAAGCCTCCTAATCATATCACTCAAATGGGTGAAAGTAAGCATTAAGGCAGTGCCAGCACTTTGCATGCAGTGGGATAGTATAGGTAAACCAACAGGACTTCTTGAGTGTGGATCAAAGAAACCATACCTTCCTGCCTTGTCCCTAAATACAGCGATGCATGATCCACCCATTATCAGCAAAGCGCTGTTCACATCCGATGTCAAACACTGAAGTCTTTCTTCCAGGTTCAGGTAGTCGTCTGCGCCTTCAGGTACAGGTGCTCTAAATTCGCCATACTTGGAAAGTAATTTCTCCACACTGTACTCTTGCCTACGTGCAGCAACTCTCTCTGGGAGCTCATCACTAGCCAAATGTATGTGAACATTGTTTGTCTCATTCCTAACACGTGTATACATAACATCACCCTTATCTAATACAAGGTCAAGGTCTACACTTGTGAGTTCTGGATTCTCTTCAAGGAATGCAAGAAACGTGAGGGAGTTGCAAGTACACTGCTTGTTCCGAGAGAACTCACCATACCTCAAGGACGCCTGGCTACGGGACGCTTGCACACATGTAACATCAGACTGACCTCCCTGTTGTACACAGTCAGCATAAGACAGCTCTGACAGATTTACCTCTCTGCTTCTCACTGGACCATGAGACTCAACCTTCTCTGCTGATGTTCCACAGTCGGATTGATCCAGCTTCCTCCAGCGCTCTTTTGCAGCCTGAGATTTCTTACCCTTCTTCACCATGGTCACGAGGAAATCAGAAAATGAACACAACCTTGATGTAGACTATCTTTTAATTGTCAAAACAGCTTGAACAGATTAAATATGATGTTTTGATGATAATATACTGTATTATAGACAACTGATCGTTTGGAAGTGAAAAAGGGTGTACAGGTAGGTATAGCACAAGGCTTTCTCAACAAGGCAGGTACAGTATAGCACAATCAAGGCTTTCTCAACAAGGTGTATGGCACAATCAAGGCTTTCTCAACAAGGTGTATGGCACAATCAAGGCTTTCTCAACAAGGTGTATGGCACATTCAAGGCCTTTTCTCAACAAGGTGTAGGGCACATTCAAGGCCTTTTCTCAACAAGGTGTATGGCACATTCAAGGCCTTTTCTCAACAAGGTGTATGGCACATTCAAGGCCTTTTCTCAACAAGGTGTATGGCACATTCAAGGCCTTTTCTCAACAAGGTGTATGGCACATTCAAGGCCTTTTCTCAACAAGGTGTAGGGCACATTCAAGGCCTTTTCTCGACAAAGTAGTAGGTGGCACAACCGAGGCTTCTCAACAAGGGTCCGCACAATCAAGGCGTTATCAACAAGGGGATCGCACAATCAAGGCGGGGGATGGGACGTTCTTTAAAAGGGGGGTAGGGGAAGATGGGACATACTTTTCAATAGGGTGAAAAACAGGCAGAGTATTCAGAGAGAAAAGATAGAGGCCAAAATGTGGACAGCAGGGTTGAGGGGGGTGGGATTTGAGAGAGTCTGGCTTTCCCAGCAGCAGTTTTACCTGAAAGAAGAAAAATAATATAAGTCTCCTTGTGATAGCTCACATTCACTTAACATTTTATCATGTATTTGTCAAAATAAGGCTTTGAACAATCGAGCGGGGTACAAAGGTGTATATATATATTATTATTATTTTTTATTTTTTTTATTTTTAGAAAATGTGTTAATTGGTCAAAACACTTCAGCACTTTGTGCACACAAATTACCGTTGAGGGTAGCTCGGATGACCAGCAGTATGTCAGAGAGAGTGTCTGATAAGCCAGCAGGATGAACCAACAGGAATCACGGCAGTAGTATGCCAGGGAGGGAGGGGAGAGAGTTTGTATTAATATAGGGTTGGAGACAATAGGCTTATCAGAACACATTTGCTACATAGGTATAACTTTCATGGAAAGTGCAGTGTGTAGAATTTTGAAAGTATTTGGTGTATCCTTGGCAGAAATTGAAAATAACATTCCTAAGTATGTTTTAATTAGTGTATAATCCCCAATCTGCAACATAACTACTAGATGCAGTCAAAACACCAATTTAACATGATTGTGGCAAACTGAGACAGCCATACAGCATGTCCTGTTGTGTGACTTACCTGAATCACTGTGAAATCTGTGAATAAAAGAGAAAGAGAGCAGGTAAGGACACATTCATTGAAATGCATCCATTATTGGGTATACATGTCAAGTTGTTTTACTTAGTTAATAAAACTATCATATGAAAGTATTCTGGTCTCCGAGTCTCTATCCGCGTATTTGCAGGCGTACTGGCGCCTGACAGCCTCTTATCAAAGATCAGTTTATTCTTCGCTATGTACACACACTAGACATTTGACTAGGGTAATGGCATACGCTGATAAAGACGACGGGACAGTGCAGACTGACAGTGTAAATGCAATACAAAGAATCCAGGGGTTGATTCCCTTATCACAAAATACCACAAAGCAGCGGTCCTTAACACCGAGACAGCCATTGTTGGCCGGTTACGTTATAAAGCCAAGTTAGCTAGCTAGGTAACATTGTTTCCCAAGCCAACCAGCTAACCTTACTACCAAACAGATGTACCATGCTTTACTGTCAGACATAGCATACTGGTAGCTAACGTTGGCTAACTAATAAAACGACCATACACTAGCTGTCAACATCACATAGAAAGTTAACCAGACAGATGTCGTTGCATATAGCCGTTTATGCCACCGGCTAAAGCAATTAGCACTTGTTGCAAGCGCTAGCTAACCTTAGCTAGCGGCTAACGTTGGCAAAACTTTACTTTGGCAGATTCAGTTTATAGTTAACTTTGTTTACGTTGGTTTAGCAACATTTACAAGATGTAATTATAATATATGGAGATATATTGGCATTTACTTGATACAATCGTTCTTTTAGCTATTGTACCACCTCACCTCGTCCGTTGCCAGGCAAGACTGATAACAGCTTGACAACAGGACGCACGCGCGACTCCCTGTAGGCCGTGAAGCTGGTCACGTGTGCCACAGTAATCGCGTGTCAAAACAATTCCTGTTCATAGATCAGACATATAGAACTGTGTAGCAGTACTGACTTGGATATTTTGTCTGTATATGTCCTCCGTCTTCGTGGTGCACATTACATAGTAATCATTTTAACTGGTACAATGGAAGTGGCTGGTACAATGGCACCTATATGGTACAATGGCCTATGCACAGGCGATATTGACTATTGCAAACCATGGATGGATTCAGACATAGGATAGGATCCTTGCCTTGTGATTCCATCAAAAAGTCACATGGCTTTATTCTATCCCTCGCTCCCCAAAAACTATCTCCTCCGTCCTCTGCTTCCCTCGGCTCCAGCCAAAACCAAAAACTCCCTCGCGTCTCACGCGCTCACCCTCTCCCCCCCTCTAAACCACCACCCCCCCCTAGTGGACACTCCCCCCACAACAAACCTAACTAAACCCACTACCCATAATTAGACACAGCGTTACACTATTAACAAATCAGATAAAACAAGTGCAGTCAAGTCTAAAACAAGAGTGTCAAAATCAACAACTGTACTACAGAGGACATAGTCAGTTATTACAAGTTACACTATCACAGCTGTGTACAGCAACATTTCACTGTAACTGTACAGTACATTACATAAGACAAAGAAATCTTGAATCTGAATAATGCCAAAGACACTTCAACTCAAACAGTCTCATAGGTTTGTAACTTTAATGTGCACACACACACACACACACACACACACACACACACACACACACACACACACACACACCCCAGGGCCGCAATCATCTCCATGACGTTGGGCAGGAGCGATGACTGGGGCTGACAATACGGCAGCGCTTCAGGACCGGCCTGCCCGCTTCCTCCTTTATGTGCAGGCTCAGTTTGACCGGTACCGGCCTCCAGTCACACACTGGGTCTATGGAGATCTCCTCATAGTCCAGACTGGAGGGAGGGAGAGAGGTGTGAGATAAAAACTTTTTTTAAATACACCACACAAACGCACACAGACAGACACACACTAACACAGACACTTCTGGATGTAGATGAGAATCCCCAGCATGTAGCATGTATTGGTCCACTTCCAGACCCTCTAATAACGTTGTCTTACTGTGATGAAGAGAGAGGCACGGAGTCAGACATGCAGATCAGGGCCCTGTACTACGAAGCTAGATTATGGGGTTAGCGCGATAACTTCAGGTTCAGGCCTGGTTTATCCGTATCATGATTGTTGATCACTTTCACCGTGCTATATCGCCATGGTAACTCATGCTGCCAAGCTAACCTGTTTCGGGGCAGGTTAGCTTCCAGATTATAGAATTAAGTACTGCCTGCTGACTGATAAATTCACTTGGAAAATGGCATTGGATGATAAAATCGCATATGGAACTTCAGCGTCAGAATTAAAAAATAATCTCAGTGGACGAATAGTGATCACTCTTGAGAGGTTCTTAAAATATAGATAAATAGATAGATAGCCTATATAAAAATATAGCCTAAATGTATACAGATCGCGGAATGGCTTTGTCAGCTGCTTGATTTTGCGTTTACAGTCCCGCAGACGGTAGGCTATGCACTTGCACTATGCATTTTATTGTTTCATGTAGGCTGTGGGTGACGCGTACAACCAAGTAGGCTAGGCCTACATTTTTTATTCCATTTTCAAGTAGGCCTACGCTATTGTTGAATTATTAGACTAGCTTCCCGTTTTTAGGAACACTGAAATAATACTGAAATAAATAACTTATTTTCGTAGGCTAGCCTACTTCTCCACCTCGAGATTCACTCTTTCCATCTTAATATTTCTTAATTCTTAATCTCATATATATATATATATACTATAGTGTGGCGGTGTTGGCCGTGAGTCATCTGGATGGTGTTTCTCCCTGGTTGGCACACCTCAGGTACATGGGCTTATGGGACATCTTGCTGTCACCTCTTTCAATGGAGAGAGGCGTGGTGTTCACCCTCACCTGAGAAGGGGGAGAGAAAACAGAGGTACTGGTCAGACAAGGAAGGAGAGGTGCATCATAGCTAACAGTAATCTTCATCTGTCTGTCCTCATCATGCTGATACTCATGGGTTCAGTTATGAGAACAGATTGGAAAAGACAGATGACATTGTAAGACCAGTGTCTCTGATTGGCTGTGGGAGGTTCTGACCTCATCATGAGGGTCTTGTAGACGGACTCACTGAGCTGGAAGGCGTGGTTACTGACAGCCAGGTTGTGTTCCAGGTGGGGCTTGCTGTCCTGCCCAGGGGACAGGTAGAGGGGCATGGAGCTGCCGGCATCATCCAGAGGAGAGCTGAGATACAATTAAATTCATGCCATCATACTGTATAAATAGGATATGAGATGAGGAGGGAGGAATTGTTCCAAATTGTATGAAATTACAAACATTTCTGAATAAAACAAATGTTCAGTTTGGTGCCATCAATTATCTTAATTAGTTATTACAGCTAGTTAATCACCGCTTTGTACTCATACTGTTAACTATACGTGCAGTAGGCCAACATCGTGGTTGGATAGTTAGCTCCACAGTTGGCTAGCTAGGCTATGCATGGTTTTAGTTACCTTAGACTAGCTTGGCTAACGATAGCTAGCGAACGTCTCATCCGTTCGGCTGTCAAGCTTTTGAAAACAACGCATAAAGTATAGCCCACAACGCATAACACATCTCACCTTCAGTCACGAACGATCCATTATTTGTCCATGAATGTCTCGAAAATACGTGGCCAGGCTCAAGTGATGTTTCAGCTACCTCATATGCTTCAGCGATTGTGTCTAGATGAGATACAGCTAGCTACCAGCTACGGCCGGTGTAGAAGGACGGTAAAGGCTAGTTCCCATTAACTCAGAGGCCGGGTCTCTGCATTTATGGGAACTAGCTTTCTAAACAATGCATAGAAGTGACCAGATTTTCGCTGGACATAAACTTTTTTTCCCCCATTAGACTCCGGCTGGTTTATTGATCAAAACAACCCAATGTAAACTACATATAAATATTAATAATAAGAATTTTGTAAATATTTCACAATCCCCTTGACCTTAGTGTCCGTTATATTGTAGCATTACTGTACATGGTGTAGCGCATATACATTAATGCGCGCGACACTAGGCTATATATACTCCTGAGCAAGACATCTGACATCACTCCAACTGATCTTCGAGAAGAGGTGGGTAACTCACTAATTACGTTTTGAATTATTATTTGATTATTTTTAACAAACCACTGTTAGACTACTTATTGTATATAATTAACAATTTACTACCTATGGAAAGTGGTATTCAAGTTAAAAGCCTCTGTTAATAAATGTCAGTTTGACTAACTACGCTGACGTGAGGCAAAGTTTAATTTTGGCTTGTTAATTTAGCCAAACTAGAACTAATAGGTTATGTTTAGCTGTAGGCTATATAGGCTACGTTATATTATAATACTGTCAGTTAGATAAATAGGTATATTAGGCCTACCAAGGAGAGACCCATAGACTACAGTAGGCCTAGCTAGTTAAATAACCATAGCGTTACTGACAGTAGACCTGTTGCCTACTGTCGTCCTATGTTGGCAGTAGTCTTTTTAATAAATAAATAAAATGCCATTACGGGCAATGTCAACGTCAAACTAGAATATTAGAGAGGAACAAATTCCGTTAATAGCTAGCAAAAACTAACAAGCTGTCAGTGTACCGTTAGCCAAACTGTCATTCAACAACCAACATCATTTCTCGAGCTGCCATCATATTTCGCGGGCGTGACGCGAGACAAACAGTAGGGTACCACGCGCTACTGTGAAATGCCATATAGATGTCGCACGTAGCTCCATTCGTTCAGCACATTGGACAGCGCCGGCTTATTGTGTCATACGCACGCAGGTCTATTTGTTCGGCACATTGGACAGCATCAGCTTTACGAAATGTCGTTGCTGTCCTAAGGTGCTGAAGAATAGACTTGCATGTGTTTGACACGATCTGTCTACATACAGTAGTCCTATCACAGTGGTGTGTGGTACATGATGAATAAACCAAGTATTGTTTGGAATCTAACTGTAGGCCTAGCTGTGGGATGAGGTTTGGAAAATCCCACGATCACCAATTATGTTTAGGTTAGGCCTACTCTGTATTCCACAATGTCAAAAGCACTCTAGCAACGTCCAATAAACACAACCTTGTTACCACTGAACATGCCTTGTCCAAATGAGTTTTGTAGGTCTATATTAAGATTGTTTTTATTTTATTTGTATATGTATTTTCAGAATGGCTTTACAGACACTTCTGTCCGGGAGTGGTGACAGGCGCCCACCCATAGTCCTGAAGGTTGTGGGGACCAGGGAAATGCCGCGGGTCACGAAATGGGCCATTTCCGAGGATGATGCGACTGCGGTCACCTGCAATACCAATGTGCTGGTAGCGGCATCAGACGGGGAGAGCACCACATCATTTGTGGTGTTTGAGGAGGCTGCGCACAAAGTCAAGGTATTTATTTTGATCTTATGATCTCTTTTTGTGATTGTATGTTGTTCTGCTGAATCATGTCTATCCCGTCTGTGGATGACCTGATGATGATAATGATGATGATGATTATGATAATGATGATTAAAAAATACGAACTTCATTTCAACTGTCTTCCCTGTCTAAATGAAGGTTTCAATTAAATTCATTTCAAAGGCAGGCAGCACATATGTCATAAGGGGCTACCGCCTGAACAAGCCTGGGACCAAACTGGGCATCCAAATTTGGAAGGAGACGGCATTCTACAACACCGCCCCCCTCCACCTCTCCACGGAACTGGAGGAGCGCTGTATGCAGCTCCTCACTCCCCCCGCTCCGATGACACCAATCCGGGGCATGACAAACCCCCAAGGCCTGGTTTCTGTCCAGGGAATGATCAGTTCCGTAAGTTCACACAATAATTAAGCAATACACCTACATTAATTCATAAATTAAACATAACTCCATGGTCAACTTTGTAGTGCCAATACTTGTCAATTTCACATCACATTTAGATGGAAGCAGTTCGGACTTACACGGGACAGAGTGGCGCATACCCTGTCAGGAACATGAATATCAACCAGGTACAGTAGATAATTACTGTACCATAATGCTAGCTTCAAAGTAGACTAGGCTAATACTTTTTTTTTCTTTTAACATGCCAAATCTTAGTAATTGATTTAACTTTTAATATTTAGTTGAGGGAAATTCCATAAGGTTTTCAGGGTGTGCATTTCAATATGGTTCGGTTTGTGTTGTTGATCACTCATTTTGAAGGCTTTGTGTTTTGCAGGATGGGGCCCAGGTGAAGATTGCACTCTGGAGGGAGGCGAACCTGTCAGTGAAACTGACAATCGGCTCCAGGGTCACAATCTCCCATCTGAGAGGGCACACCTCTCAGCAGTACGACCTGGTGCTGAGTTCAACTCAGTTCACCAAAGTGGAGGTAACTAATTGGCTATAGTACATCATTTTACTTTTTTTCTCTCCAGACAGGAACAGCCTCATAGCCTGGCCTCACCAGACCCGATTTGTAAGTGATCAGGCTGGCGAAGCCAAGTTAACGTGATGAGAGGTATCATTACATTAGTCATTTAGCAGACGCTTTTGTCCATGAGAGGTATAAGTTATAATTATAATCATAATAAACTCCCTCATTGACACAATGCAAAGTCCCAATATAAAGGCCCAGTTACGTTGTCTAGCTAATTATTTGTTATTTATTTCTATGAGCCTTCTCTCCATTTAAAAAGGCTGTCTATGCATTAAATGTGTGTGCAAAAATCCTGACTGAAAACAAAATGTTTGCTTTCGACAGCATCAGCAGACTCTGCAGAGGGAGGTGGAAATTTGGGGAGTGATGCCCCTCGAAGGGGGAGAGAAGGAGGTCCTCCTGGTGGACGACTCCGTCCTCACCATCGCGGGACCTGTGTGGCAGCAGTGCTTCCCGGATGGACTGCCCAAAGTCCCTTGCCGGGTGCGGGTTGAGGAAAGTGGTGGGGTGGTCGATGGCCTATTTGTGATTTAATTTATTTATTTTATTGTTTTTGTTATATTTTTTGTGTGCCCCACCCCCACCCTACCCTTTGCCCGGAGGGTGGTACGGACGCTGGGGGTCACAGCGCCTGCCCTCCTGCCCCACCCCCACCTTTTACCCTTTGCCCGGACGGCGGTACGGACGCTGGGGGTCACAGCGCCTGCCCTCCTGCCCCACCCCCACCTTTTACCCTTTGCCCGGACGGCGGTACGGACGCTGGGGGTCACAGCGCCTGCCCTCCTGCCCCACCCCCACCTTTTACCCTTTGCCCGGACGGCGGTACGGACGCTGGGGGTCACAGCGCCTGCCCTCCTGCCCCACCCCCACCTTTTACCCTTTGCCCGGACGGCGGTACGGACGCTGGGGGTCACAGCGCCTGCCCTCCTGCCCCACCCCCACCTTTTACCCTTTGCCCGGACGGCGGTACGGACGCTGGGGGTCACAGCGCCTCGCGTGATAGTAATCTGTTCTGTTAAATTTGTATAATCTATTCAGTTGTATATAGTTCTTTTACCTCATTCAGTTGTACATAGTTCTTTTACCTTTACAGTTATTTAAACTGATCAGTTCTACCTTTACCATAGTACCTGTGGTTATACACTATAGTTCTACCTTCAGTGTTGTTAAACTAATAAGTTCTACCTTTACAGCGATTTAAACTGATCAGTTCTACCTTTACCATAGTACCTGTGTTAATACATTAGTAATCCACTCAATTGTACTTAGTCCTACCATCAGTGTTCTTAAGTTCTACCTTTACAGTGTTTTAAACTGCTCAGTTCTAGTACCATGGTAACAGTGTCATGGCAAGGTGGGGTTGTGAACAGGGCTCTTGGAGGACAAGATGGACAGGACATTTCAAGTTCCAGTAAGACATTTCAAATTAGCCTACTCCCTGCCTACCTCAACGGATACCAGCCCAAACCCAGCAAACACACAACGTCAGGGAGACGTTCAGATCATGTCTTAATAACGTCCGTCGGTCCAGAACCCCGTTTGTACGTCTGCTGGACCCCTCAATATTCACACGTCTGGCTTGGACCCCTCTAAGACGTCTGTGGACGTGCAGAACGGGTTCAATATCTGAACGTCTAAAAAAACTTTCATTCTGGCTCCTAATTGGATGTGTTTGGACGTCCGGAAAAGACGTCTTTTAGACGTGTCTTTGCTCAGTGGGAAGCACCCCAGCACCTCAGAGCAGGTCCAGCACATCACCTTAATACCCATTCATCAGTGACGTAGCGGCGCAGGTGACTTCAATCCAATCTCCACTGCTGCAAGAATCCTGGTCTTCCCTTCATTCGTCACCAGATCTTCCCATACTCTACATGATTGTGGCAAGTCCTTAGCCAATTTAGCCTACTCATCAGAGTTCGCTTGCTTGTTATGGTCGTACTGTAACACTTTTTCCTCTGTCCTTCCAGAACTGGTAGCTGTGCCGCCTGCCTGCTTCCTCACCAACCCAGCCCCTTACAGCTACTTCCAAGAGCTGCCACAGTTCAGCTCTGGCCTGGCTACATGGACATCAGAGATACGTCATGGTGAAGGTAAGAGATATTTTGAAGATATGAAAAATGCACTTGCACAATGCCTTTTGGAATATAGCGTAGTTGAGAGACGTTGTGTAAGTGCACACTTTGCCATCAACAGTCTATCGAAATTGACATGCTATGCAACATTCCGTGGAGAGATCTGAGCATAAGTTTAAATGGTAATGGGGAGAGTGAACTCATTTAATGATGTGGCACAAGCAATTTAAACTTGTATATTGCATAATAATAACGCAAACATTTCTGGTGGCGCTTATAGGTAACACTTTTTATTTGGCAGTATGGTTGACTCTATAGGCTTTAGTGCTTTATTTTACACCCCGGTCAAGTGTGCATCAATGAGAAACGCCGATGCCACTATTTCACCATTTATGTTTCTTTTTCCTGCAGGCTGTCCAAAACGTCTTCCAGCAGAATCCAGTGTGCTGCCTATCCCCCACGGATTTTCTGTTCCTCTCTCTTCTGTGCTGGAGTTCTTTTACGAACTTGATGGCGTCAGCATGATCTTTATATTAAAACTGTAATTAACATCAAATGTGTGTGCAAAAATCCTGACTGAAACCAAAATGTTTGCTTTCAACAGCATCAGCACAGAGTCGATAGGGAGGTGGAGATATTGGGGGTGATGGCGCTCCAAAGTGGAGAAAGGAGGTGCTTCTGGTGGATGACTCCACCCTCACAATCAAGGGACCTCTCTGGGAACAAACATTTCCCAATGGACTGACCAATGTTCCCTGCCGGGTGGTCGTAACCGAAAGTGGCGGTGTAATTGATGGCCTCCTTGTAATTTAATTTGATTATTTTTGTGTAAATATGTTGTAACCAATTAGTCCCTCCTTTACCACTACTGTGGTTTTGCACTTACAGTACTACTGCCTTTATCTAGTGTGCACACGCGTAATCACTATGTATGCATGTCACTTGCACATACTGTATGAGACAAAGATCCCAGAAAATATGTTTGGTTAATAAATATTTTGTTATACTTTGAACCGTGGTGTCTCCTTTTTGTTGTGGCCATTTGAGCCAGGTCATGACAAGTTCTGTGATGCGCCCTAAAGTGTGATCTAATTTGTGTAAATGTCATTGTTTGTTTTTAGTGTTTTAGTGTTAGGTTTTAGTGTGTTAAATTCATAATTTGAGAAAGTCTGCATTTCCTTTTATCTTTTACAATTAAACCAGAGTAATAGCAGTTTTTCGACAGTAGGTAGTCCGTTTCAGGGGCCTGGAGGCGTGCAGGTACTGTAGGGGTGGCATTCTACAGCCGATCACCCTCTCAGCTGAGCGGATGATGCGTTGCAGTCTAGCTTTATCTTTTGGGGCGGAGAACCAGATGGTGATGGAGGAGGGGAGGATGGACTTGATGATGGACGTGTAGAAGAGTAGCATCATTGCATTTGACATGTTGAATTTCTTCAGCTACCTCAGGAAATATATCCTCTGCTGTGCTTTTTTTGGTGAGGGAGCTGATGTTCGGCTCCCACTTGAGGTCCTGGGAGATGGTGGAGCCCAGGAAGTGGAAGGAGTCAACAGTGGTGACTGGGGTGTCATTCAGTGTGTGTGTGTGTCTCTGTGCGCGCGTGTGTGTGTGTCCCAAGCTGGCTGCGTGCCTGCATGAGAAAACTATGAATGTTACAGCTTATATATTGACACCATAGGAATCCTGAGAACTTGCAGAACATTTCTATGTATAATATGTCTGTATAGATTAAACACTGTATCTTCTGCCCTGACCATGTGTAATAGTAGCCTACACAGCTCAGACAGAGAGCTAAACATACTCCAATAAACACCTGAGACGGCAGTGACAGTATAGGTGCCTTTACTGAAGCCTTTTTGTGAAACTGCAACATAAGAATGAGACAACAAACAACCATATGAATATACATGAAAACGCATGAGACAATGCAACTGATAATTACATGACATGAATGCATCCTAATTAAATGTTCCATGTGACAAGATACACACCAAATGAACCACCAAACTACCAAGACACAACACTTAATATCAATAATAATCTCTACACAATACAGGTAGCTAACGGCAGGGCTAGGGTTAACAGCTAGCTAGTAACGTTGCATTGCTAGCATAAACAACAGCTAGAGTGGCTATAACATACTAAAACAAACAAAACTGACATCTTATCACAACAATCCAAGCAATAGACAAATAAATATCCTGTTGCTACTTACAGACTGGTCCAAATCAAGGGCGAAATCAAGAAGAGAAAGAACACATGAAATTCTCCAACTCTGTTTCTCTGTCAAAAACGGAGACTCCACTGACTGACCGGAAGTTCAGATAGATAATAACATCCACCAGTAGGTGGCGCCCAAACCATGCAATTTAGCCACAGGGACCAGAATACTGTAGGCATGGCGACAAGTTAGAAAAAGGGTTAACATGCAAAATTAGCAGCTCAAAAGTTAGTGCGGCACCATATGTCTCAATTGGGAGCGCAGTTGCCGAACAAATCGTCATACAGTGAAAACTATAAGTCACACGGCTTAGAAACTTACATTGTACGAATCAGCACAGTTATGGGAACGTTTCGATATATAATATGTGTATGAGCTGTTAAAACTGTAGGCATAGCAACAAGTTAGAAAAAGAGTAAAAATGCAAAATTAGCAGCTCAAAAGCTAGAGTGCAGCACCATACGTTTAAATGGGGAGCGCAGTTGCCGAACAAATCATCATACAGCGAAAAGTATAAGTCACACAGCTTAGATACTTACATTGTACGAATCAGCACAGTTGTGTGAAAGTTTTGATGTATAATATGTGTGTGAGCTTTCAAAACTGTAGGAGTGCCAGCAGTTTACAAAATGTGTAAATATTTTCAAAGCAACAGCTGCCACCACTCTAAAAACATAATGATACTGAACATTCCACCAGCAGTTTCAATGGCACAAAAATGACTATTAAAAGTTAAATTACTAAAAAACTATAAAAAATATCAAAAATCTGAATACATCCGTTAAAGAGCTAAATATCGTGAACATTTTAAAATTTGAATGAAGTTTCTAGCACAAAGTATGAAGAAGTTATAAAGGAGACAAAAAACGGGGAGAAGAAGAAGAAGAAGAAGAAGAATAATAACTAGAAAGTACATTTCCTGGAGAAAATGTGAGGTGGGCTAGTTGCTGAAGCTGGTTGTAACAACTACTGCCAGTACTATAAACTACTAACTATTGTAAATATAACTACAATAACTGTTAGCACTACCAATACTACTAAATATAACTATAAATATATATATTTTTAACTACTATAAACTACTACAAATGGCCTACTAGTCTACTCATGACGTGTACAGTTTTAATAAGCTCAATAGCTCAAATAGGTATAAAAGGTATCGATATTAGTTTACAGCCTGAATCCCATTATGAATAAGTATTTGAATATAAGGAAGGACAGTAGTTGTGGTGTTGGTATGGAAGTTGAGGTGAGTGCTACAATACTACTGTTATATAAAGGATGCCTGTTGAGAGGATTAGCCTACATTAACAGATCACCACTGCAGTGGTGTAAGGGTTAACAGTAGTATTAGGGTTAACAGTAATCTTATTGTTAGAGTTAGGGTTTGTAACATCTACTGCCAGTTCTATTATAACTACTAACTATTGTAAATATAACTACTATAAACTCTATTGCTATTACTATTATAACTACAAATATAACTGTTAGCACTACCAATAATAATAAATATAACTAAATATTAAAAAACTATTATAAACTACTATAAATAGCCTACCACAGTTAGTACTACTGGTAAGTAGAAGGATTATAAATTTCAACTAGTGTTACAGTACAAATAGGGTTAGAATTCATAGGCTAATGAAGGTGCTGATAAGCCCAAGTTAATTTAAGAACTATGATGTCTAAAACAGGATATTGAATAGATTTTTGAAGCCACCAACATCTTTTTAGCAGTCACAGCTAGCTGAAGAATATGTAGCCTACATTTAAGTTCTGATTTCTTAATGTCACTCCTTTTGTTACCATCGATAAATAGCAGCAGACATCAGTTATTGCAATCCCCAGCACATACAGTACTACACAAGGTCAGGTTCACAGTTCAATGCCACAGGCTTTATAATTCAGGCTTTATTTAACACATTTTACTGATTGGTTGTTGATTGGAAGCTTGTGATATCAGGATAGTCTCACCAGTCTAGAGTAATTGTGATGCTGCTTTAGGTTATCCTGAGGCTGAGTAATCGTGACTGTGCCTGCCTTAGGTTGTCCCAGAAGTTTGAATGTGGGATCTTACCCGTCATTGGCTAACCAGCCTTCCATACTCGCCTTATACAGGAACTGATTAGGCATCAGAGACTGATTATACTGTTGGTTTTAAATGTTTTGTCAAGTTCATATAAGGAGGTGCAGCAGGGGTGTGGTAACCTTTTGCTTCCAATCTCGTTGTTTTGTCAATGTTCATATATCAAGAATCAGGTCACAAGAGTCCATGATTGAGGAGGGGCAGCATGGGGTCCTGGTGTGGTAACCTCTCTGCAGCAGGAGAGCAGTAGAAGAGACTGGCTGGTAGGCAGAAGCACAGTGGTGTTGTGGATCCTTTAACAGGGGGCTCTTGCAGGGGCCTTCTCTGCAGGGGGCTCTGGGGAAGGCTTGGGGATGCAGGCTGCCCTGATGGAGGTAGGGCGCCTCTTAGACACCAACACTCTCTCTGTGTTCCACCTGGGCATCGACCTCTGGTCCGCTCTCATCAATGAACTCCACCTGCAGCAAGACACATTATTCCAGAGTGCATCCCAAGGACAACAACTAAGAACATACAAAAATGTGATGTTATAAAACACCATTTTCTATTTTGACACCATACCTTGAAACAACTTCTTGATCGCCTGAGGGCTGCAGGTACAGACTGGGACTTGTCCTGGGCTGGGGACAGTTACACCTTGCATGGCAGTTGGGGACAGGCTTGGCAGCCCCCCTCTGTGCTGAGGTGGGTGCCTGGACCCCCTCTTTCAAAGTCACCCTCTCTGCTGTGAGGTGGGATCCTCCGTCCGTCCCTCCCACCCTCCCAGCCTCTATCTCCTTCACTCTCTCTGAGGCTGGGGCAGCAGGCCAGGTGGTGAGGCCTGCTGCAACGGAGGACCCACCTACTTTGGTTACATTGAGAGTATTGTACATTTATGGTAAACTAAACTTTTGCTCTGTCAAACTATGCTCTTTCAATCTATACTTTCTTACACTACTTATCTAAACTTTAATCTACAGGTAAAATCTTTAATATAATACTTAAATTATTTAATCTAAACTATGCTGTAATACAAAAAGGTTCCACAAATGTTTGCTGGAATAATTTAGCTTCAAAAAGGTCTTGCTTCATAAGTTGGGTTTTGTTAAGTTAAGTGATATGTGGAGTATTCTCTTTTAGCCGCTAGGGGGAGACGTACACCTTTGAGTTAGATGTCGTTTGTTATGTTTCGTCTAGTTCAAGCTGGTCTCAGTATGTTTGCCGACAGCTGACGATGGACCTTCGTTGTTTCACAAGTTGTGCGTAAATGCAATATGTGAGTATATCATTCACCATGTTAATGTCTGTACACTGTGATTCTTTGTATTGGTAGCAGCACTGTATCTGTGGAATTTAGTTACTGCTAGTTACCTGAATTAGCTACTTACTTAGCTTCTGTTTTCTGAGCTACATATTGCTGAGCTAGGTTACATTCTTACTTTGTACCATATCTTACAGTTTCTGATATTAATTTAGTAATATTTCTTGTGTTGTTATTATAGTAATTCTAATCATGTAAATGCATATCCAGATATATTTGTAATACAATCTTTATTTTTGATTGTAGGGATCCCCGCGACCGGTACTGCACTAATTACATTGTATCTTCACCTACTCAACCAGTTAAATTCAAGAGAGGAAACTAGCCTTTCATACAGTAATACTTACGCCATGTGGGAGGTTAATACGCAGTACACAGGGTTGTGATAGCTGTAGTAGGTCTGAAGTACACCAGATTGGAGACAGTGCTGTGGTCGAGAGATGAAAATGTGATCGAGGAGGGTGTTTTTCTCAGTGGTGGCGGTTCTGATCAGTTGTGTGTATCCTCGTGACTGAAGGAGCGCAAAGATGGGCTTGCTCTTGTTGTTGGGCATCAGATCCTCGTTGAAGTCTCCACAGATGATGCTGGGATGGTGATCTAGTATCTCCAATGAGTCCAGGAGGTTGCGCAGGTTTGGTAGAAATTGTGCAAGACTGTAGAGCGGAGGTCTGTAAATGGCAGCAATCAATGCATTCACTGGGGCTTCGACCTTGACAACGAAAAACTCTAGGTCTGTCACGTTCTGAAAGTACTGCATGGGTCGTACCTGAAGGTTGTTTCTCACATATATGGCCACTCCACCACCGCTTCTTTGTGCTAGATGAGGGTTGTTTGTGTATGACACATGCCTGTTGCGTTTAAACATGCTGTAGCCTTCCAACTGGAGATTATCTGCAACCAGGGAGCCTGACAGGTGGGTCTCTGTGAAACACAAAATATCTGCAAGGCGCAACTCGTGATGAGTCTTGATATCATCAATATGTGACAACAGTCCCTCCGTGTTGTGATGAATAACTGTAAGTGTGGGAGTCATGCTTACGGTCTGAGCATTTCTGAAGAGCGGCATTGCATTGTCTAATGTGACTTTCCTCATGTCTCTCAGGGACGTGGTGATTTCAGGATTAGCATATATTTTCTTTTCATCAAAGTCGGTGATGTGCAATCCATGAAGTGAGGTAGTTCTACTCAGTGCCACATACGCCATCCCCGGCTCAAAAACTCTCTTCAATGAAACCACTGCGGACACTGTTGTCATGCCTTGGACCTTGTGAGTAGTGCATGCGAAGGCCAGTTTCATGGGGAATTGGCGCCTAACAACTCCTTTTCTGCTCAAGGACTCCTCTACTCTCTCAATGTACACAACATTGTCAGGCCCGTTGGGTATCTTGTTTCGGTGTCTCTGTCCTGCACTCACATTGTCAAGCTGAAGTCCCAGCATGTGTACAACCGTCCTGCCATCCTGAACGTGGGTAACTATTCTGGCGACATTGCCAAAGGAGCCATTTACCAGTCCGTCCTCCACATCAATGTTTTTGGTGAGCATCACACGAGCACCCTCTGCCGCTTGCAATCTGTCTGCTAGATCTCCTTTGCGCCCTACAAACGGTACACTAACTCTCTCCATCCGTCCTGTGCGAGGATCCTTCTTGTAATCATCTGCATCAACATTGACAAAATCCGAATGGAGGACAGACATTGTGTTTGTGTTGTGCTTGTCCACCTCTTTGTTGGTAGCGAATATATGCAGCACTTCAATAGGCAAACTCACTGGGTCACTCACAGCCTGGACCAGCAAAGATCTGTCTGCTTCAGATAAGGCCTCTCCTTTCTGTTTCACTCTGATCCTGTTTAGCAGCTCAGCAAAGGCAATGTCCTCTCTCTGTCGCATGATCTCTGTGAGCGTGATCATTTGGAAATGGTCTTGCCAAAAATCAAGCATGTGCTCCTCAAACACACACAGAGGTTTAGCGTTCCCAAGCGGTGGCAGTTGATAGAAGTCTCCGACAGCTAGAACTGACATACCACCAAAAGGTTTCTTGCTTCCTTTTATCTGTTGCAGCCTCCAGTTCACATAGGCAAAGAGAGGTTTGGAGACCATTGATACTTCATCGATGACGAGTATCTCAGCATTTGACAGCGTTGCCCTCACTTCATCTAAAGTGTTTCCGAGTCCTTGATATGGAGGCTTAAGGCTTCTGGGAAGTTTGAGGATAGAATGAAGCGTTTTGCCTGATATGTTGAAGGCAGCAGTGCCGGTGAATGCAGACAATAGAACAGTGGGCATTGACATGTCACTTTCCTCACAGACACGGGGGAGTTTGCACAGTATCTTTGTGGCCTCTGTATAGATGCACTTAATAAGATGTGATTTGCCAGTACCAGCGCCACCGGTGACAAAGTAGAAGAACTGTCCGGGAGTCTCACCATACACGCGTTTCATGCACCAGTCTCTGACCGTGTAGAAGATGGATGCTTGGGTCTGATTTAGGCTTTGGTACATCTTGCGCACAACTGCAGGGCTTATCTGTGGTCCCTCAATTAAGGGTGCAGTACCTCCTCTTTCCACTCTGGAAGCCGTGTATTCAGGGACATCATCTTGTTCGTTGTGTTCGTCAGGGTTTACTTCTTCACGTTCTGAAATGCACTCCAGTCTGACCAACTCTGTTTCAGGTGCCAGCGTTGTCCATGCATCCTCAATGGGTCCTTGTTGTTGAAAGTCCTCGATGGCTTTCTCAATGGCAGTGTTGTGTTTATCATACACAGACCTGTTTCTGTTGACAATTACACACACCCGCTCAGTATACTGTGTTCCCGGGAGTTGCACAGAAGCACCGGCATAAAATGATTCATACGACTGGAATCCATGACACTTCAGCTGTGCATCTGAGCGGTAGGGCAGGTAGAGTTTCAGCAACGTGCCATAAAACTTCTCTGAGTTTTTTTGCTGTGAAAAACGGGCATATCTGATGATGGCAGGTTTCCCCTTTGAGCGCTTTTGAATGAATCCTTTGTCATTATTAAGTCGAATTACATTTTTACTGTTCCTGTGTCTCCCATAGACTACTCTGTAGGTTGATGCAAAGTCTGCCATGCACATTGTTTCAAATTCAGGTGTGTGGGGCCTGGCTTTGTATTTGTCCGGTAACCCTGACATCCAAACATCCTCAGAGTCTGGCGATTTGTTCTCCAGGTATTTAACAGGAAGGCTCATTCTCAGTGCGTCGTCATCTGTGGGTATGTATAAAACGCTGCGTGAACAGGATTTCAGTTTCAAACTACATGTGCGGGCAACAGCCTCCTGAGCGCTAACCTCTCTGTTTTTTGAGTAGGCCTGCATGATCTGTTTCATTTGTTCCCGATCAGATGTGTTGGCTTGACTAGTATCTTTCATTACTGTCTTGAGATAGTCGCTCATCTCGTGCTCTGCTTTTGAAATATAGGACAGCATGTACATAATGCAACAGTAAGGATTCAGTATGAATTGGATATCCATGTTGGCATTCCAAGCCCTCAGCAAGTGGGGATTATATCCGTTCACCCAACAGTCTTTTGGATCACGCTTCATGACAATCACGCTGGCGTTGGTGAGTGACTCCACATTGTCTACATATTCCTCATAGCTTAAGTTGCATTGGGCGAGTAGCTGTGGGGTGTTTTCAAAAGTAGCTTTGGGGTCGTTAAGCAGGTCCCACACAGGTTTCAGTTTTGCTTTAGCTCTCTCTGGAGTCAACCCTGGTTGTTCATTGGCTTCACTGACCTGTGGTGGCATAGGTCTAGTTACCATTGTTTTCCTCACAGGCGGTTTGGGAAATCCAAATCTGCAGTGTTTGTTGCCTTTCTTGCATGACTTTGAATGGTTTTTGCTATGCGTCTGTACCTCTGTCACAATTTTATATAGTTCAGGGTCTGCATTTTGGTCGGGCAGTTTGCATGTTATGTACTTGTCAACAAAGTCACACACTTTCTGATCAGGGTCTTCCTCAAATACAGGTGTGTTCTGGCACCAAACCAAAAGATGGATGTGAGGAGATCCACGTGCTTGATATTCCACACGAATGAAGAAGTCTATCACTTCACCGATGGGCTGTGCAGGTGACATGAGCAAATCTCTCATCAGCGCGTCAACTCTCTTCTCAAACATGCGCATGCAGGTGACGGGGTTACTTCGCAGTATTTCACATTTTGTGGCCCAGTCTAACTCTGAAAAGTCTACCTGTTGACCCTGTTGTGCCTTTATTGCTGTTATCACTTCAGGCCATCTCATTTCTGCTGCGCTGAACGTAAGGAAAAAAGTTGGTGTTCCCAGTTGTCTGAGCATGGAAAACAAATCCCTTAGTGTTTTCTCCCAGTAGGCTGGAGTCCCTCTCAGTGGTGCCATAAATCTGGTTACATCTTTGTTCTCCACCAGCCTCTGAACCTCACGTTTGTCCTGCAGCAATCTAGTGCTTATTCTGCGTCCATCTCTGGTCGTGGGCTTGCCTTTTCTGAGCTGTATGGACATACTGGAGGTGGCCATATGCATTTCTGTGACAAACTGTGCAAAAAATATGTAATTTGTGTCCATAGCAAAACGATTGTCGACACAGAACAGCCTCGCCTTGAAATATCCGCTTGGCGATAACTTCCTCATTCTGTTGACCTCATCTAAGGTGTTCTTTCCAGTGGGGAACTGAACGGGGAAAGCCATAGCCTCCAATTTAGGAACTTTAAAAAAGCTGACTGGTCTGTTTCCCTCAGCAGGAGCGATACAATAAACACTGTCACTGTAGGTTAACATCTCATGTGCTATGTCAGCTGGCTGAAGGCACGTATCCAGGGCAACACCGGGTCTCTGCTCATCTACATCCTGTTCTGAGTCAGGTGTCTGATTATCTGCGGTCACATTTTCATCAGAGGGCAACATTTCAGTGCTGGGTTGATCTGACAGATTTGCCTCCACAATTACATGTTCCTCCCAGCTGTCCATTTCCATTAGATCCCTTTGGTCAAAGTTGTCAACAGCATCACTAACGTCAGGCTGTGGCATATCACTGTTTTGCTGCTGCTCTACAACACTATCTTGCGCCTCTGTCACTTCACTGTCATCACAGTTATCAAAATCCATCAGTTCCTGTGCTATACTGTCAACAGTTTGGTCATTAGAGGAGGCTTCATCTCTGATAGATATGTCCTTATACTCAGAATGGATCTCTTTCAACTTTGATAAGGCTGTTAGCACTTTCCTCATGTTTAGTGTCTGGAACTGGTAATGGCCTTTGTAGTTCATGCGTCTTTTCAACTTAACTTTCATGAGCTGAGATTCGCTATCGGGTCTTGGTAGTGTATTCACAGTCGCTTCCACCTCTGAAGGTACACACACCACAGCGCCATGTATCGCTCTCTGTTGTCCTTTGGGAAGGGTGATGATTTTAGCAAACGGAATGTGTCTGGCTATGACGTGTCTCTCAAGTATGTTCAGGTCACAGAGTTCAGCAGGAATCGGTGATAACTCCAGTTTATTTGCCACAGCTAGGGAGGGCATGCTTCCTGCCTTGAGATGATCATGACAAGTGAAACAAATCCACTCTTTCTTTCTCTCACTGGGTACTTGACACTCTTGTGCACCTCTGCATTCATCATTACAAACATGAACATAACTTCCTGTCAGGCAAGCTGCAACCACATTAGGATTTTTTGTGTAATTTGACCTGATGCAGGATCGTACTTGATTTGGAAATGATGCTTTATGACAGACTGTGCAGACATATGTGGGTCCGTGTTTTATTTGTGTCTGAAAAACAGCTATAGCTTTTTCAATCAAAGAGTTATCAATCTGAGGGGTTAATGTACAGGTCTGTTGCATATTCATCCTTTGATATTTTCTTTTTATTTTCATTGCAGATCGCATGTTATGAAGGATCCTAAATGCTGCTTCACTGTGATATCTTTTGTGAAGGTTAGAAGCACAGTGCTGCCTGTGACGCATTCTGAAATCTGTGTCATTTATGTACTTGTTTTGCATTTGTTGCTTCATAATTTGTTTCTGTTTCAGTCTGAATGCAGCCTCGTTTGCATAACGGTCTGTGATGTAAGACTTTTGTCTTAACTGGAAGTCAGAATCTTGACGGTATCGACTGGTTATATATGACTTTTGTTTCCCCCTATAGTCATCATCTTGACTGTAACGACTGGTTATATATGACTTTTTTTTCTGTCTATAGTCATCATCTTGACTGTAACGACTGGTTATATATGACTTTTTCTTCTGTCTATAGTCATCTTGACTGTAACGACTGGTTATATATGACTTTTTCTTCTGTCTATAGTCATCATCTTGACTGTAACGACTGGTTATATATGACTTTTTCTTCTGTCTATAGTCATCATCTTGACTGTAACGACTGGTTATATATGACTTTTTCTTCTGTCTATAGTCATCATCTTGACTGTAACGACTGGTTATATATGACTTTTTCTTCTGTCTATAGTCATCATTTTGACTGTAACGACTGGTTATATATGACTTTTTCTTCCGTCTATAGTCAGAATCTTGACTGTAACGACTGGTTATGTATGACTTTTTCTGTTCTCTGAGAGCTGTATTGTTTGCATACTTCTCTCTTTTTTTCATCTTTTTAACTTCACTTCGTCTGACTTTGTCTACCTTTCTGACATAGTGATCCTTTGCAGTTTCTTTTATTTTTTCCAAGCGCAATGCCCTCCTCTTTAACTTTTTCTGTTGCTGAATAGTCAATTTTGACACATCTGGAATATGTTGCTTGCTTAGGTTTGGCATTTCTGGTATAGGACGTTCCACCATAATGTTACAGGAGATTACCTGCATCATATTTTCATTTACAGAAGAGTCGGTGAGAGCAGAGAGCATGTGTGGGGTACTCAAGTTTGAGGTTGGTTTATTGTGAGTAGCATCATGTGTGAGGGAAGTTAATTTTGATGGACCTGACATGTCATGCTCAGCTTGTGTGACATCGGAGTTTATCTGAACCTCCTGCTCGCCTATAGGTGTTACACCAGTAGCATCTGTGTGAATACTGTGATCCATGTTGGGCACGTCATCACTGTGAAATAGCATGGGAGTCAGCTCATATTGACATGTAGGGGGTGTTTCTAACATGTTACGGCATTGGACAAGCCTCCTAATCATATCACTCAAATGGGTGAAAGTAAGCATTAAGGCAGTGCCAGCACTTTGCATGCAGTGGGATAGTATAGGTAAACCAACAGGACTTCTTGAGTGTGGATCAAAGAAACCATACCTTCCTGCCTTGTCCCTAAATACAGCGATGCATGATCCACCCATTATCAGCAAAGCGCTGTTCACATCCGATGTCAAACACTGAAGTCTTTCTTCCAGGTTCAGGTAGTCGTCTGCGCCTTCAGGTACAGGTGCTCTAAATTCGCCATACTTGGAAAGTAATTTCTCCACACTGTACTCTTGCCTACGTGCAGCAACTCTCTCTGGGAGCTCATCACTAGCCAAATGTATGTGAACATTGTTTGTCTCATTCCTAACACGTGTATACATAACATCACCCTTATCTAATACAAGGTCAAGGTCTACACTTGTGAGTTCTGGATTCTCTTCAAGGAATGCAAGAAACGTGAGGGAGTTGCAAGTACACTGCTTGTTCCGAGAGAACTCACCATACCTCAAGGACGCCTGGCTACGGGACGCTTGCACACATGTAACATCAGACTGACCTCCCTGTTGTACACAGTCAGCATAAGACAGCTCTGACAGATTTACCTCTCTGCTTCTCACTGGACCATGAGACTCAACCTTCTCTGCTGATGTTCCACAGTCGGATTGATCCAGCTTCCTCCAGCGCTCTTTTGCAGCCTGAGATTTCTTACCCTTCTTCACCATGGTCACGAGGAAATCAGAAAATGAACACAACCTTGATGTAGACTATCTTTTAATTGTCAAAACAGCTTGAACAGATTAAATATGATGTTTTGATGATAATATACTGTATTATAGACAACTGATCGTTTGGAAGTGAAAAAGGGTGTACAGGTAGGTATAGCACAAGGCTTTCTCAACAAGGCAGGTACAGTATAGCACAATCAAGGCTTTCTCAACAAGGTGTATGGCACAATCAAGGCTTTCTCAACAAGGTGTATGGCACAATCAAGGCTTTCTCAACAAGGTGTATGGCACATTCAAGGCCTTTTCTCAACAAGGTGTAGGGCACATTCAAGGCCTTTTCTCAACAAGGTGTATGGCACATTCAAGGCCTTTTCTCAACAAGGTGTATGGCACATTCAAGGCCTTTTCTCAACAAGGTGTAGGGCACATTCAAGGCCTTTTCTCAACAAGGTGTATGGCACATTCAAGGCCTTTTCTCAACAAGGTGTAGGGCACATTCAAGGCCTTTTCTCGACAAAGTAGTAGGTGGCACAACCGAGGCTTCTCAACAAGGGTCCGCACAATCAAGGCGTTATCAACAAGGGGATCGCACAATCAAGGCGGGGGATGGGACGTTCTTTAAAAGGGGGGTAGGGGAAGATGGGACATACTTTTCAATAGGGTGAAAAACAGGCAGAGTATTCAGAGAGAAAAGATAGAGGCCAAAATGTGGACAGCAGGGTTGAGGGGGGTGGGATTTGAGAGAGTCTGGCTTTCCCAGCAGCAGTTTTACCTGAAAGAAGAAAAATAATATAAGTCTCCTTGTGATAGCTCACATTCACTTAACATTTTATCATGTATTTGTCAAAATAAGGCTTTGAACAATCGAGCGGGGTACAAAGGTGTATATATATATTATTATTATTTTTTATTTTTTTTATTTTTAGAAAATGTGTTAATTGGTCAAAACACTTCAGCACTTTGTGCACACAAATTACCGTTGAGGGTAGCTCGGATGACCAGCAGTATGTCAGAGAGAGTGTCTGATAAGCCAGCAGGATGAACCAACAGGAATCACGGCAGTAGTATGCCAGGGAGGGAGGGGAGAGAGTTTGTATTAATATAGGGTTGGAGACAATAGGCTTATCAGAACACATTTGCTACATAGGTATAACTTTCATGGAAAGTGCAGTGTGTAGAATTTTGAAAGTATTTGGTGTATCCTTGGCAGAAATTGAAAATAACATTCCTAAGTATGTTTTAATTAGTGTATAATCCCCAATCTGCAACATAACTACTAGATGCAGTCAAAACACCAATTTAACATGATTGTGGCAAACTGAGACAGCCATACAGCATGTCCTGTTGTGTGACTTACCTGAATCACTGTGAAATCTGTGAATAAAAGAGAAAGAGAGCAGGTAAGGACACATTCATTGAAATGCATCCATTATTGGGTATACATGTCAAGTTGTTTTACTTAGTTAATAAAACTATCATATGAAAGTATTCTGGTCTCCGAGTCTCTATCCGCGTATTTGCAGGCGTACTGGCGCCTGACAGCCTCTTATCAAAGATCAGTTTATTCTTCGCTATGTACACACACTAGACATTTGACTAGGGTAATGGCATACGCTGATAAAGACGACGGGACAGTGCAGACTGACAGTGTAAATGCAATACAAAGAATCCAGGGGTTGATTCCCTTATCACAAAATACCACAAAGCAGCGGTCCTTAACACCGAGACAGCCATTGTTGGCCGGTTACGTTATAAAGCCAAGTTAGCTAGCTAGGTAACATTGTTTCCCAAGCCAACCAGCTAACCTTACTACCAAACAGATGTACCATGCTTTACTGTCAGACATAGCATACTGGTAGCTAACGTTGGCTAACTAATAAAACGACCATACACTAGCTGTCAACATCACATAGAAAGTTAACCAGACAGATGTCGTTGCATATAGCCGTTTATGCCACCGGCTAAAGCAATTAGCACTTGTTGCAAGCGCTAGCTAACCTTAGCTAGCGGCTAACGTTGGCAAAACTTTACTTTGGCAGATTCAGTTTATAGTTAACTTTGTTTACGTTGGTTTAGCAACATTTACAAGATGTAATTATAATATATGGAGATATATTGGCATTTACTTGATACAATCGTTCTTTTAGCTATTGTACCACCTCACCTCGTCCGTTGCCAGGCAAGACTGATAACAGCTTGACAACAGGACGCACGCGCGACTCCCTGTAGGCCGTGAAGCTGGTCACGTGTGCCACAGTAATCGCGTGTCAAAACAATTCCTGTTCATAGATCAGACATATAGAACTGTGTAGCAGTACTGACTTGGATATTTTGTCTGTATATGTCCTCCGTCTTCGTGGTGCACATTACATAGTAATCATTTTAACTGGTACAATGGAAGTGGCTGGTACAATGGCACCTATATGGTACAATGGCCTATGCACAGGCGATATTGACTATTGCAAACCATGGATGGATTCAGACATAGGATAGGATCCTTGCCTTGTGATTCCATCAAAAAGTCACATGGCTTTATTCTATCCCTCGCTCCCCAAAAACTATCTCCTCCGTCCTCTGCTTCCCTCGGCTCCAGCCAAAACCAAAAACTCCCTCGCGTCTCACGCGCTCACCCTCTCCCCCCCTCTAAACCACCACCCCCCCCTAGTGGACACTCCCCCCACAACAAACCTAACTAAACCCACTACCCATAATTAGACACAGCGTTACACTATTAACAAATCAGATAAAACAAGTGCAGTCAAGTCTAAAACAAGAGTGTCAAAATCAACAACTGTACTACAGAGGACATAGTCAGTTATTACAAGTTACACTATCACAGCTGTGTACAGCAACATTTCACTGTAACTGTACAGTACATTACATAAGACAAAGAAATCTTGAATCTGAATAATGCCAAAGACACTTCAACTCAAACAGTCTCATAGGTTTGTAACTTTAATGTGCACACACACACACACACACACACACACACACACACACACCCCAGGGCCGCAATCATCTCCATGACGTTGGGCAGGAGCGATGACTGGGGCTGACAATACGGCAGCGCTTCAGGACCGGCCTGCCCGCTTCCTCCTTTATGTGCAGGCTCAGTTTGACCGGTACCGGCCTCCAGTCACACACTGGGTCTATGGAGATCTCCTCATAGTCCAGACTGGAGGGAGGGAGAGAGGTGTGAGATAAAAACTTTTTTTAAATACACCACACAAACGCACACAGACAGACACACACTAACACAGACACTTCTGGATGTAGATGAGAATCCCCAGCATGTAGCATGTATTGGTCCACTTCCAGACCCTCTAATAACGTTGTCTTACTGTGATGAAGAGAGAGGCACGGAGTCAGACATGCAGATCAGGGCCCTGTACTACGAAGCTAGATTATGGGGTTAGCGCGATAACTTCAGGTTCAGGCCTGGTTTATCCGTATCATGATTGTTGATCACTTTCACCGTGCTATATCGCCATGGTAACTCATGCTGCCAAGCTAACCTGTTTCGGGGCAGGTTAGCTTCCAGATTATAGAATTAAGTACTGCCTGCTGACTGATAAATTCACTTGGAAAATGGCATTGGATGATAAAATCGCATATGGAACTTCAGCGTCAGAATTAAAAAATAATCTCAGTGGACGAATAGTGATCACTCTTGAGAGGTTCTTAAAATATAGATAAATAGATAGATAGCCTATATAAAAATATAGCCTAAATGTATACAGATCGCGGAATGGCTTTGTCAGCTGCTTGATTTTGCGTTTACAGTCCCGCAGACGGTAGGCTATGCACTTGCACTATGCATTTTATTGTTTCATGTAGGCTGTGGGTGACGCGTACAACCAAGTAGGCTAGGCCTACATTTTTTATTCCATTTTCAAGTAGGCCTACGCTATTGTTGAATTATTAGACTAGCTTCCCGTTTTTAGGAACACTGAAATAATACTGAAATAAATAACTTATTTTCGTAGGCTAGCCTACTTCTCCACCTCGAGATTCACTCTTTCCATCTTAATATTTCTTAATTCTTAATCTCATATATATATATATATACTATAGTGTGGCGGTGTTGGCTGTGAGTCATCTGGATGGTGTTTCTCCCTGGTTGGCACACCTCAGGTACATGGGCTTATGGGACATCTTGCTGTCACCTCTTTCAATGGAGAGAGGCGTGGTGTTCACCCTCACCTGAGAAGGGGGAGAGAAAACAGAGGTACTGGTCAGACAAGGAAGGAGAGGTGCATCATAGCTAACAGTAATCTTCATCTGTCTGTCCTCATCATGCTGATACTCATGGGTTCAGTTATGAGAACAGATTGGAAAAGACAGATGACATTGTAAGACCAGTGTCTCTGATTGGCTGTGGGAGGTTCTGACCTCATCATGAGGGTCTTGTAGACGGACTCACTGAGCTGGAAGGCGTGGTTACTGACAGCCAGGTTGTGTTCCAGGTGGGTGGTAGGTGGGGCTTGCTGTCCTGCCCAGGGGACAGGTAGAGGGGCATGGAGCTGCCGGCATCATCCAGAGGAGAGCTGAGATACAATTAAATTCATGCCATCATACTGTATAAATAGGATAT
Source organism: Borostomias antarcticus (assembly GCF_949987555.1). Classification (NCBI taxonomy): domain Eukaryota; kingdom Metazoa; phylum Chordata; class Actinopteri; order Stomiiformes; family Stomiidae; genus Borostomias; species Borostomias antarcticus. Next base: position 1,108,657 of record NW_028176112.1, read on the forward strand.
GAGATGAGGAGGGAGGAATTGTTCCAAATTGTATGAAATTACAAACATTTCTGAATAAAACAAATGTTCAGTTTGGTGCCATCAATTATCTTAATTAGTTATTACAGCTAGTTAATCACCGCTTTGTACTCATACTGTTAACTATACGTGCAGTAGGCCAACATCGTGGTTGGATAGTTAGCTCCACAGTTGGCTAGCTAGGCTATGCATGGTTTTAGTTACCTTAGACTAGCTTGGCTAACGATAGCTAGCGAACGTCTCATCCGTTCGGCTGTCAAGCTTTTGAAAACAACGCATAAAGTATAGCCCACAACGCATAACACATCTCACCTTCAGTCACGAACGATCCATTATTTGTCCATGAATGTCTCGAAAATACGTGGCCAGGCTCAAGTGATGTTTCAGCTACCTCATATGCTTCAGCGATTGTGTCTAGATGAGATACAGCTAGCTACCAGCTACGGCCGGTGTAGAAGGACGGTAAAGGCTAGTTCCCATTAACTCAGAGGCCGGGTCTCTGCATTTATGGGAACTAGCTTTCTAAACAATGCATAGAAGTGACCAGATTTTCGCTGGACATAAACTTTTTTTCCCCCATTAGACTCCGGCTGGTTTATTGATCAAAACAACCCAATGTAAACTACATATAAATATTAATAATAAGAATTTTGTAAATATTTCACAATCCCCTTGACCTTAGTGTCCGTTATATTGTAGCATTACTGTACATGGTGTAGCGCATATACATTAATGCGCGCGACACTAGGCTATATATACTCCTGAGCAAGACATCTGACATCACTCCAACTGATCTTCGAGAAGAGGTGGGTAACTCACTAATTACGTTTTGAATTATTATTTGATTATTTTTAACAAACCACTGTTAGACTACTTATTGTATATAATTAACAATTTACTACCTATGGAAAGTGGTATTCAAGTTAAAAGCCTCTGTTAATAAATGTCAGTTTGACTAACTACGCTGACGTGAGGCAAAGTTTAATTTTGGCTTGTTAATTTAGCCAAACTAGAACTAATAGGTTATGTTTAGCTGTAGGCTATATAGGCTACGTTATATTATAATACTGTCAGTTAGATAAATAGGTATATTAGGCCTACCAAGGAGAGACCCATAGACTACAGTAGGCCTAGCTAGTTAAATAACCATAGCGTTACTGACAGTAGACCTGTTGCCTACTGTCGTCCTATGTTGGCAGTAGTCTTTTTAATAAATAAATAAAATGCCATTACGGGCAATGTCAACGTCAAACTAGAATATTAGAGAGGAACAAATTCCGTTAATAGCTAGCAAAAACTAACAAGCTGTCAGTGTACCGTTAGCCAAACTGTCATTCAACAACCAACATCATTTCTCGAGCTGCCATCATATTTCGCGGGCGTGACGCGAGACAAACAGTAGGGTACCACGCGCTACTGTGAAATGCCATATAGATGTCGCACGTAGCTCCATTCGTTCAGCACATTGGACAGCGCCGGCTTATTGTGTCATACGCACGCAGGTCTATTTGTTCGGCACATTGGACAGCATCAGCTTTACGAAATGTCGTTGCTGTCCTAAGGTGCTGAAGAATAGACTTGCATGTGTTTGACACGATCTGTCTACATACAGTAGTCCTATCACAGTGGTGTGTGGTACATGATGAATAAACCAAGTATTGTTTGGAATCTAACTGTAGGCCTAGCTGTGGGATGAGGTTTGGAAAATCCCACGATCACCAATTATGTTTAGGTTAGGCCTACTCTGTATTCCACAATGTCAAAAGCACTCTAGCAACGTCCAATAAACACAACCTTGTTACCACTGAACATGCCTTGTCCAAATGAGTTTTGTAGGTCTATATTAAGATTGTTTTTATTTTATTTGTATATGTATTTTCAGAATGGCTTTACAGACACTTCTGTCCGGGAGTGGTGACAGGCGCCCACCCATAGTCCTGAAGGTTGTGGGGACCAGGGAAATGCCGCGGGTCACGAAATGGGCCATTTCCGAGGATGATGCGACTGCGGTCACCTGCAATACCAATGTGCTGGTAGCGGCATCAGACGGGGAGAGCACCACATCATTTGTGGTGTTTGAGGAGGCTGCGCACAAAGTCAAGGTATTTATTTTGATCTTATGATCTCTTTTTGTGATTGTATGTTGTTCTGCTGAATCATGTCTATCCCGTCTGTGGATGACCTGATGATGATAATGATGATGATGATTATGATAATGATGATTAAAAAATACGAACTTCATTTCAACTGTCTTCCCTGTCTAAATGAAGGTTTCAATTAAATTCATTTCAAAGGCAGGCAGCACATATGTCATAAGGGGCTACCGCCTGAACAAGCCTGGGACCAAACTGGGCATCCAAATTTGGAAGGAGACGGCATTCTACAACACCGCCCCCCTCCACCTCTCCACGGAACTGGAGGAGCGCTGTATGCAGCTCCTCACTCCCCCCGCTCCGATGACACCAATCCGGGGCATGACAAACCCCCAAGGCCTGGTTTCTGTCCAGGGAATGATCAGTTCCGTAAGTTCACACAATAATTAAGCAATACACCTACATTAATTCATAAATTAAACATAACTCCATGGTCAACTTTGTAGTGCCAATACTTGTCAATTTCACATCACATTTAGATGGAAGCAGTTCGGACTTACACGGGACAGAGTGGCGCATACCCTGTCAGGAACATGAATATCAACCAGGTACAGTAGATAATTACTGTACCATAATGCTAGCTTCAAAGTAGACTAGGCTAATACTTTTTTTTTCTTTTAACATGCCAAATCTTAGTAATTGATTTAACTTTTAATATTTAGTTGAGGGAAATTCCATAAGGTTTTCAGGGTGTGCATTTCAATATGGTTCGGTTTGTGTTGTTGATCACTCATTTTGAAGGCTTTGTGTTTTGCAGGATGGGGCCCAGGTGAAGATTGCACTCTGGAGGGAGGCGAACCTGTCAGTGAAACTGACAATCGGCTCCAGGGTCACAATCTCCCATCTGAGAGGGCACACCTCTCAGCAGTACGACCTGGTGCTGAGTTCAACTCAGTTCACCAAAGTGGAGGTAACTAATTGGCTATAGTACATCATTTTACTTTTTTTCTCTCCAGACAGGAACAGCCTCATAGCCTGGCCTCACCAGACCCGATTTGTAAGTGATCAGGCTGGCGAAGCCAAGTTAACGTGATGAGAGGTATCATTACATTAGTCATTTAGCAGACGCTTTTGTCCATGAGAGGTATAAGTTATAATTATAATCATAATAAACTCCCTCATTGACACAATGCAAAGTCCCAATATAAAGGCCCAGTTACGTTGTCTAGCTAATTATTTGTTATTTATTTCTATGAGCCTTCTCTCCATTTAAAAAGGCTGTCTATGCATTAAATGTGTGTGCAAAAATCCTGACTGAAAACAAAATGTTTGCTTTCGACAGCATCAGCAGACTCTGCAGAGGGAGGTGGAAATTTGGGGAGTGATGCCCCTCGAAGGGGGAGAGAAGGAGGTCCTCCTGGTGGACGACTCCGTCCTCACCATCGCGGGACCTGTGTGGCAGCAGTGCTTCCCGGATGGACTGCCCAAAGTCCCTTGCCGGGTGCGGGTTGAGGAAAGTGGTGGGGTGGTCGATGGCCTATTTGTGATTTAATTTATTTATTTTATTGTTTTTGTTATATTTTTTGTGTGCCCCACCCCCACCCTACCCTTTGCCCGGAGGGTGGTACGGACGCTGGGGGTCACAGCGCCTGCCCTCCTGCCCCACCCCCACCTTTTACCCTTTGCCCGGACGGCGGTACGGACGCTGGGGGTCACAGCGCCTGCCCTCCTGCCCCACCCCCACCTTTTACCCTTTGCCCGGACGGCGGTACGGACGCTGGGGGTCACAGCGCCTGCCCTCCTGCCCCACCCCCACCTTTTACCCTTTGCCCGGACGGCGGTACGGACGCTGGGGGTCACAGCGCCTGCCCTCCTGCCCCACCCCCACCTTTTACCCTTTGCCCGGACGGCGGTACGGACGCTGGGGGTCACAGCGCCTGCCCTCCTGCCCCACCCCCACCTTTTACCCTTTGCCCGGACGGCGGTACGGACGCTGGGGGTCACAGCGCCTCGCGTGATAGTAATCTGTTCTGTTAAATTTGTATAATCTATTCAGTTGTATATAGTTCTTTTACCTCATTCAGTTGTACATAGTTCTTTTACCTTTACAGTTATTTAAACTGATCAGTTCTACCTTTACCATAGTACCTGTGGTTATACACTATAGTTCTACCTTCAGTGTTGTTAAACTAATAAGTTCTACCTTTACAGCGATTTAAACTGATCAGTTCTACCTTTACCATAGTACCTGTGTTAATACATTAGTAATCCACTCAATTGTACTTAGTCCTACCATCAGTGTTCTTAAGTTCTACCTTTACAGTGTTTTAAACTGCTCAGTTCTAGTACCATGGTAACAGTGTCATGGCAAGGTGGGGTTGTGAACAGGGCTCTTGGAGGACAAGATGGACAGGACATTTCAAGTTCCAGTAAGACATTTCAAATTAGCCTACTCCCTGCCTACCTCAACGGATACCAGCCCAAACCCAGCAAACACACAACGTCAGGGAGACGTTCAGATCATGTCTTAATAACGTCCGTCGGTCCAGAACCCCGTTTGTACGTCTGCTGGACCCCTCAATATTCACACGTCTGGCTTGGACCCCTCTAAGACGTCTGTGGACGTGCAGAACGGGTTCAATATCTGAACGTCTAAAAAAACTTTCATTCTGGCTCCTAATTGGATGTGTTTGGACGTCCGGAAAAGACGTCTTTTAGACGTGTCTTTGCTCAGTGGGAAGCACCCCAGCACCTCAGAGCAGGTCCAGCACATCACCTTAATACCCATTCATCAGTGACGTAGCGGCGCAGGTGACTTCAATCCAATCTCCACTGCTGCAAGAATCCTGGTCTTCCCTTCATTCGTCACCAGATCTTCCCATACTCTACATGATTGTGGCAAGTCCTTAGCCAATTTAGCCTACTCATCAGAGTTCGCTTGCTTGTTATGGTCGTACTGTAACACTTTTTCCTCTGTCCTTCCAGAACTGGTAGCTGTGCCGCCTGCCTGCTTCCTCACCAACCCAGCCCCTTACAGCTACTTCCAAGAGCTGCCACAGTTCAGCTCTGGCCTGGCTACATGGACATCAGAGATACGTCATGGTGAAGGTAAGAGATATTTTGAAGATATGAAAAATGCACTTGCACAATGCCTTTTGGAATATAGCGTAGTTGAGAGACGTTGTGTAAGTGCACACTTTGCCATCAACAGTCTATCGAAATTGACATGCTATGCAACATTCCGTGGAGAGATCTGAGCATAAGTTTAAATGGTAATGGGGAGAGTGAACTCATTTAATGATGTGGCACAAGCAATTTAAACTTGTATATTGCATAATAATAACGCAAACATTTCTGGTGGCGCTTATAGGTAACACTTTTTATTTGGCAGTATGGTTGACTCTATAGGCTTTAGTGCTTTATTTTACACCCCGGTCAAGTGTGCATCAATGAGAAACGCCGATGCCACTATTTCACCATTTATGTTTCTTTTTCCTGCAGGCTGTCCAAAACGTCTTCCAGCAGAATCCAGTGTGCTGCCTATCCCCCACGGATTTTCTGTTCCTCTCTCTTCTGTGCTGGAGTTCTTTTACGAACTTGATGGCGTCAGCATGATCTTTATATTAAAACTGTAATTAACATCAAATGTGTGTGCAAAAATCCTGACTGAAACCAAAATGTTTGCTTTCAACAGCATCAGCACAGAGTCGATAGGGAGGTGGAGATATTGGGGGTGATGGCGCTCCAAAGTGGAGAAAGGAGGTGCTTCTGGTGGATGACTCCACCCTCACAATCAAGGGACCTCTCTGGGAACAAACATTTCCCAATGGACTGACCAATGTTCCCTGCCGGGTGGTCGTAACCGAAAGTGGCGGTGTAATTGATGGCCTCCTTGTAATTTAATTTGATTATTTTTGTGTAAATATGTTGTAACCAATTAGTCCCTCCTTTACCACTACTGTGGTTTTGCACTTACAGTACTACTGCCTTTATCTAGTGTGCACACGCGTAATCACTATGTATGCATGTCACTTGCACATACTGTATGAGACAAAGATCCCAGAAAATATGTTTGGTTAATAAATATTTTGTTATACTTTGAACCGTGGTGTCTCCTTTTTGTTGTGGCCATTTGAGCCAGGTCATGACAAGTTCTGTGATGCGCCCTAAAGTGTGATCTAATTTGTGTAAATGTCATTGTTTGTTTTTAGTGTTTTAGTGTTAGGTTTTAGTGTGTTAAATTCATAATTTGAGAAAGTCTGCATTTCCTTTTATCTTTTACAATTAAACCAGAGTAATAGCAGTTTTTCGACAGTAGGTAGTCCGTTTCAGGGGCCTGGAGGCGTGCAGGTACTGTAGGGGTGGCATTCTACAGCCGATCACCCTCTCAGCTGAGCGGATGATGCGTTGCAGTCTAGCTTTATCTTTTGGGGCGGAGAACCAGATGGTGATGGAGGAGGGGAGGATGGACTTGATGATGGACGTGTAGAAGAGTAGCATCATTGCATTTGACATGTTGAATTTCTTCAGCTACCTCAGGAAATATATCCTCTGCTGTGCTTTTTTTGGTGAGGGAGCTGATGTTCGGCTCCCACTTGAGGTCCTGGGAGATGGTGGAGCCCAGGAAGTGGAAGGAGTCAACAGTGGTGACTGGGGTGTCATTCAGTGTGTGTGTGTGTCTCTGTGCGCGCGTGTGTGTGTGTCCCAAGCTGGCTGCGTGCCTGCATGAGAAAACTATGAATGTTACAGCTTATATATTGACACCATAGGAATCCTGAGAACTTGCAGAACATTTCTATGTATAATATGTCTGTATAGATTAAACACTGTATCTTCTGCCCTGACCATGTGTAATAGTAGCCTACACAGCTCAGACAGAGAGCTAAACATACTCCAATAAACACCTGAGACGGCAGTGACAGTATAGGTGCCTTTACTGAAGCCTTTTTGTGAAACTGCAACATAAGAATGAGACAACAAACAACCATATGAATATACATGAAAACGCATGAGACAATGCAACTGATAATTACATGACATGAATGCATCCTAATTAAATGTTCCATGTGACAAGATACACACCAAATGAACCACCAAACTACCAAGACACAACACTTAATATCAATAATAATCTCTACACAATACAGGTAGCTAACGGCAGGGCTAGGGTTAACAGCTAGCTAGTAACGTTGCATTGCTAGCATAAACAACAGCTAGAGTGGCTATAACATACTAAAACAAACAAAACTGACATCTTATCACAACAATCCAAGCAATAGACAAATAAATATCCTGTTGCTACTTACAGACTGGTCCAAATCAAGGGCGAAATCAAGAAGAGAAAGAACACATGAAATTCTCCAACTCTGTTTCTCTGTCAAAAACGGAGACTCCACTGACTGACCGGAAGTTCAGATAGATAATAACATCCACCAGTAGGTGGCGCCCAAACCATGCAATTTAGCCACAGGGACCAGAATACTGTAGGCATGGCGACAAGTTAGAAAAAGGGTTAACATGCAAAATTAGCAGCTCAAAAGTTAGTGCGGCACCATATGTCTCAATTGGGAGCGCAGTTGCCGAACAAATCGTCATACAGTGAAAACTATAAGTCACACGGCTTAGAAACTTACATTGTACGAATCAGCACAGTTATGGGAACGTTTCGATATATAATATGTGTATGAGCTGTTAAAACTGTAGGCATAGCAACAAGTTAGAAAAAGAGTAAAAATGCAAAATTAGCAGCTCAAAAGCTAGAGTGCAGCACCATACGTTTAAATGGGGAGCGCAGTTGCCGAACAAATCATCATACAGCGAAAAGTATAAGTCACACAGCTTAGATACTTACATTGTACGAATCAGCACAGTTGTGTGAAAGTTTTGATGTATAATATGTGTGTGAGCTTTCAAAACTGTAGGAGTGCCAGCAGTTTACAAAATGTGTAAATATTTTCAAAGCAACAGCTGCCACCACTCTAAAAACATAATGATACTGAACATTCCACCAGCAGTTTCAATGGCACAAAAATGACTATTAAAAGTTAAATTACTAAAAAACTATAAAAAATATCAAAAATCTGAATACATCCGTTAAAGAGCTAAATATCGTGAACATTTTAAAATTTGAATGAAGTTTCTAGCACAAAGTATGAAGAAGTTATAAAGGAGACAAAAAACGGGGAGAAGAAGAAGAAGAAGAAGAAGAATAATAACTAGAAAGTACATTTCCTGGAGAAAATGTGAGGTGGGCTAGTTGCTGAAGCTGGTTGTAACAACTACTGCCAGTACTATAAACTACTAACTATTGTAAATATAACTACAATAACTGTTAGCACTACCAATACTACTAAATATAACTATAAATATATATATTTTTAACTACTATAAACTACTACAAATGGCCTACTAGTCTACTCATGACGTGTACAGTTTTAATAAGCTCAATAGCTCAAATAGGTATAAAAGGTATCGATATTAGTTTACAGCCTGAATCCCATTATGAATAAGTATTTGAATATAAGGAAGGACAGTAGTTGTGGTGTTGGTATGGAAGTTGAGGTGAGTGCTACAATACTACTGTTATATAAAGGATGCCTGTTGAGAGGATTAGCCTACATTAACAGATCACCACTGCAGTGGTGTAAGGGTTAACAGTAGTATTAGGGTTAACAGTAATCTTATTGTTAGAGTTAGGGTTTGTAACATCTACTGCCAGTTCTATTATAACTACTAACTATTGTAAATATAACTACTATAAACTCTATTGCTATTACTATTATAACTACAAATATAACTGTTAGCACTACCAATAATAATAAATATAACTAAATATTAAAAAACTATTATAAACTACTATAAATAGCCTACCACAGTTAGTACTACTGGTAAGTAGAAGGATTATAAATTTCAACTAGTGTTACAGTACAAATAGGGTTAGAATTCATAGGCTAATGAAGGTGCTGATAAGCCCAAGTTAATTTAAGAACTATGATGTCTAAAACAGGATATTGAATAGATTTTTGAAGCCACCAACATCTTTTTAGCAGTCACAGCTAGCTGAAGAATATGTAGCCTACATTTAAGTTCTGATTTCTTAATGTCACTCCTTTTGTTACCATCGATAAATAGCAGCAGACATCAGTTATTGCAATCCCCAGCACATACAGTACTACACAAGGTCAGGTTCACAGTTCAATGCCACAGGCTTTATAATTCAGGCTTTATTTAACACATTTTACTGATTGGTTGTTGATTGGAAGCTTGTGATATCAGGATAGTCTCACCAGTCTAGAGTAATTGTGATGCTGCTTTAGGTTATCCTGAGGCTGAGTAATCGTGACTGTGCCTGCCTTAGGTTGTCCCAAAAGTTTGAATGTGGGATCTTACCCGTCATTGGCTAACCAGCCTTCCATACTCGCCTTATACAGGAACTGATTAGGCATCAGAGACTGATTATACTGTTGGTTTTAAATGTTTTGTCAAGTTCATATAAGGAGGTGCAGCAGGGGTGTGGTAACCTTTTGCTTCCAATCTCGTTGTTTTGTCAATGTTCATATATCAAGAATCAGGTCACAAGAGTCCATGATTGAGGAGGGGCAGCATGTGGTCCTGGTGTGGTAACCTCTCTGCAGCAGGAGAGCAGTAGAAGAGACTGGCTGGTAGGCAGAAGCACAGTGGTGTTGTGGATCCTTTAACAGGGGGCTCTTGCAGGGGCCTTCTCTGCAGGGGGCTCTGGGGAAGGCTTGAGGATGCAGGCTGCACTGATGGAGGTAGGGCGCCTCTTAGACACCAACACTCTCTCTGTGTTCCACCTGGGCATCGACCTCTGGTCCGCTCTCATCAATGAACTCCACCTGCAACAAGACACATTATTCCAGAGTGCATCCCAAGGACAACAACTAAGAACATACAAAAATGTGATGTTATAAAACACCATTTTCTATTTTGACACCATACCTTGAAACAACTTCTTGATCGCCTGAGGGCTGCAGGTACAGACTGGGACTTGTCCTGGGCTGGGGACAGTTCCACCTTGCATGGCAGTTGGGGACAGGCTTGGCAGCCCCCCTCTGTGCTGAGGTGGGTGCCTGGACCCCCTCTTTCAAAGTCACCCTCTCTGCTGTGAGGTGGGATCCTCCGTCCGTCCCTCCCACCCTCCCAGCCTCTAACTCCTTCACTCTCTGCGAGGCTGGGGCAGCAGGCCAGGTGGTGAGGCCTGCTGCAACGGAGGACCCACCTACTTTGGTAAAATTGAGAGTATTGTACATTTATGGTAAATTACACTTTTGCTCTGTCAAACTATGCTCTTTCAATCTATACTTTCTTACACTACTTATCTAAACTTTAATCTACAGGTAAAATCTAATATAATACTTAAATTATTTAATCTAAACTATGCTGTAATACAAAAAGGTTCCACAAATGTTTGCTTGAATAATTTAGCTTCAAAAAGGTCTTGCTTCATAAGTTGGGTTTTGTTAAGTTAAGTGATATGTGGAGTATTCTCTTTTAGCCGCTAGGGGGAGACGTACACCTTTGAGTTAGATATCGTTTGTGGTTTCGTCTAGTTCAAGCTGGTCTCAGTATGTTTGCCGACAGCTGACGATGGACCTTCGTTGTTTCACAAGTTGTGCGTAAATGCAATATGTGAGTATATCATTCACCATGTTAATGTCTGTACACTGTGATTCTTTGTATTGGTAGCAGCACTGTATCTGTGGAATTTAGTTACTGCTAGTTACCTGAATTAGCTACTTACTTAGCTTCTGTTTTCTGAGCTACATTGCTGAGCTAGGTTACATTCTTACTTTGTACCATATCTTACAGTTTCTGATATTAATTTAGTAATATTTCTTGTGTTGTTATTATAGTAATTCTAATCATGTAAATGCATATCCAGATATATTTGTAATACAATCTTTATTTTTGATTGTAGGGATCCCCGCGACCGGTACTGCACTAATTACATCGTATCTTCACCTACTCAACCAGTTAAATTCAAGAGAGGAAACTAGCCTTTCGTACAGTAATACTTACGCCATGTGGGAGGTTAATACGCAGTACACAGGGTTGTGATAGCTGTAGTAGGTCTGAAGTACACCAGATTGGAGACAGTGCTGTGGTCGAGAGATGAATATGTGATCGAGGAGGGTGTTTTTCTCAGTGGTGGCGGTTCTGATCAGTTGTGTGTATCCTCGTGACTGAAGGAGCGCAAAGATGGGCTTGCTCTTGTTGTTGGGCATCAGATCCTCGTTGAAGTCTCCACAGATGATGCTGGGATGGTGATCTAGTATCTCCAATGAGTCCAGGAGGTTGCGCAGGTTTGGTAGAAATTGTGCAAGACTGTAGAGCGGAGGTCTGTAAATGGCAGCAATCAATGCATTCACTGGGGCTTCGACCTTGACAACAAAAAACTCTAGGTCTGTCACGTTCTGAAAGTACTGCATGGGTCGTACCTGAAGGTTGTTTCTCACATATATGGCCACTCCACCACCGCTTCTTTGTGCTAGATGAGGGTTGTTTGTGTATGACACATGCCTGTTGCGTTTAAACATGCTGTAGCCTTCCAACTGGAGATTATCTGCAACCAGGGAGCCTGACAGGTGGGTCTCTGTGAAACACAAAATATCTGCAAGGCGCAACTCGTGATGAGTCTTGATATCATCAATATGTGACAACAGTCCCTCCGTGTTGTGATGAATAACTGTAAGTGTGGGAGTCATGCTTACGGTCTGAGCATTTCTGAAGAGCGGCATTGCATTGTCTAATGTGACTTTCCTCATGTCTCTCAGGGACGTGGTGATTTCAGGATTAGCATATATTTTCTTTTCATCAAAGTCGGTGATGTGCAATCCATGAAGTGAGGTAGTTCTACTCAGTGCCACATACGCCATCCCCGGCTCAAAAACTCTCTTCAATGAAACCACTGCGGACACTGTTGTCATGCCTTGGACCTTGTGAGTAGTGCATGCGAAGGCCAGTTTCATGGGGAATTGGCGCCTAACAACTCCTTTTCTGCTCAAGGACTCCTCTACTCTCTCAATGTACACAACATTGTCAGGCCCGTTGGGTATCTTGTTTCGGTGTCTCTGTCCTGCACTCACATTGTCAAGCTGAAGTCCCAGCATGTGTACAACCGTCCTGCCATCCTGAACGTGGGTAACTATTCTGGCGACATTGCCAAAGGAGCCATTTACCAGTCCGTCCTCCACATCAATGTTTTTGGTGAGCATCACACGAGCACCCTCTGCCGCTTGCAATCTGTCTGCTAGATCTCCTTTGCGCCCTACAAACGGTACACTAACTCTCTCCATCCGTCCTGTGCAAGGATCCTTCTTGTAATCATCTGCATCAACATTGACAAAATCCGAATGGAGGACAGACATTGTGTTTGTGTTGTGCTAGTCCACCTCTTTGTTGGTAGCGAATATATGCAGCACTTCAATAGGCAAACTCACTGGGTCACTCACAGCCTGGACCAGCAAAGATCTGTCTGCTTCAGATAAGGCCTCTCCTTTCTGTTTCACTCTGATCCTGTTTAGCAGCTCAGCAAAGGCAATGTCCTCTCTCTGTCGCATGATCTCTGTGAGCGTGATCATTTGGAAATGGTCTTGCCAAAAATCAAGCATGTGCTCCTCAAACACACACAGAGGTTTAGTGTTCCCAAGCGGTGGCAGTTGATAGAAGTCTCCGACAGCTAGAACTGACATACCACCAAAAGGTTTCTTGCTTCCTTTTATCTGTTGCAGCCTCCAGTTCACATAGGCAAAGAGAGGTTTGGAGACCATTGATACTTCATCGATGACGAGTATCTCAGCATTTGACAGCGTTGCCCTCACTTCATCTAAAGTGTTTCCGAGTCCTTGATATGGAGGCTTAAGGCTTCTGGGAAGTTTGAGGATAGAATGAAGCGTTTTGCCTGATATGTTGAAGGCAGCAGTGCCGGTGAATGCAGACAATAGAACAGTGGGCATTGACATGTCACTTTCCTCACAGACACGGGGGAGTTTGCACAGTATCTTTGTGGCCTCTGTGTAGATGCACTTAATAAGATGTGATTTGCCAGTACCAGCGCCACCGGTGACAAAGTAGAAGAACTGTCCGGGAGTCTCACCATACACGCGTTTCATGCACCAGTCTCTGACCGTGTAGAAGATGGATGCTTGGGTCTGATTTAGGCTTTGGTACATCTTGCGCACAACTGCAGGGCTTATCTGTGGTCCCTCAATTAAGGGTGCAGTACCTCCTCTTTCCACTCTGGAAGCCGTGTATTCAGGGACATCATCTTGTTCGTTGTGTTCGTCAGGGTTTACTTCTTCACGTTCTGAAATGCACTCCAGTCTGACCAACTCTGTTTCAGGTGCCAGCGTTGTCCATGCATCCTCAATGGGTCCTTGTTGTTGAAAGTCCTCAATGGCTTTCTCAATGGCAGTGTTGTGTTTATCATACACAGACCTGTTTCTGTTGACAATTACACACACCCGCTCAGTATACTGTGTTCCCGGGAGTTGCACAGAAGCACCGGCATAAAATGATTCATACGACTGGAATCCATGACACTTCAGCTGTGCATCTGAGCGGTAGGGCAGGTAGAGTTTCAGCAACGTGCCATAAAACTTCTCTGAGTTTTTTTGCTGTGAAAAACGGGCATATCTGATGATGGCAGGTTTCCCCTTTGAGCGCTTTTGAATGAATCCTTTGTCATTATTAAGTCGAATTACATTTTTACTGTTCCTGTGTCTCCCATAGACTACTCTGTAGGTTGATGCAAAGTCTGCCATGCACATTGTTTCAAATTCAGGTGTGTGGGGCCTGGCTTTGTATTTGTCCGGTAACCCTGACATCCAAACATCCTCAGAGTCTGGCGATTTATTCTCCAGGTATTTAACAGGAAGGCTCATTCTCAGTGCGTCGTCATCTGTGGGTATGTATAAAACGCTGCGTTTCAGTTTCAAACTACATGTGCGGGCAACAGCCTCCTGAGCGCTAACCTCTCTGTTTTTTGAGTAGGCCTGCATGATCTGTTTCATTTGTTCCCGATCAGATGTGTTGGCTTGACTAGTATCTTTCATTACTGTCTTGAGATAGTCGCTCATCTCGTGCTCTGCTTTTGAAATATAGGACAACATGTACATAATGCAACAGTAAGGATTCAGTATGAATTGGATATCCATGTTGGCATTCCAAGCCCTCAGCAAGTGGGGATTATATCCGTTCACCCAACAGTCTTTTGGATCACGCTTCATTACAATCACGCTGGCGTTGGTGAGTGACTCCACATTGTCTACATATTCCTCATAGCTTAAGTTGCATTGGGCGAGTAGCTGTGGGGTGTTTTCAAAAGTAGCTTTGGGGTCGTTAAGCAGGTCCCACACAGGTTTCAGTTTTGCTTTAGCTCTCTCTGGAGTCAACCCTGGTTGTTCATTGGCTTCACTGACCTGTGGTGGCATAGGTCTAGTTACCATTGTTTTCCTCACAGGCGGTTTGGGAAATCCAAATCTGCAGTGTTTGTTGCCTTTCTTGCATGACTTTGAATGGTTTTTGCTATGCGTCTGTACCTCTGTCACAATTTTATATAGTTCAGGGTCTGCATTTTGGTCGGGCAGTTTGCATGTTATGTACTTGTCAACAAAGTCACACACTTTCTGATCAGGGTCTTCCTCAAATACAGGTGTGTTCTGGCACCAAACCAAAAGATGGATGTGAGGAGATCCACGTGCTTGATATTCCACACGAATGAAGAAGTCTATCACTTCACCGATGGGCTGTGCAGGTGACATGAGCAAATCTCTCATCAGCGCGTCAACTCTCTTCTCAAACATGCGCATGCAGGTGACGGGGTTACTTCGCAGTATTTCACATTTTGTGGCCCAGTCTAACTCTGAAAAGTCTACCTGTTGACCCTGTTGTGCCTTTATTGCTGTTATCACTTCAGGCCATCTCATTTCTGCTGCGCTGAACGTAAGGAAAAAAGTTGGTGTTCCCAGTTGTCTGAGCATGGAAAACAAATCCCTTAGTGTTTTCTCCCAGTAGGCTGGAGTCCCTCTCAGTGGCGCCATAAATCTGGTTACATCTTTGTTCTCCACCAGCCTCTGAACCTCACGTTTGTCCTGCAGCAATCTAGTGCTTATTCTGCGTCCATCTCTGGTCGTGGGCTTGCCTTTTCTGAGCTGTATGGACATACTGGAGGTGGCCATATGCATTTCTGTGACAAACTGTGCAAAAAATATGTAATTTGTGTCCATAGCAAAACGATTGTCGACACAGAACAGCCTCGCCTTGAAATATCCGCTTGGCAATAATTTCCTCATTCTGTGCTGGGTTGATCTGACAGATTTGCCTCCACAATTACATGTTCCTCCCAGCTGTCCATTTCCATCAGATCCCTTTGGTCAAAGTTGTCAACTGCATCACTAACGTCATGCTGTGGCATATCACTGTTTTGCTGCTGCTCTACAACACTATCTTGCGCCTCTGTCACTTCACTGTCGTCACAGTTATCAAAATCCATCAGGTCCTGTGCTATACTGTCAACAGTTTGGTCACTAGAGGAGGCTTCATCTCTGATAGATATGTCCTTATACTCAGAATGGATCTCTTTCAACTTTGATAAGGCTGTTAGCACTTTCCTCATGTTTAGTGTCTGGAACTGGTAATGGCCTTTGTAGTTCATGCGTCTTTTCAACTTAACTTTCATGAGCTGAGATTCGCTATCGGGTCTTGGTAATGTATTCACAGTCGCTTCCACCTCTGAAGGTACACACACCACAGCGCCATGTATCGCTCTCTGTTGTCCTTTGGGAAGGCTGATGATTTTAGCAAAAGGAATGTGTCTGGCTATGACGTGTCTCTCAAGTATGTTCAGGTCACAGAGTTCAGCAGGAATCGGTGATAACTCCAGTTTATTTGCCACAGCTAGGGAGGGCATGCTTCCTGCCTTGAGATGATCATGACAAGTGAAACAAATCCACTCTTTCTTTCTCTCACTGGGTACTTGACACTCTTGTACACCTCTGCATTCATCATTACAAACATGAACATAACTTCCTGTCAGGCAAGCTGCAACCACATTAGGATTTTTTGTGTAATTTGACCTGATGCAGGATCGTACTTGATTTGGAAATGATGCTTTATGACAGACTGTGCAGACATATGTGGGTCCGTGTTTTATTTGTGTCTGAAAAACAGCTATAGCTTTTTCAATCAAAGAGTTATCAATCTGAGGGGTTAATGTACAGGTCTGTTGCATATTCATCCTTTGATATTTTCTTTTTATTTTCATTGCAGATCGCATGTTATGAAGGATCCTAAATGCTGCTTCACTGTGATATCTTTTGTGAAGGTTAGAAGCACAGTGCTGCCTGTGACGCATTCTGAAATCTGTGTCATTTATGTACTTGTTTTGCATTTGTTGCTTCATAATGTGTTTCTGTTTCAGTCTGAATGCAGCCTCGTTTGCATAACGGTCTGTGATGTAAGACTTTTGTCTGAACTGGAAGTCAGAATCTTGACTGTAACGACTGGTTATATATGACTTTTGTTTCCCCCTATAGTCAGAATCTTGACTGTAACGACTGGTTATGTATGCCTTTTGTTTCCCCCTATAGTCAGAATCTTGACTGTAACGACTGGTTATGTATGCCTTTTGTTTCCCCCTATAGTCAGAATCTTGACTGTAACGACTGGTTATATATGCCTTTTGTTTCCCCCTGTAGTCATCGTCTTGACTGTAACGACTGGTTATGTATGACATATACATTTTCTGTTCTCTGAGAGCTTTATCGTTTGCATACTTCTCTCTTTTTTTCATTTTTTTAACTTCACTTCGTCTGACTTTGTCTACCTTTCTGTCATAGTGATCCTTTGCAGTTTCTTTTATTTTTTCCAAGAGCAATGCCCTCCTCTTTAACTTTTTCTGTTGCTGAATAGTCAATTTTGACACATCTGGAAAATGTTGCTTGCTCAGGTTTGGCATTTCTGATATAGGACGTTCCACCATAATGTTACTGGAGATTACCTGCGTCATATTTTCATTTACAGATGAGTCGGTGAGAGCAGAGGGCATGTGTGGGGTACTCAAGTTTGAGGTTGGTTTATTGTGAGTAGCATCATGTGTGAGGGAAGTTAAGTTTGATGGACCTGACATGTCATGCTCAGTTTGTGTGACATCGGAGTTCATCTGAACCTCCTGCTCGCTTATCGGTGAAACAATATTGTCATCCATGTTGGGCACGTCATCACTGTGAAATAGCATGGGAGTCAGTTCATATTGACATGTAGGGGGTGTTTCTAACATGTTACGGCATTGGACAAGCCTCCTAATCATATCACTCAAATGGGTGAAAGTAAGCATTAAGGCAGTGCCAGCACTTTGCATGCAGTGGGATAGTATAGGTAAACCAACAGGACTTCTTGAGTGTGGATCAAAGAAACCATACCTTCCTGCCTTGTCCCTAAATACAGCGATGCATGATCCACCCATTATCAGCAAAGCGCTGTTCACATCCGATGTCAAACACTGAAGTCTTTCTTCCAGGTTCAGGTAGTCGTCTGCGCCTTCAGGTACAGGTGCTCAAAATTCGCCATACTTGGAAAGTAATTTCTCCACACTGTACTCTTGCCTACGTGCAGCAACTCTCTCTGGGAGCTCATCACTAGCCAAATGTATGTGAACATTGTTTGTCTCATTCCTAACACGTGTATACATAACATCACCCTTATCTAATACAAGGTCAAGGTCTACACTTGTGAGTTCTGGATTCTCTTCAAGGAATGCAAGAAACGTGAGGGAGTTGCAAGTACACTGCTTGTTCCGAGAGAACTCACCATACCTCAAGGACGCCTGGCTACGGGACGCTTGCACACATGTAACATCAGACTGACCTCCCTGTTGTACACAGCCAGCATAAGACAGCTCTGACAGATTTACCTCTCTGCTTCTCACTGGACCATGAGACTCAACCTTCTCTGCTGATGTTCCACAGTCGGATTGATCCAGCTTCCTCCAGCGCTCTTTTGCAGCCTGAGATTTCTTACCCTTCTTCACCATGGTCACGAGGAAATCAGAAAATGAACACAACCTTGATGTAGACTATCTTTTAATTGTCAAAACAGCTTGAACAGATTAAATATGATGTTTTGATGATAATATACTGTATTATAGACAACTGATCGTTTGGAAGTGAAAAAGGGTGTACAGGTAGGTATAGCACAAGGCTTTCTCAACAAGGCAGGTATAGCACAATCAAGGCTTTCTCAACAAGGTAGGTACAGTATAGCACAATCAAGGCTTTCTCAACAAGGTGTATGGCACAATCAAGGCTTTCTCAACAAGGTGTATGGCACATTCAAGGCCTTTTCTCAACAAGGTGTATGGCACAATCAAGGCTTTCTCAACAAGGTGTATGGCACATTCAAGGCCTTTTCTCAACAAGGTGTATGGCACAATCAAGGCTTTCTCAACAAGGTGTATGGCACATTCAAGGCCTTTTCTCAACAAGGTGTAGGGCACATTCAAGGCCTTTTCTCGACAAAGTAGTAGGTGGCACAACCGAGGCTTCTCAACAAGGGTCCGCACAATCAAGGCGTTATCAACAAGGGGATCGCACAATCAAGGCGGGGGATGGGACGTTCTTTAAAAGGGGGGTAGGGGAAGATGGGACATACTTTTCAATAGGGTGAAAAACAGGCAGAGTATTCAGAGAGAAAAGATAGAGGCCAAAATGTGGACAGCAGGGTTGAGGGGGGTGGGATTTGAGAGAGTCTGGCTTTCCCAGCAGCAGTTTTACCTGAAAGAAGAAAAATAATATAAGTCTCCTTGTGATAGCTCACATTCACTTAACATTTCATCATGTATTTGTCAAAATAAGGCTATGAACAATCGAGCGGGGGACAAAGGTGTATATATATTTTTTTTATTTTTAGAAAATGTGTTAATTGGTCAAAACACTTCAGCACTTTGTGCACACAAATTACCGTTGAGGGTAGCTCGGATGACCAGCAGTATGTCAGAGAGAGTGTCTGATAAGCCAGCAGGATGAACCAACAGGAATCACGGCAGTAGTATGCCAGGGAGGGAGGGGAGAGAGTTTGTATTAATATAGGGTTGGAGACAATAGGCTGATCAGAACACATTTGCTACATAGGTATAACTTTCATGGAAAGTGCAGTGTGTAGAATTTTGAAAGTATTTGGTGTATCCTTGGCAGAAATTGAAAATAACATTCCTAAGTATGTTTTAATTAGTGTATAATCCCCAATCTGCAACATAACTACTAGATGCAGTCAAAACACCAATTTCACATGATTGTGGCAAACTGAGACAGCCATACAGCATGTCCTGTTGTGTGACTTACCTGAATCACTGTGAAATCTGTGAATAAAAGAGAAAGAGAGCAGGTAAGGACACATTCATTGAAATGCATCCATTATTGGGTATACATGTCAAGTTGTTTTACTTAGTTAATAAAACTATCATATGAAAGTATTCTGGTCTCCGAGTCTCTATCCGCGTATTTGCAGGCGTACTGGCGCCTGACAGCCTCTTATCAAAGATCAGTTTATTCTTCGCTATGTACACACACTAGACATTTGACTAGGGTAATGGCATACGCTGATCAAGACGACGGGACAGTGCAGACTGACAGTGTAAATGCAATACAAAGAATCCAGGGGTTGATTCCCTTATCACAAAATACCACAAAGCAGCGGTCCTTAACACCGAGACAGCCATTGTTGGCCGGTTACGTTATAAAGCCAAGTTGGCTAGCTAGGTAACATTGTTTCCCAAGCCAACCAGCTAACCTTACTACCAAACAGATGTACCATGCTTTACTGTCAGACATAGCATACTGGTAGCTAACGTTGGCTAACTAATAAAACGACCATACACTAGCTGTCAACATCACATATTAAGTTAACCAGACAGATGTCGTTGCATATAGCCGTTTATGCCACCGGCTAAAGCAATTAGCACTTGTTGCAAGCGCTAGCTAACCTTAGCTAGCGGCTAACGTTGGCAAAACTTTACTTTGGCAGATTCAGTTTATAGTTAACTTTGTTTACGTTGGTTTAGCAACATTTACAAGATGTAATTATAATATATGGAGATATATTGGCATTTACTTGATACAATCGTTCTTTTAGCTACTGTACCACCTCACCTCGTCCGTTGCCAGGCAAGACTGATAACAGCTTGACAACAGGACGCACGCGCAACTCCCTGTAGGCCGTGAAGCTGGTCACGTGTGCCACAGTAATCGCGTGTCAAAACAATTCCTGTTCATAGATCAGACATATAGAACTGTATAGCAGTACTGACTTGGATATTTTGTCTGTATATGTCCTCCGTCTTCGTGGTGCACATTACATAGTAATCATTTTAACTGGTACAATGGAAGTGGCTGGTACAATGGCACCTATATGGTACAATGGCCTATGCACAGGCGATATTGACTATTGCAAACCATGGATGGATTCAGACATAGGATAGGATCCTTGCCTTGTGATTCCATCAAAAAGTCACATGGCTTTATTCTATCCCTCGCTCCCCAAAAACTATCTCCTCCGTCCTCTGCTTCCCTCGGCTCCAGCCAAAACCAAAAACTCCCTCGCGTCTCACGCGCTCACCCTCTCCCCCCCCTCTAAACCACCACCCCCCCCTAGTGGACACTCCCCCCACAACAAACCTAACTAAACCCACTACCCATAATTAGACACAGCGTTACACTATTAACAAATCAGATAAAACAAGTGCAGTCAAGTCTAAAACAAGTGTCAAAATCAACAACTGTACTACAGAGGACATAGTCAGTTATTACAAGTTACACTATCACAGCTGTGTACAGCAACATTTCACTGTAACTGTACAGTACATTACATAAGACAAAGAAATCTTGAATCTGAATAATGCCAAAGACACTTCAACTCAAACAGTCTCATAGGTTTGTAACTTTAATGTGCACACACACACACACACACACACACCCCAGGGCCGCAATCATCTCCATGACGTTGGGCAGGAGCGATGACTGGGGCTGACAATACGGCAGCGCTTCAGGACCGGCCTGTCCGCTTCCTCCTTTATGTGCAGGCCCAGTTTGACCGGTACCGGCCTCCAGTCACACACTGGGTCTATGGAGATCTCCTCATAGTCCAGACTGGAGGGAGGGAGAGAGGTGTGAGATAAAAACTTTTTTTAAATACACCTCACAAACGCACACAGACAGACACACACTAACACAGACACTTCTGGATGTAGATGAGAATCCCCAGCATGTAGCATGTATTGGTCCACTTCCAGACCCTCTAATAACGTTGTCTTACTGTGATGAAGAGAGAGGCACGGAGTCAGACATGCAGATCAGGGCCCTGTACTACGAAGCTAGATTATGGGGTTAGCGCGATAACTTCAGGTTCAGGCCTGGTTTATCCGTATCATGAAAGTTGATCACTTTCACCGTGCTATATCGCCATGGTAACTCATGCTGCCAAGCTAACCTGTTTCGGGGCAGGTTAGCTTCCAGATTATAGAATTAAGTACTGCCTGCTGACTGATAAATTCACTTGGAAAATGGCATTGGATGATAAAATCGCATATGGAACTTCAGCGTCAGAATTAAAAAATAATCTCAGTGGACGAATAGTGATCACTCTTGAGAGGTTCTTAAAATATAAATAGATAGATAGCCTATATAAAAATATAGCCTAAATGTATACAGATCGCGGAATGGCTTTGTCAGCTGCTTGATTTTGCGTTTACAGTCCCGCAGACGGTAGGCTATGCACTTGCACTATGCATTTTATTGTTTCATGTAGGCTGTGGGTGACGCGTAGAACCAAGTAGGCTAGGCCTACATTTTTTATTCCATTTTCAAGTAGGCCTACGCTATTGTTGAATTATTAGACTAGCTTCCCGTTTTTAGGAACACTGAAATAATACTGAAATAAATAACTTCTTTTCGTAGGCTAGCCTACTTCTCCACCTCGAGATTCACTCTTTCCATCTTAATATTTCTTAATTCTTAATCTCATATATATATATATACTATAGTGTGGCGGTGTTGGCCGTGAGTCATCTGGATGGTGTTTCTCCCTGGTTGGCACACCTCAGGTACATGGGCTTATGGGACATCTTGCTGTCACCTCTTTCAATGGAGAGAGGCGTGGTGTTCACCCTCACCTGAGAAGGGGGAGAGAAAACAGAGGTACTGGTCAGACAAGGAAGGAGAGGTGCATCATAGCTAACAGTAATCTTCATCTGTCTGTCCTCATCATGCTGATACTCATGGGTTCAGTTATGAGAAAAGATTGGAAAAGACAGATGACATTGTAAGACCAGTGTCTCTGATTGGCTGTGGGAGGTTCTGACCTCATCATGAGGTTCTTGTAGACGGACTCACTGAGCTGGAAGGCGTGGTTACTGACAGCCAGGTTGTGTTCCAGGTGGGTGGTAGGTGGGGCTTGCTGTCCTGCCCAGGGGACAGGTAGAGGGGCATGGAGCTGCCGGCATCATCCAGAGGAGAGCTGAGATACAATTAAATTCATGCCATCATACTGTATAAATAGGATATGAGATGAGGAGGGAGGAATTGTTCCAAATTGTATGAAATTACAAACATTTCTGAATAAAACAAATGTTCAGTTTGGTGCCATCAATTATCTTAATTTCTCAGATCTCAAATTGCTTTTTAAATGTTGCAAGAAATATTGTTACATCTGTGTCTAACTGCAATTTCAGAACAATCTGGGATGGTGGGTCTCAACTTCTAAGTGATCAAGCTTTATTAACACATATGTATTGTACGTTCAATATTGGTGTGTGTCTTAAAATATGAGTTGGGCCGTTCGTTTGAGGGCATGATATGGGCGTGTTGTATCAACGACCTTTTGTTGCAGCTTGTAGGCTACTCACCTATGATATGATCAACATCATTACTGGACTGCTCTTTTGTTCATATGACACCCATGCGGAGAAAAATGCTAATGTAACGTTATGTAGCTTGCTTTGTACGCTACATTAGTTATTACAGCTAGATTATCACCGCTTTACTCATACTGTAAACTAGCTACGTGCAGTAGGCCAACATCGTGGTTGGATAGTCAGCTCCACAGTTGGCTAGCTAGGCTATGCATGGTTTTAGTTAACTTAGATTAGCTTGGCTAACGATAGCTAGCGAACTATACTAAGCCCCATCCGTTCGGCTGTCAAGCTTTTGAAGACAACTTATGAAGTATAGCCCGCATAACGCATGACAATAAAACATCTCACCTTCAGTCACGAACGATCCATTATTTATCCATGAATGTCTCGAAAGTAAATGGCCAGGCTCAATTGATGTTTCAGCTACCTCATATGCTTCAGAGATCGTGTCTAGATGAGATACAGCTAGCTACCAGCTACAGTCGGTGTAGAATATGGATGTATGGTGTAGAAGGACGTTAAAGGCTAGTTCCCATTAACTCAGAGGCCGGGTCTCTGCATTTATGGGAACTAGCTTTCTACACAATGCATAGAAGTGAAAAGATTTCCGCTGGACTTTTTCCCCCATTAGACTCCATCTGGTTTATTAATCAAAACAAACCAATGTAAACTACATATACATGTTGATAATAATAATTTCATAAATATTTCACAAATTCCTTTACCTTAGTGCCCGTTAACTATACTGTAGCATTACTGTAGGCTACATGGTATAGCGCATATACATTAATGCGCGCGACACTAGGCTATATATATGACTCCTGAGCAAGACATCTGACATCACTCCAACTGATCTTCGAGAAGAGGTGGGTAACTCACTAATTAAGTTTTGAATCATTATTTGATTATTTTTAACAAACCACTGTTAGACTACTTATTGTACAGAATTAACAAGTTACTTTACCTATGGAAAGTGGTATTAGTGGTATTGGCAAGTTAAAAGACTGTTAATAAATGTCAGTTTGACTAACTACACTGACGTGAGGTAAAGTTTAATTTTGGCTTGTTAAATTAGCCAAACTAGAACTAATATGTTATGTTTAGCTATAGGCTAAGTTATATTATAATAGCCTACTGTCAGTTAGATAAATAGGTATATTAGGCCTACTAAGGTTAGACCTAGACTATAGTAAGCTGTAGTCTGTTAGTTAGCTGCCTAACTGACAGGAATGTTTGTTAGCTAGCCTACCATCCAATCTTATTTGGTATAGGCTACACGAAACATTCGTCCAATGTTGCCAGTAGTCTTTTTAATAAATCAATGCAATTACGGACAATGTCAACCTTAAATTATAATTATTTGAGAGGAACAAATTCCGTTAATAGCTAGCAAAAATTACCAAGCTTGTCAGCCAAACTGCCATTCATTAACCAACACCATGTCTCGCGCTATGCCATCATTAGGTGTACTTTCCAGTTTAATTTAATATTTCGCGGGCATGCCGCGAGACATGTCGCAAGGCCGGCGCTGTCCAATGTGCTGAACGAATAGACAGGTGTGCGCATGACACGATCTATAGGCCTATCACAGTGGTCTGCCGCGATCTCTGTGTTCACACCGGCGCGATTTTTTCCAGCCGCGCGGCGAGTTTACATAGAAAATCAATACAATTCGCGCGAACTGGGCGGCGGGCGGCGCGAAGCAGGCGAACCCGGCGGCGCGGCGGCCAGGATTCGCCGCGCGGCGATATTCGCAAAAGTTAATTTTTTTGAACTTTCTGCGGCGGATTCACGCGGCAACCCATTGATCCCGCGGCGAGATTGGGGCGAACTGGGCGGCGCGAATTTTCTCGCCGCGCCCGGTGTGAACGTAGCAGGCGGTGCTGAACGAATAGGCAGGTGTGCGCATGACACGATACAGTAGGCCTATCACAGTGGTCTGTGGCATAGTGAATAAATCAAATGTTCTTGGGAATCTGTTAACTGTAGGCTTACCTATGGAATGAGGTTTGAATAATGTCACACTTACTATCATTAATATAGGCTAATTTATGTTTAGGCTAGGCCTAGTAGCCTACTCTGTGTTCCACAATCTTAAAAGCACTTTTGCAACTTACAATAAATACAACCTTGTAACTGCTGAACACCTTGTCCAAATGAGTTTTCTATATTAAGATTTTTAATTTAATTTTAATATGTATTTTCAGAATGGCTTTACAGAAACTTTTCTCTGGGACCGGTGGGACTGACAGGCGCCCGATTGTCCTCAAGGTCGTGGGGATGAGGGAAATGCCTCGGGTGACCAGCTGGGCAATCTCCGAGGACGATGCCACGCCTATCGCCCTCAGCCGCAATGTGCTGGTGGCAGCCTCAGATGGGGAGAGCGCCACCTCATTTGTGGTGTTTGAGGAGGCAGCCCATAAAGTAAAGGTATTTTGGGGTTTCAATTTGTTATTCTATGTTGTTCTATTGCGGAAGTGGAGACCACCAATGACATCGCTAGGTGTATGGAGGACCGGGATAACTGAAGACAAAGATGCGAGGCCCGTCTGTGGACGACCCGACGATGATGATGATGATGAGGAGGAGGATGATGAGGATGATTATTAAAAAAAGATCAGCTTGCTCTAAACTGTCTTCGATGTCTAAATAAAGGTCTCAATTCAATTCATTTCAAAGGCAGGTGGCACATATGTGATCCGGGGCTACCGCATGGCCAAGTTTGGGGCCAAACCGGGTATCCAGATCTGGAAGGAGACCGCCTTCTACAGCACCGCCCCGCTGGAGGTCTCCAAGGAGCTGGAGGAGAGCTGTATGGAGCTCCTAACACCCAGGTCTCCATTAACAGCACTTAGGGGCATCACCAACCCCCAAGGCCTGGTGTCCATTGAAGGAGCGATCAGCTCCGTAAGTTCACACAGTAATTGAGCCATACACCAACATTAATTCATAAATTAAACATAACTCCATGGTCAACTTTGTAGTGCCAATACTTCTCAATGTCACATCACATTTAGATGGAAGCGGTGCGGACTCACACTGGGCAGGGTGGGAAATACCCTGTGAGGAACCTCACCCTCAGCCAGGTAGATAATTATTTTACCATACTTACTTTCATTAAATGTAGGCTAGTCTAGGCTTATACTTTTTTTTTTACATGCCAAAGCTTAGTGATTGATTTAACTTTTAATATTTGGTTGAGGGAAATGACGGAAGGGTTTAAGGGTGTGCATTTCAATATGGTTCGGTTTATGTTTTTGATCACTCATTTGAAGGCTTTGTTTTTTGCAGGACGGGGCCCAGGTGAGGGTTGCCCTTTGGAGGGAGGCCAACCTGTCAGCTAAGCTGACGACGGGCGCGAGGGTGACAATCTCCCACTTAAAAGGGAGAAACACAGAGCAGTTTGGGCTGGTGCTGAGCTCCACGCAGTTCACCACAGTGGAGGTAACTAATTGGCTATAGTACATTATTTCACTTTTTCTTCCTCAGATACGAACAGCCTCATAGCCTGGCCTCACCAGACCCGATTTGTAAGTGATCAGGTTGGCGAAGCCAAGTTAACGTGATGAGAGGTATCATTACATTAGTCATTTAGCAGACGCTTTTGTCCATGAGAGGTATAAGTAATAATAATAATCATAATAAACTCCCTCATTGACACAATGCAAAGTCCCAATAAAAAGGCCCAGTTACGTTGTCTAGCTAATTATTTGTTATTTATTTCTATGAGCCTGCTCTCCATTTAAAAAGGCTGTCTATGCATTAAATGTGTGTGCAAAAATCCTGACTGAAAACAAAATGTTTGCTTTCGACAGCATCAGCAGACTCTGCAGAGGGAGGTGGAAATTTGGGGAGTGATGCCCCTCGAAGGGGGAGAGAAGGAGGTCCTCCTGGTGGACGACTCCGTCCTCACCATCGCGGGACCTGTGTGGCAGCAGTGCTTCCCGGATGGACTGCCCAAAGTCCCTTGCCGGGTGCGGGTTGAGGAAAGTGGTGGGGTGGTCGATGGCCTATTTGTGATTTAATTTATTTATTTTATTGTTTTTGTTATATTTTTTGTGTGCCCCACCCCCACCCTACCCTTTGCCCGGAGGGTGGTACGGACGCTGGGGGTCACAGCGCCTCGCCCTCCTGCCCCACCCCCACCTTTTACCCTTTGCCCGGACGGCGGTATGGACGCTGGGGGTCACAGCGCCTGCCCTCCTGCCCCACCCCCACCTTTTACCCTTTGCCCGGTCGGCGGTACGGACGCTGGGGGTCACAGCGCCTGCCCTCCTGCCCCACCCCCACCTTTTACCCTTTGCCCGGACGGCGGTACGGACGCTGGGGGTCACAGCGCCTCGCGTGATAGTAATCTGTTCTGTTAAATTTGTATAATCTATTCAGTTGTATATAGTTCTTTTACCTCATTCAGTTGTACATAGTTCTTTTACCTTTACAGTTATTTAAACTGATCAGTTCTACCTTTACCATAGTACCTGTGGTTATACACTATAGTTCTACCTTCAGTGTTGTTAAACTAATAAGTTCTACCTTTACAGTGATTTAAACTGATCAGTTCTACCTTTACCATAGTACCTGTGTTAATACAATAGTAATCCACTCAATTGTACTTAGTCCTACCATCAGTGTTCTTAAGTTCTACCTTTACAGTGTTTTAAACTGCTCAGTTCTAGTACCATGGTAACAGTGTCATGGCAAGGTGGGGTTGTGAACAGGGCTCTTGGAGGACAAGATGGACAGGACATTTCAAGTTCCAGTAAGACATTTCAAATTAGCCTACTCCCTGCCTACCTCAACGGATACCAGCCCAAACCCAGCAAACACACAACGTCAGGGAGACGTTCAGATCATGTCTTAATAACGTCCGTCGGTCCAGAACCCCGTTTGTACGTCTGCTGGACCCCTCAATATTCACACGTCTGGCTTGGACCCCTCTAAGACGTCTGTGGACGTGCAGAACGGGTTCAATATCTGAACGTCTAAAAAAACGTTCATTCTGGCTCCTAATTGGATGTGTTTGGACGTCCGGAAAAGACGTCTTTTAGACGTGTCTTTGCTCAGTGGGAAGCACCCCAGCACCTCAGAGCAGGTCCAGCACATCACCTTAATACCCATTCATCAGTGACGTAGCGGCGCAGGTGACTTCAATCCAATCTCCACTGCTGCAAGAATCCTGGTCTTCCCTTCATTCGTCACCAGATCTTCCCATACTCTACATGATTGTGGCAAGTCCTTAGCCAATTTAGCCTACTCATCAGAGTTCGCTTGCTTGTTATGGTCGTACTGTAACACTTTTTCCTCTGTCCTTCCAGAACTGGTAGCTGTGCCGCCTGCCTGCTTCCTCACCAACCCAGCCCCTTACAGCTACTTCCAAGAGCTGCCACAGTTCAGCTCTGGCCTGGCTACATGGACATCAGAGATACGTCATGGTGAAGGTAAGAGATATTTTGAAGATATGAAAAATGCACTTGCACAATGCCTTTTGGAATATAGCGTAGTTGAGAGACGTTGTGTAAGTGCACACTTTGCCATCAACAGTCTATCGAAATTGACATGCTATGCAACATTCCGTGGAGAGATCTGAGCATAAGTTTAAATGGTAATGGAGTGAGTGAACTCATTTAATGATGTGACACAAGCAATTTAAACTTGTATATTGCATAATAATAACGCAAACATTTCTGGTGGCGCTTATAGGTAACACTTTTTATTTGGCAGTATGGTTGACTCTATAGGCTTTAGTGCTTTATTTTACACCCCGGTCAAGTGTGCATCAATGAGAAACGCCGATGCCACTATTTCACCATTTATGTTTCTTTTTCCTGCAGGCTGTCCAAAACGTCTTCCAGCAGAATCCAGTGTGCTGCCTATCCCCCACGGATTTTCTGTTCCTCTCTCTTCTGTGCTGGAGTTCTTTTACGAACTTGATGGCGTCAGCATGATCTTTATATTAAAACTGTAATTAACATCAAATGTGTGTGCAAAAATCCTGACTGAAACCAAAATGTTTGCTTTCAACAGCATCAGCACAGAGTCGATAGGGAGGTGGAGATATTGGGGGTGATGGTGCTCCAAAGTGGGGAAAAGGAGGTGCTTCTGGTGGATGACTCCACCCTCACAATCAAGGGACCTCTCTGGGAACAAACATTTCCCAATGGACTGACCAATGTTCCCTGCCGGGTGGTCGTAACCGAAAGTGGCGGTGTAATTGATGGCCTCCTTGTAATTTAATTTGATTATTTTTGTGTAAATATGTTGTAACCAATTAGTCCCTCCTTTACCACTACTGTGGTTTTGCACTTACAGTACTACTGCCTTTATCTAGTGTGCACACGCGTAATCACTATGTATGCATGTCACTTGCACATACTGTATGAGACAAAGATCCCAGAAAATATGTTTGGTTAATAAATATTTTGTTATACTTTGAACCATGGTGTCTCCTTTTTGTTGTGGCCATTTGAGCCAGGTCATGACAAGTTCTGTGATGCGCCCTAAAGTGTGATCTAATTTGTGTAAATGTCATTGTTTGTTTTTAGTGTTTTAGTGTTAGGTTTTAGTGTGTTAAATTCATAATTTGAGAAAGTCTGCATTTCCTTTTATCTTTTACAATTAAACCAGAGTAATAGCAGTTTTTCGACAGTAGGTAGTCCGTTTCAGGGGCCTGGAGGCGTGCAGGTACTGTAGGGGTGGCATTCTACAGCCGATCACCCTCTCAGCTGAGCGGATGATGCGTTGCAGTCTAGCTTTATCTTTTGGGGCGGAGAACCAGATGGTGATGGAGGAGGGGAGGATGGACTTGATGATGGACGTGTAGAAGAGTAGCATCATTGCATTTGACATGTTGAATTTCTTCAGCTACCTCAGGAAATACATCCTCTGCTGTGCTTTTTTTGGTGAGGGAGCTGATGTTCGGCTCCCACTTGAGGTCCTGGGAGATGGTGGAGCCCAGGAAGTGGAAGGAGTCAACAGTGGTGACTGGGGTGTCATTCAGTGTGTGTGTGTGTCTCTGTGCGCGCGTGTGTGTGTGTCCCAAGCTGGCTGCGTGCCTGCATGAGAAAACTGAATGTTACAGCTTATATATTGACACCATAGGAATCCTGAGAACTTGCAGAACATTTCTATGTATAATATGTCTGTATAGATTAAACACTGTATCTTCTGCCCTGACCATGTGTAATAGTAGCCTACACAGCTCAGACAGAGAACTAAACATACTCCAATAAACACCTGAGACGGCAGTGACAGTTTAGGTGCCTTTACTGAAGCCTTTTTGTGAAACTGCAACATAAGAATGAGACAACAAACAACCATATGAATATACATGAAAACGCATGAGACAATGCAACTGATAATTTACATGACATGAATGCATCCTAATTAAATGTTCCATGTGACAAGATACACACCAAATGAACCACCAAACTACCAAGACACAACACTTAATATCAATAATAATCTCTACACAATACAGGTAGCTAACGGCAGGGCTAGGGTTAACAGCTAGCTAGTAACGTTGCATTGCTAGCATAAACAACAGCTAGAGTGGCTATAACATACTAAAACAAACAAAACTGACATCTTATCACAACAATCCAAGCAATAGACAAATAAATATCCTGTTGCTACTTACAGACTGGTCCAAATCAAGGGCGAAATCAAGAAGAGAAAGAACACATGAAATTCTCCAACTCTGTTTCTCTGTCAAAAACGGAGACTCCACTGACTGACCGGAAGTTCAGATAGATAATAACATCCACCAGTAGGTGGCGCCAAAACCATGCAATTTAGCCACAGGGACCAGAATACTGTAGGCATGGCGACAAGTTAGAAAAAGGGTTAACATGCAAAATTAGCAGCTCAAAAGTTAGTGCGGCACCATATGTCTCAATTGGGAGCGCAGTTGCCGAACAAATCGTCATACAGTGAAAACTATAAGTCACACGGCTTAGAAACTTACATTGTACGAATCAGCACAGTTATGGGAACGTTTCGATATATAATATGTGTATGAGCTGTTAAAACTGTAGGCATAGCAACAAGTTAGAAAAAGAGTAAAAATGCAAAATTAGCAGCTCAAAAGCTAGAGTGCAGCACCATACGTTTAAATGGGGAGCGCAGTTGCCGAACAAATCATCATACAGCGAAAAGTATAAGTCACACAGCTTAGATACTTACATTGTACGAATCAGCACAGTTGTGTGAAAGTTTTGATGTATAATATGTGTGTGAGCTTTCAAAACTGTAGGAGTGCCAGCAGTTTACAAAATGTGTAAATATTTTTGTAGTGTCTAGCCTACATAATAAGGGACTACTTTATGTTATATAGTAACATGCTGTTGCATGCGCAATGAGGCGCGGATTGATCTCTCTCTCTGCCTGTTCACCCTGACTCTCGACCATTAAACATCGTTAAACTGAGTGCTCTTCTCAAGTGTTTGATTAATGTATTGTTGTGTAGTTAGGCCACATACACAACAATTGGCGACGAGAATTACGGACCTGCGTCGGGAGTTTGTGGTCGCTGTGTTTTTTTTTGTCCTGGGAGACTTGGAACAGCAGATGAAAAGGAGCGACGCACACCTCTACACGGCAGTGCGCTCGTTATGCTAACACAAAAGGGGCGTGAGTCAAGTCAAAACTAAGTGAAACGGGACTAAATTAACATAACAAAGATGGCGATGATCGGGACCATTACAGCATTTGATGGTGGTATTGAAGACTGGGCAACTTACATTGAAAGAGTGGAGTTGTATTGTGTTGCTAATGCAGTTGATGATGCGAGGAAAGCCAGTGTTTTGCTGAGTGTTATGGGAGCGAAAACATAAGGACTGCTACGGAGTCTATTAACCCCTGAAAAGCCAGCTAGCAAGACTTTCAAGCAAATAGTAGACGCTCTTCAACATCATCTACACCCCAGACCACTAGTGATTGCTGAAAGATTTAAATTTCACAAACGGAATCAGAGCAAAGATGAAAGCATCTCTGAATATTGTGCTGAATTGCGCAAATTGTCAGAGCATTGCAATTTTGGAGCTGGTCTGTCAGACGCCTTGAGGGACAGGCTGGTGTGTGGCATGCACTGTGAAACCACACAGAGGAAGCTCCTTTGTGAAAAAGACCTGACATTTGAAAAGGCTCTGAACATTGCAATATCAACAGAAACAGCAGCACGGGGTGCTTCAGAAATCCAACAAAAATCTCTGGAATATGCTACAAATAAAATGTCACTGAACAGAGATGAAGGAAAGAAATGTTACCGTTGTGGTAACATGTCACATCACCCTGATGACTGTTGGTTTAAAGACAAAGAATGCAGAAACTGTGGCAAACAGGGCCACATTGGAAGAGTATGCAGAGCCGGTAAGCAACAGAAATCTGAAAAAGAAACAGACAAACAGAAAAAGGACAAAATACAGAGAAACAAGAAACAACCAAAAGGAAAATACAGCAGTGTACACAAAATGAAAGAAAGCAGTTCTGATGATGAGGACTCGGACAAAAGTGAATTGTCTTGTCTGCAACTGCACAGTGTAAAAGAAACAGATGATCGCAGAGTAATATGGATCACTCCACAAGTGGCAGGCATAAGACTAAAAATGGAGCTGGACACAGGCTCAGCCTTATCAGTGATCTCTGCACATGACTACAAACAACTGTTTTCACACATACCTCTGAAAAGAACGAAGCTACTGCTGAGCACCTACACAGGACAGAGAGTGCGTCCCAAAGGTAAAATTACGGTGGCGGTGACTTACAAACACGAAACAAAGCAATTGAACCTCTATGTGCTGAAAAATGGAGGACCACCGTTGCTGGGGCGTGAGTGGCTCCGAAAAATCCAGTTTGATTGGCACACCATCAAGAAGCTGTTTGTGTCAACAAAGGAGGACGGCGAGGCCAGACCTGAGAGACTGTCAAAAATACTCGCTCGTTCTGAGGAAGTGTTCATGAAAGGAATAGGAACACTTAAGGGCATAAAGGCAAATATTGAACTTGAAAAAGACGCACGTCCAAAATTTCACAAAGCCAGGCCAGTGCCTTATGCAATTCGTCCTATAGTAGAAGCAGAACTGAAAAATCTGGAGCAGATGGGGGTCCTGTCAAAGGTGGATTGGAGTGAATGGGCCACACCCATCGTCCCAGTGATGAAGAAAACCTCCAGCACAAAAGCAGGAAAACCCAACAAGGTGCGCATATGTGGAGACTTTAAGGTGACTGTTAACCCAGTTCTCCACACAGTACAGTACCCTCTACCTCGCATTGAGGACATCTTTGCTTCCCTGTCAGGAGGGGAACGCTTCACAAAGATTGATCTGGCTCAGGCTTATCTTCAAATGGAAATGGATGAAGCATCCAAGAAATACCTGACGATAAATACACACCAAGGACTTTACCAGTACAACAGGTTGGTGTTTGGAATAGCGTCAGCTCCTGCAATCTGGCAAAGAGCAATGGACCAGGTCCTGCAGGGAATTCCAGGGACTCAGTGTTACCTCGATGACATCATTGTCACCGGCAAAGATGACAACGAACATCTTTCAAACCTTGAACAAGTGCTCACCAGGTTGCGAGAATAT
Source organism: Borostomias antarcticus (assembly GCF_949987555.1). Taxonomy (NCBI): domain Eukaryota; kingdom Metazoa; phylum Chordata; class Actinopteri; order Stomiiformes; family Stomiidae; genus Borostomias; species Borostomias antarcticus. Next base: position 1,142,274 of record NW_028176112.1, read on the forward strand.
GGGCTCAGAGCTAACCAACAGAAATGTGAGTTCTTTAAAAATGAAATCTCATACTGTGGACATGTGATCAACAAAGATGGTTTACACATGTCTCAAGACAAGATAGACGCAGTGCTTAAGGCACCACCACCTGAAAATGTGCCTCAGTTGAAAGCATATCTTGGATTGGTGAACTATTACCACAAGTTCTTGCCTAACCTGTCCGCAGTCCTTCACCCACTACATGAGCTGCAAAGGACAGGGACAGAATGGGAGTGGACGGAGAGCTGCAAGACAGCATTTCAAGAGAGTAAAAGGCTCATAACTTCAGAAGAAGTGCTCACACACTTTGACCCATCTTTACCAATCCGATTGGCATGTGATGCCTCACCCCATGGAATTGGAGCGGTGTTATCACACACATTTCCAGATGGCTCAGAAAGACCAATAGCTTTCGCCTCACGAACACTGGCTCCAGCTGAACGCAACTATGCACAGATTGACAGAGAGGCCCTAAGCCTCGTGTGGGGGGTCAAGAAATTCAATCACTATCTATATGGTCAAAAATTTACATTGTTGACTGACCACCAGCCGCTTGTGTCAATCTTCAACCCAAGAAAAGGTGTTCCAGTGATGTCAGCACAAAGGCTGCAGCGGTGGTCTCTCTTCTTAGGAGGTCACATGTATGTCATTGAACACAAGGGGACCAAGCAGCACGGCAACGCAGATGGTTTGTCACGCTTACCACTGCCGACTGCAGAGATAACAACAAAGATGGATTCAGCAGAGGTGTTTCACGCAGCAATAGTTGAACAACTACCAGTGACAAACAGCCTCATTGAAAGAGAAACACGCAATGACCCCATGTTGTCAAAAGTGTATGATCTCACAGTAAAGGGATGGCCTGCATATGGCGACAGGCTGTTTCCAGCTTTCTCAGCGAGGAGGGAGTAGCTGTCAGTGTGTCGAGGAACACTAATGTGTGGTTCACGAGTAGTGATCCCTCCCAAGCTACGCACCAGAGTGCTGGAAGAACTGCACAAAGGGCACCTGGGTACTGTGAAGATTAAAAGTCTGGCACGTGCATATGTGTGGTGGCCTGGAATCGATAAACAGATTGAGGACTTGACCAAGACCTGCTCTGGATGTCAAAGGATCCAGAATGCACCACCACAAGCCCCGCTTCATCCATGGAAGTGGCCCTCATCTCCATGGCAACGAGTGCACATTGACTTTGCGGGACCATTCATGGACTCTATGTTTCTAATCGCCGTCGATGCGCACTCCAAATGGCCGGAGGTCATCAAGATGAAAACGACTACATCTGAAAAGACCATTACAGTCCTGAAGACCATGTTTGCCAGGAATGGCATACCAGAACAAATCTGCACAGATAATGGACGACAATTTGTCTCGGAAGAGTTCAAACATTTTGTGAAGAGCAATGGAATTAAGCACTTTACATCTGCCCCCTACCATCCATCCACAAATGGCTTGGCAGAAAGATTTGTGCAGACATTCAAGAAGGCCATTAAAGCAATGGACGATGAAAAACGACCAATACAACACAAGATAGACAACTTCCTCCTTGCCTATCGTAATGCAGTACATGCAACCACTAATCAAACTCCAGCAATGATGTTTCTAAACAGGAACCTGAGGTCCCACATGGATCTTCTCAAACCTGATGTACGACGTGATGTGGAGAACAGACAGTTCAAACACGTGAATGGCAGGTCAACACGGAGCTTCAGTGTCGGACAGTCAGTTCTTGCACGGGATTACCGGACTGATAAGTGGCAGCCAGGTACAATCTCCACCATAGACGGGCCGCTGATGTATAGGGTGGAGGTGGGAGAAAATGTGTGGAGACGTCATGTGGACCAAATCCTGGATTCTCAGGTGAAGAGCATGACCGCACCGACGGCACCCTGCCCGGACTCGCCTGGCGCAGAACCAAACACTCCTGGTGTGGCCACACCAGTCTCATCTACAGATGTGCCTGTCATCAATGTTGACGATCCACTTGATGTACATGTAGAGACTCATTCCCAAAAGCAAATGTTTCAGGAGAGACGTTATCCGGTGAGGGAGAGAAAACCTCCCCAGAGACTTGACATCTAAAAGGGCCTTGTTAATGTGATAATTTGTTGACTCCCTAGGTGGAAAACTGTGGGGTGTTCTTATATGTATAAAAAAAAAAAAAAAAAAAAAAAAAGGAGGGGTTGATGCAAAGTTGATGCATGGTTTAAATAAGGGGGGAGGAGTGTAGTGTCTAGCCTACATAATAAGGGACTACTTTATGTTATATAGTAACATGCTGTTGCATGCGCAATGAGGCGCGGATTGATCTCTCTCTCTGCCTGTTCACCCTGACTCTCGACCATTAAACATCGTTAAACTGAGTGCTCTTCTCAAGTGTTTGATTAATGTATTGTTGTGTAGTTAGGCCACATACACAACAATTTTCAAAGCAACAGCTGCCACCACTCTAAAAACATAATGATACTGAACATTCCACCAGCAGTTTCAATGGCACAAAAATTACTATTAAAAGTTAAATTACTAAAAAACTATAAAAAATATCAAAAATCTGAATACATCCGTTAAAGAGCTAAACATCGTGAACATTTTAAAATTTGAATGAAGTTTCTAGCACAAAGTATGAAGAAGTTATAAAGGTGACAAAAAACGGGGAGAATAATAATAATAAAGAAATAGTGGGAATATCACAAGTTGGGCTAGCTTTTACAAGCTAGCCCACCTAATAAAGAAATAGTGGGAATATCACAAGGCCAGCAGGATATCCTCCCGACACACCGCCTTCTCCACCAGCTGATCCAGCTGCGTGCGTTTGGGCATGGTGGCGTAGTCCTCCTCCCTGGCCACACTCCTGCCCTCACACAGCGGCCTCCCCCGGGGCCCCGGCCAGGCCTGGGCCCACAGTTGCTCCGTAGGCCCAGCTGAAGGGGCAGGAGGTAGGCGTGCACCTGCTGCTTTGGCATTAGGGGAAACCCTGGCTAAAAGGCGGGCACATCGCCCAAGCAGGCGGCTGGTCATGGAGGAACGCAGGGGAAGCAACCCAAAGACCAGAGAAACACCTGCTCACAATGCAGCAGCTGAGATCACCATCACCTGAGAGAGACAGAGAAAGAGAGAGAGAGAGAGAGAGAGAGAGAGAGAGTGGACAGAAATGAGATAAGAGGAGAGTAGGTGGAGGAGAAGGGAGAGGCAAGAACACAAAGAGAGAGAGATGGGGATATGAGTTGAGCAGATACTCTGACGGATGAGAGCTATAGCTATACGGTATAACCAGGCTCAGATTCCAGGCTCGAACACAAGGAGAACATGCAAACTCCGCACAGAAAGGCCCAGAGAGCTTCTCGCTGTGAGGTGACAGCACATGAGCGATTTGGGGGTTCAGTGTCTTGTTCAAGAACACTTTGGCACACTGCCGGGAGCTGAGATCCAACCGGGGACCTTCCAATCTCCAGCCGGCTCCTCTACCTCCTGCACATCAATGAAAGTAAAACATAACAGCTGTTCTACCTCCCGAGCTACATCTCATTCACCCATTCACACACCAGTGGCGGCAGCTGCAACATTACCTCCTGAGCCACAGCCATCCATGAACATAGTTCATGTAGTTCACGTAGCAAAAAATATTTGTATATAACATTTGTCATTCATATTTGACATCATGAGATATCAAATTAATAGTCCAATGCACCTTAGTTGCTACACTGCTACAGCTTGTAGGCTATCATTTCGGTTCATAACCGACCAGACTCCGTGATCATTCCTCACTTTAAATAAAATCTTGACACCTAGCTATAACTAGATTAGCCCTAGTCCAGGGCCCTGAACCAGTGCTATAGCTAGATATGTATTTACTCGCTAGCATCAAGCCAAGTAGCGATACGTTTATCCATAAACTAGTTTTAACCATACTTTGCCCCGTCAAGCTCATAGTGTCGAATGAATGCTTCTGGCTGCTGTCATGAAGCAAATTTCTGACCTTGTGGCTTGTCAAGCAGGTAGACGCTGCACTTATGAAACGCACAAGATCAATGAATGCCCTATATCCTATGTCAAGAGACAAACGCAAACATGTAGAGGCACAAATTACACATGCAATCTCAAACTTCTTTAATTTTACCTTTTTAGATTAGACTGTGAGAGTCGGCGACATTCACATGGAGAGCTCGGCTGACAGTCGCAAGAAAATGACGTCATGAGTAGATGTCAAGTGATCTTCGGACGACGCTGTGGTTGGTCAGCTGTAAACTGCTTCTGCAGAATCTGCACTGCTGAGTTCTGCGTTTACACACTTATTTTTTAATCTGATTGAAATCAATCCGATTGAAGATTTCTGGGAACTGGTAATATGGAATGTGATATACATACATACATACATTGTGCTGTTTATATGCACCAACGCATGTAGATGTAATCGGAAAAACTATGTGACGTGCGCACGTAGGCAGGAGTGTGTGAGTTACTATGGTTACGGAAGCACAAGCAACAATGGATATCTATCGTATGTCTGTTCAGCACACGGATGTATTGGTTCATCGCATTATTTGCTGTCGTTGTGATGCTCTTAAAGAAGCAACAGCTTGATAACTGTCCTACTGGACGTTTTGTGGACTTGTTGTAAACAGGTCGTTGCACTGTCCCGTCTAGACGTCATACGTCTAGCTAGTCCTTTCACCGTCCAATGTTGTCTCCATGTTATGCACCATAAGACCGAAGAAAATGTCAAGTATATAAGTTTGAAAACCTACATGGCAATAAATGAATTCTGAATTTGATTCCTTGTTATGTTTTTTTTTTTTTTACTGTCTATGCGTCCGGTAATGTTCAGTTCTGCGTTTGGATTAAAAACAACTGTGGTCCAGTTCTGCTTGGAAGCTATTTGCTCGCCATTCATGTAGCCTACGTCTCATTTTACGGAGAGGATGCGCAGAAAGAACGCAGTCAGAGTGTTTAATCGTTACAGGATACTTGATCGTTTTATGAAAAGCTTTAAACTACCCCTCCTTTGGAATTGTTTATTCGGATTGAGGTGTGAAGGAGGTGACTTATTTATGAAACCCACCAGTCAGACCATGGATGTATTAATTAAACTGGATACAGCCACTCCATTCACTGGCCGCTATCAACAATGAAGCCCTATTGAACCGCGCCATCTTGGCAAATTTGTAGTCATTTGACTATTTCCGGTGACTTTTGACTTGCGCAGTTGTGCTTTTCTGGCCTTCCGGTGACTTTTGACTTGCGCAGTTGAGCTTCTCTGGCCGACGCGCGTCCACGAAAAAGTTCACATTTATCTGAAATGTAGACGCACGTTCCCGGCTCTCTCGGCTCTCCCCGCTTTGATTTAGCAATGAAAACCGGCTTGCATATTAACCTGTTTTTGTCAAATATATCAATTGGAGAAATTATTTTTTCATCCAGGCATCTTAGTTTTAACAGGTTAAATATAATTGAACATGTTTTGTTTGCTAGTAGATGGTATTCATTCCGTTCGCGATAACGTTATTGCAGCCAGGCTAAATTCCTCCAGGGAGCCAGTGACCGGCGAGTTGAAGAGCTTCACTCCCCGCCAGCAGGAGCTCTGGCCGCGGCTACCGCATCTCGGATAACCCGCTGAGTTCCTGGCTGCTATTTCACACTCGCCCTTGATCAATCCCAATACCGATCCATGGTAATAATGAATCAATCGTTCAGATCAGATCGGAAGTGCTGCATGCATGTTACAACATCATTGTTAGCTTTATTAACATAACCATAGCCTACATTTATCTCTCTAACGTTAGGCTATCCATCTTACACCAGTCGGCCATTCGATAGCTGGAAGCGGTCAACGCCAACGTTGACTGAAAACACCCAAACTCAGTGTATCGTTTCATCTTCATGCTACACATCAACTCCTTTACATTGTATGTGAATAAATTCCTGTTATTCTAAAAATATCCCATTTCTGTCCATTCCTGGAAAAGGCTAATAATTGCTGTCAAATGATCACTCCAGTTTATCAACGTATCCCACTACCATTTCAACTATGCACAGGAGATTGTCTTATATATATATGTGTGTGTATGGAGCAATTGTTTTTAATGTCCGACTTTTGTCTGTACTGTTCAGTAAATGTGCATCTGTCCTAATTTATTGTAGCCTATCTACTACACAACATGCATTCATACATTTATGAATCTTCCGCGGCGTGATCATTTCCAAACCAAATTGCGGGGGGGGGGGGGGGGGGCATTAAAAGCATTACAAATTACACATTAAAAGCATTAAAACGAAATGTGAAACAGCATGACAACATACATATTCCTTGATTATTTGTATGCTGTGTTGTCCCGTCTGAGTTTGTCCTGTTCGTGATTGGTCTCGTGTTCCCACTCGATAGGCTTGCACCTTGACGTTGGTGAGTGGGCTTTAAACCAAGACGGGCTGTATGTGTATGTGTGTATGTATGTGGTTTGTGTGTCATATTCTATTATTGAAATGTAATAACAGAAACAGTGTGCCTCCTCTTATCCTCACAGCTCAAGCCATTTTTAGGAGACCAGTTCACACCTCAACCAGACCTGCTGCTGTTTAGGACCTGCTTTAAGCCCTTTTTTGTGGTGTCCGTTTTCTGTGTTCTGTGTCAAGTAAGCCAACCCACCTTCAATGCAGTGTAGCCTCCACATTTGAATGGTTACAGCAGTCTTGTCGTCTACAAGCAACAGTCTCTGGCTTTGCATGGCAATTTATGTAGTATCATCCGAGTTCTACAAATGCTGTACTTTTTTGTACTGTAAGTAACCCCTCAATTATTCAATTTTACTGGGGAGCAGTGACCATAGCCTACTTGCCAACCCTCCTGACTTCCGCGGGAGATTCATAAATTTGAACTAGGTTGTGTAGTAGATAGGCTACAATAAATTAGGACAGATGCACATTTACTGAACAGCACAGACAAAAGTCGGACATTAAAAACAATTGCTCCATACACACATATATATATATATATAATGTTTCACATTTCGTTTTAATGCTTTTAATGTCTAATTTGTAATGCTTTTAATGCCCCCCCCCGCAATTTGGTTTGGAAATGCTCCCTATTTCTGAGGTCCCAAGGTTGGTGAGTATGGCAAGCTATAAGCTATTAATACAAGCATACCGCTCAAAAAGGGCTTAATACATACAACAAACTGATCAGGCTAATCATTTTTTAATGAAAATGACCACAAGACAACCTCCTGTGCATAGTTGAAATGGTAGTGGGATACGGTGATAAACTGGAGTGATCATTTGACAGCAATTATTAGCCTTTTCCAGGAATGGACAGAAATGGGATATTTTTAGAATAACAGGAATTTATTCACATACAATGTAAAGGAGTTGATGTGTAGCATGAAGATGAAACGATACACTGAGTTTGGGTGTTTTCAGTCAACGTTGGCGTTGACCGCTTCCAGCTATCGAATGGCCGACTGGTGTAAGATGGATAGCCTAACGTTAGAGAGATAAATGTAGGCTATGGTTATGTTAATAAAGCTAACAATGATGTTGTAACATGCATGCAGCACTGCCGATCTGATCTGAACGATTGATTCATTATTACCATGGATCGGTATTGGGATTGATCAAGTGCGAATGTGAAATAGCAGCCACGAACTCAGCGGGTTTTCCGAGATGCGGTAGCCGCGGCCAGAGCTCCTGCTGGCGGGGAGTGAAGCTCTTCAACTCGCCGTTCACTGGCTCCCTGGAGGAATTTAGCCTGGCTGCAATAACGTTATCGCGAACGGAATGAATACCATCTACTAGCAAACAAAACATGTTCAATTATATTTAACCTGTTAAAACTAAGATGCCAGGATCAAAAAATAATTTCTCCAATTGATATATTTGACAAAAACAGGTTAATATGCAAGCCGGTTTTCATTGCTAAATCAAAGCGGGGAGAGCCGAGAGAGCCGGGAACGCGCGTCTACATTTCAGATAAATGTGAACTTTTTCGTGGACGCGCGTCGGCCAGAGAAGCTCAACTGCGCATGTCAAAAGTCACCGGAAATAGCCAAGTGACTACAAATCTAGCCAAGATGGCGCGGTTCAGTAGGCCTTCACTTTAGATTTCGAATCCTGGGGGCTTGGGGGCCCTCATGCACTTGCCGATTTGACATTGGGATGAGCCATCGGTCTCAACTTTTTCCGCGCTGTCTGGGGGTTTTGTGTGCACACGACCCTGTAGGAAGGAGCTGGCGGGGCGTTTATGCAAATTCAGGTGTACGAGAACGCGCATTCAACTTAAGAAGGGGAGCACAGCTGAGAACACTTTGCCGGTTTAGGAACACATTTCCATTCATGAATCCGGCGGAGATCTTTCTTAGGGTTGGTCTTACGAAGTTCGTAAGAAGACATTTAAGAAGACACTTGTTCAGGAATGAGGACCAATGTTCACTGAACACCTAGCCCTTTTCAGTCCTGTAGTCGCATGCTCGCTCGCTCCAGTCCTTTCACCCTCCGTTCACTTCGCCGTCAAAATAAATCGGTCGGCCTATTTAGGAGAGGCACTCATATTTACAAGTGTCAGATAAACATGAAACTTAACTTACCTAAGCAAAAGGGTCTATTTAAACAAATGCTGGGTTTTGAAGCCTCGGCGCTACCATTAAATAACTTATTTAGACGCGTTCTGTCCGAGTGAAATAATTTTTCCGAGGTAGTCTTCTTCTGTGGTGGTGGCGGTGTTTTGAAGCTTCAAAGAGTATACTGGTCAGCAAGTCTTTCAGTCCCCTGCTCCCCTCCGGACACTCGGGCTTTCTTACCGAATGTGCTGACTCAGACCAGACAAAAGGCCATCTCTTGAGCCAGCTGTCCTTAAATTGGTACAGCTCTAACTAAATTGATGTTTGACAGAATATCCAGTGTCTTATATGAATGATTACTACATGAGAATAATACAGGCATGAGGTTAATATAATACAGGCTAAAAATATATATGCTCATTCTAAACTTCCTTGTGCCTTTTGCCCTATCTCTTGGGGGTAGGACGGTGGAGGTATCTCTGGGGGGTAGGACGGTGAAGGTATCTCTGGGGGGTAGGACGGTGAAGGTATCTCTGGGGGGTAGGACGGTGGAGGTATCTCTGGGGGGTAGGACGGTGAAGGTATCTCTGGGGGGTAGGACGGTGGAGGTATCTCTGGGGGGTAGGACGGTGGAGGTATCTCTGGGGGGTAGGACGGTGGAGGTATCTCTGGGGGGTAGGACGGTGCCCTCGGCGCCCTTTATCTTGTAATTGTAATGCAGAGGAGGCAGAGAGGAGTAACACAACGGCCTCGGAGCTGATATTGGAGTGCGGCAGCCACACAGGTAGGCGGAGAGGGTACTGGCTGAAAGTGTCTATTGTAAGATTAACTTCTGTAATAAACCTGTATCTGTCGCTGCTTCTTATCCCGTGTTGGAGTGAATTCTTCAGTGATTCTTCATTGCAAGAAAGACAATTAAGATCGTGGTAATAGTTAAGCGATGCTGCACCTCTTTATTGAACTTATTATACACAATTCAGACTAACACACAAGAAACATCAAGAAAGGCTTCAAAAGCCAACACTAGTATAACTTATTCCTGTGTGACTACTGAGACAGGCCTAGGTATGCTTAGCTAAATAGTGTTCGACCATATATGACCATGTGTTCTAATAAATCTGAAGTCTTGAGGGACCTACTGTATTGGAGACAATCTTTCTAGGAGCAGACAGGGGGCACTTGTTATAATTGTATCTCCTTAGGGACACGCTGACCCTACAAGTATGTGAAGAAACACCAAGGTCAGCTGCAAGCTTAACTCAGACCATATCAAGTTTAGCCAAAGCTGATAATGAATTACTGACGTCCCACCTGCCAGAGGGTGTCACTTTCCTCACAGTAGGCTTAACTGTTGACTAGTATATTTTGGTTTGGATAAAGAAGGACTGTTTTTTATTTAATTCTATTTAACCTTTACTTAACCAGGCAAATCATTAAGAACAAATTCTTATTTACTGTCCAGGTCCGTCGATGACAACTATTTTATTTGAATCAAAGCATCAAATCATTCTGCAGTAATGATGATATGGGTATGAACTAAGACAAGAGCCATCATTTGATTATATGAATATGCTTTTCCCATTGATCTAGTAAGCTCACGTACAACCTGAAGGTATCATATTCTGTTTTCTCAACACTTCATCCCGGGTTGGTTGCAATCAGCTGGTCTCATGAGAGCATAGGCTACTGTAACACAATATTATAAAGCATTTCAATGGTTACATAACAGTGTGATATTAATAACAGGAGGGGGGTGTCTGCCATCATCTTATTGGTGGAGGACAGCTCAGTCCCAAGTATAAGCCAAGAGGGAACTGGTACCAGACCAAGTTCCCGATGGAGACACTGACTCAATCAGTCAGGGAGCTAAGAGTTCGCCAAACATGGAGCGCTCTTTCCAGCAACTGGAGACTGGCTGTACACCAAGAACTGGCGAAAACACACGCCTACCAGTTCAGCTTTCCTGGGGGTTAGATAAAGACTACAACAGAACTTAACCAAAACTAGACATTTCATCAATAGGCCTATTCCACAATGCAGAATCAAATATTTCTCCCACAGTACAGAGGCTTTAATCCCAGCAGGAATTTTGTGTTTTGTGTGTGTGTGTGTGATGACTAAACACCCCAGAAAATATATCCCTGTTGTGGGAGATGTTTTTTATTTTGCTTAAGAGTCATCCACAGAATATTTTAAGCATGGTTAGTTTTAAATCACCTTCAGAATAAACCAGCACTGTCACAAAGTGAAGTTAAAGTTTAGAGAAACAGGAACGCTTCTGATGTATGCCTTCCAATGCCTCTACGCCACAATATAATGTGTCCAGAGTAATGTATAGAGATAGGCACATATAATGAGGTTATTGAAAAGAAAAGAGCTTGCACAACCACTATGCAGACCAGGTGCAGGACAAACCAGAGTAGTGAATGAGAACCAGGCCAGGTCCAGCCTGGCTTATATGCATGGCTGGCTTGTTTCTGTTCAGGACTGGTAGGATGGAAGCTAGTCATGCCACTGAAATAGATGTGAATTGAAATGACATGAAATAATGTCTGATAAATTAAGATAGGTCGCCTGGACACATCAGTTCCAATGCTTCCAATGCTAATCCAGCACAATAAGAGTGGGATAGCCAGTTAGCTCATGAGCTCACAACAACTAGCAACAGCTTCCATAACATTAATGGTAGTGGTCAGTGGCTAAAGCAGTTACACTGATGATAACATACAGTCATCCCCAGCCAAGACCCCGGTCTCCCAATTCAATGAAATTAGCAATACTCTACCCTCCAGGCTTAGCGAGGGGCCTTGTGGACTGATATCTTCAGGGTGTGTGTGAGAGAGAGAACATGTATTAGTGAGATTTTGCTGACTACTGTTGTGTATTTGTGCACGTTACAGAATTTCTCGTACAATATTGGGTTAAGCCAGAACAGTTCAACAGTGTTAGAAGAATTTATTTCATCCATGGATAATTACAACACTTAAGTGTGGCTCTCTGACAAGCAACCTGCAACAAGGGCGGTCAGTTGAGAGAGAGACCGATGCTCTCTGGAATTCAGAATTCATCCAGAAAGTGCTCAGCTCCCCCTTTCCTGTCCATAAATCAGGATGTAGATAAGACTCAGAACTAGACATGCGTAGAGACACTATGCAGGTCCAGACCCTCCAGATCCCAAGCGTATGTAGTAAAGTTCCCTAGGACATGGGTCAGTGGGGCCTGCCCTTTCCATCCCACCCAGTTATACTTCAGCTGCCTGTCCAAACATAGCTCTCCCTGACCTCTTTGTGACCCCAAACCCTTGTCTCACATTGTGATACATTAAACACTGTCTTTGAGTTCAAGGTACTAAACACATTATCCAGAACAAATTTTTACCCTTACAGTACAGTAGGTGATGCGTGTGTAAGAATGTGTGACTCATATATGCACCTGTGTGTGTTTGTACGTTTACAACATACCAGGTATTTGTTTCGGTCAACGGTGCAGAACATGGAGACATCATTGGACCGGGTGCAGGGAAGAGATGGGACAGTGCAAAGGCAGATAGTGGATCATCCATCACAGCAGTCAGTGTCATCAAAACTCACGGACGCACGCACACACACACACACCGGAGGCATGTATACATTTAATAGAAAAGATTTAATAGAACAAAATAAGTCTTTTCAAATACAAAAATAATATCATAGCATAATATACATTAAAACAAGCATTCGGCTCCAAAAGTCTTTCCATGCATTTATTTTTTTATTAAAACGAAAATACTTTAAGCCTTATACTTAAAATACTGCTGTATATAACAAGATAAACATAAAAAAACATCTCTGTGCCTCATTAACCATATGAAATTCAGATTTTTGGGAATGAGTAACCAGAACGTCAACTCACAGTGAAACATATAAAGAGAAAAATAAAAAATAAATTCCATTACAATGTAACAACATAAAAATAAAAAAAAAGCCTAAATAAACATCTTGTGCCTCATTTTCCATAAGAAATTCAGATTTTTGGGCATGAGTGTGATAGTAACCAGATAATCAACTCGCAATGAAACATATCAAGGGAAATATAATTAGGAAATTCCATTACAATGTCTATTATAAACAATATAGCTGATGTAAGAGTGTGTGTGTATGTCTGTCTGAAGTTTCAGCTCTTTCTTCCAGTAGCACCAGGGGTAGAGAGGGATCTGCAGTCAGCACCTCTTCTGGAACAAACCACAGAGAGAGGATAAGAATCGTCCTTCTACATACGCCCCCCCCCGCCAGTGTGGGTCTGTGTCAGTACTGTAGGTGTACTGTCTTCAGTGTGTCAGTATACAATCTACATCTTCTATGTGTCAGTATATAATCTACATCTTCTGTGTCAGTTTATAATCTACATCTTTTGTGTCAGTAAAAAATCTATATCTTCTGTGTGTCAGTATATAATCTACGTCTTCTGTGTGTCAGTATATAATCTGTTTTCTGTGTGTCAGTATAGTCTACGTCTTCCGTGTGTCAGTATATAATCTACTCTACTGTACATCTTCTGTCTGTCAGTATATATAGTTTATGTCTTCCATGTGTCAGTATATAATCCAAGTCTTCTGTGTGTCAGTATATAATCCAAGCCTTCTGTGTGTCAGTATATAATCCAAGTCTTCTGTGTGTCAGTATATAATCCAAGCCTTCTGTGTGTCAGTATATAATCTAAATCTTCTGTGTCAGTATATGCTACATCTTCCGTGTCAGTATATAATCTAAGTCTTCTGTGTGTCAGTATATAATCCATGTCTTCTGAGTGTCAGTATATAATCTAAATCTTGTGTCAGCATATGCTACGTTTTCTGTATCAGTATATAATCCAAGTCTGTGTGTCAGTATATAATCTAAGTCTTCTGTGTGTCAGTATATGCTACGTCTTCTGTGTGTCAGTATATAATCCAAGTCGTCTGTGTGTCAGTATATAATCCATGTCTTCTGAGTGTCAGTATATAATCTAAGTCTTCTGTGTGTCAGTATATGCTACGTCTTCTGTGTGTCAGTATATAATCCAAGTCGTCTGTGTGTCAGTATATAATCCATGTCTTCTGAGTGTCAGTATATAATCTAAATCTTGTGCGTCAGCATATGATACGTTTTCTGTGTCAGTATATAATCCAAGTCTTCTGTGTGTCAGTATATAATCTAAGTCTTCTGTGTGTCAGTATATGCTGTCTTCTGTGTGTCAGTATATAATCCAAGTCTTCTGTGTGTCAGTATATAATCCATGTCTTCTGTGTGTCAGTATATAATCCAAGTCTTCTGTGTCAGTATATAATCCAAGTCTTCTGTGTGTCAGTATATAATCCAAGTCTTCTGTGTCAGTATATGCTATGTCTTTTGTGTGTCAGTATATAATCCAAGTCTTCTGTGTCAGTATATAATCTACGTCTTCAGTGTGTCAGTATGTATGCAGCAGGGGTGTCATTTTGACTGGCTGCAGGTCTAATACGGTCGCTTCACCAGTACCTCTCTGGCTGAGCCTGTTTCCAAGGAAACTTGGTTGACTGTAGCTGTGGCAGCACCAGCCCAGGTGTCGTAACTCATCTGATGTCCCGCTGGCAGTGGTTGGGCCGTGCCCCAAACTGGTGCCGGTACTACCAAACCCGCTGTGCCCATATGGACCATCAGTGGGTCGTAAGGGTTGAAGCTGCCTCCAGAAATCCCTTCAGGGCCCACTTCTGCTCCATGATAAGCCAGCATGGGGTAGCCGTGATACCCGCCACCCAGATACCCGCCTCTGAACACCGGTGGTAGAATCTCTACCATATAGATGGGATCAGTCTGCGGGTGGCCATAGCCCACCAAGGGCTGGGGATCAGAGCAGGGTACAGAGTTCACATGGTTGTGGTCGAAGCGGAACTGTCGGTTCTCATAGTTCCAAGGGTCTACACCAGCCAGTTCCTTGTGTGACAGTGCTGTCTCCAGCTGGTCAGTAGGGGCCAGCACAGTGGCGATAGGCTGGCCCATCGTCTCATCGCTCCGAGAACCCTTAGGAGGTGGTTTCCACTTCACATCCCACCTGTTATTGGCCCTCGCAACCGGTGCCCCGCCACCGCTGTCTGGGCCGGCCGGGGTGGCAGGCTGGGGCTGGGCCAGGGGCCTCTCCTTCAGCATGGCAGGGCCCGAGCTGGCTGGGCTGGAGCTGGGCTGACCTGAGGGGCTCCTAGAGGACTGGGCCCGGGCTGAGGACGCCTCAGTGAGTTTGGCTGAGCGGAGATCCGAGAGGTGCTGGGGGAAGGCGTTTATAGTCCGGGTGGGTATGGACGCTAGGGTTGTGTCAGGGTTACTTGTGGTCCTGGAGGGCCTGGTTGTCGGCTCGCTGGACTGTCCAGGTGGTTGTTCCGAGGCTTTGCCGTTAGAATGCCTGTGCTGCTCAGAGGGCGGCGGGTGTGCGGAAGCCTGCCTACTTGCTTTAGAGGGGGAGCAGGAGTCATGTCGCGGTCTCTTGTTTGAACTGGGACGGTTTGTGTGCGAGTGTTTCGTCTCGCTGTCCTCCAAGTCTTCGTGACGCCTCTTGACTGTGTCTCTGCCCTCTGTGAAGAGATATACAAAGAGTATTCAGCATTCAAATCCCTGTGATGGGGGACCGAAGCCAAGGAAAAATACCTCAGTAACAAGAGTATGATGTCTCAGGATGCAAAAGCTTTACTTGTGCATATACGTGAGAATCAACTCAACTCAATGGTGTTACAATACGTACATGTATCCTCCAAAAGGTAGGACAAGCAAAAGTCATGATTAGCAGAAATATGTGAAAGATGAGTACTGTAATCATGAGTGACACTAGAATACTGTAAGTAGGCAATTGTAGCAGGCAAGGGGCTGTCTGGGGAGCTAATTACTACAAGCCATTTACACCTCCTAACAATGACTAGGCCCTGCTAATCTGCGCCATTTGCTTGGGGGCTCAGCAACAAAAGCCCAGTTCAAAGGAGTTCACAACCCCTAGGCATGGCAGACATTGCAGGAGCTATTGAGCTGGGGTGATGCTTGAGTGGCTTGAGTCTTGAGTGATCACATTCTCCTGTGGTGGATAAGAGCAATCTACAGTGCCAGTGAAAAGCATTCAACCCCCCTTTGACTTTTTCACATTTCATAGTTCCATGTAATCAAAATGGATTTGAGTTTTGTCACTGATAAACAGAAAGTACTCACTTTAATGTCAAAGTGAAAATACAATCTACATCTAATTAGAAAAAAACCGCCAGGTGCAGTTAAATCTGATGAGATTAAAATAAAAACTTTTTGGCATCGACAATAAGCGCTGTTGAGCACATCAATGCCAAGAACACCATCCCTTACCAAGAACACCATCCCTTACCAAGAACACCATCCCTTACTATCATGTTTCTCAATCCAAAACTCTCAGGATGCTATGACATTATTCAAGTTTATTCATGCATGGAGAGAAGGTTCTTTGCTTAAAGACACTGCCCCCTACTGTTCAGTCACATTAACAGTCTAGCCATGCATTGAGTTACAGTATCTGTAACATTCTACAAGCTTGAAAAATATTAAAGTAAGGTATGCATTAAGGTGGGCGTGGTTTTGATGAGTAATTAGTTGATTATTAGTTAATTAGTAATTAGTTAATTATGCATGAGTTTGATTTTGAGGGATAGGTCATTTTGACTAAAAAGTACTTCTAACTTTAGTAGCTGACAACTCACTTGTGTCGTATTGTCTGGTTATGCTGTTGAGATATCACTGAGTAAACGTATTAACACCACATGACATCATTCTATACGTAATTAAAGTATTCTTGAGCTCACGTACAACAACACAGAAGGTTGATGTTGCATTATCCCAACGCATGTGAATATCTTGTGTTGTGTGTGTGTGTATGTGTGTGAGTGAGGCCCATAAAAGCGTCCTGACCTCCATTTACTCCCAGGTCTCTACACACCCTGATGTAACCCGGATCCTCTAGACTCAGCAGATACATTTTAAATACTAGATGTGTTTTTTCCTACTGATATTGAACTATTGAAGAATAATTGTTTCTTTCCTACTGTTATTGAATTATTGAATGATAATTACCTTTTACTTACTATTATTGAACTATTGAGTGATATTTTTCTGATAAAGGATATTTTGGCTATATAGTCTGCTTGTACTAGCACAAAGCTAATAAAAGCTAATTTAGTTATAACTTAATAAAAGTTGATAACCTAGTTAAAGAGATATGGCTGTTATACTGCGACATAGAATGCTATATTGCTACAGACACCCCTGCGCTGAAAGTTGACTCCTCCTGCTGAACTTGAAACTTATTTCTTAGAAAGACAGATGCAGTGGTTAGGTTGTGGTGGAAAACGGTTTTGGCAGTGTTGTGGGCATGCTTTGAACCCACCTACAGTAATAAAGATGTATTAACCTGCCTTGTCTCATCACACTGACATATTGGACCGATCCATTCTCAGATTACTGGAAATGTACTGCTTGTTTGTACAACCTGACACCAGCAGTTCTTGTCTGGACTTAGATCAGAACTCCACCTAGGGTTTATTTATCGCGCCATTCATATTGTCCAATCATAATGTGGCCTTTCTTCATCATTAAATGCTATATTAAAGTGTGATTGTACTTGATTGACCCCAGTTGCAGGCAACCATCTGGGATGAAGTGTCGTTGATGATCTGTCAATAAACGCAGTTTCAACTGGCATTTCTGTTGTCCATCTGTTTCATTGGCAAAGTATCAAGACTTCTACAGCAGCAATTGACTTAACTCTGCATGAGGGGTCATTCAATCAGATATATAACCATGTGATACAATCAAGGTTTTGTTCCTGTTGGGATGTTCTCATAGACAGAGAAACATTATTGCGTTCAGTTTCATTGCAATCTATACACCATTTTTGACCCATTACATTATAGAGCTTTCATTGTGCTTTGAATAATTAAACGGCTACTGATGAGAGGTCAGTGGAGACCCAGGAGTTCTCGTCTTCACCCTGGCGCTCACCAAGGGAGGGTTGGAACACAAAGACCTGTCTTTAACTAGTTTCCAGTCCTTCAGCAGTGCGCCGCGGGCAATCAGTTGTCCTGCCTGACAGCGCCAAAATTGAGGTGGAAATTTGCCGAAATACGAGACTTGGTGAAAAGAGAATAAATATACTGCAGTCTACAAGAGACCTGGGATTTGGGAGAAGATTCATCTTCCGGCAGGACAATGACCCAAAACATACAGCCAAAGCTACACTGGAGTGGCTATTCAATCCAATTGGGAATCTGTGGCAAGACTTGCACCCATCCAACTAGATGGAGCTTAAGCAATTTTGCAAAGAATGGGTGACAATTATTGCTGTAAAGTTTAAAGATTGCACATGTATATGCTTGCTGGAATCAAGTTAATCAATAACATTTTTGTTCTTTTAATTAGGCCTAGTTGTTTTCTATCTGTGACTCAATGCACTGTACACATCATGCCCTGAGAAATAAGTGGCCTTGACGAAATACATACAGTAGCCACCATCTGCTTTTGATAACTGCTGTCCAGCTCTGACACCTGTTTGTGCTTCTGTATGAATGTAATCTCAAGGGGAGGAACTCTTTTTTTGCATTCACTCTGAATGCGCCATTGTCTCTCCCCTTGCAAGTAAAATAAAGACAGTTTTATACCAGAAGCCACAAAGAGTTTTCATTTACGTCCAGATGTGCAGATCTGCCCAAACAGACTTACAGCTATAATTGCAATAAGTATTAACTCTATTAATACTTATGGAATCAATTATTTTCTGTTTTTTATTTGTAATTAAATTAGGACAAATTATTTTTTTTTCCATTTTAGAATACCTTGTGTTTATCAGAAGAAATTAAAAAGTCCAAGGGGGTGAATATCTTTTATAGGCCCTGTATGTTATGGGTGTAGGGTTAACACCAACTCCACAATGCTGTTGATTCCTATCAAACAAATGGCCCTTTCTCTTTGTATCCTCAAACTGGTCAGTGATTGGTTGAAAGAGATTTACATATTATGATTACATTGGTCAACAGATGTGTGAGACGGGGTCTCAACCTCATTTAGAGTAAAAACAGAATTGTAATGTTTGAACACAAACCTACTTTGACTTTTGGCCGATACTACTGTTATCGTGCTTGGAAACCTTCCCCCCTGCAGTGGTTGATTAAAAACTAGTTAATGCATTTGAGAATTAAGGCCACTGGTTTCTTGTTAGTCAGTATGATGGACGAGCCCATCAAAGGGGGGATTATGTCGTGGAAATTAGTAGAGTTTAGAGGTGTGTTAGGCCGTAAGGTCAAGTTGGGTCATCTGGGGAGAGCTCCCCAGAGTGAGCTCCCCACTTCAGAGAGTTCTAGTCAGGAATTTTCCACTTCATAGTACTGCATGTCTCAACAACAAAGATTTATATCTACTTACACAAGTTCCAAGAAAGCCATTAGCCACAGCACACACTGTGTTTGAGGTTAGGATATAAAGGTGATGATGAGCTCAGTTGGGCTGGGGCTGTACATCAGATTTGTGAAGCTGTGTTGAGTGTGTATCAGTAATAAAATACCCGTAAAGGCTGATCGACTAGAGTCTCCTGTGAAGTTTTGTACTATCAGAAATTACCAACATTGTGAGCTATTTGTAAACAACAGTACTCAGCGCACTGTTAGACAGGCCAGACAGTTACCCCATAGCTGTAATAAAGCGGAAGCTGTCCTGAATCTGGTGCTACTCTGTCAGACAGGAGGGGACACCACAGGACTGTAAATAATTTCCTTCCTGAACTGACCCAACTAGATAGCCCACTACAAACCATATGACCTTATTTCAGTTAAGGTGCATTCACTGATTTTATGCATATTGTCAAAACTAATTAAAACCACTTGATATCAGATTGTTTCATTGAGCCATCGCATCCTAATAGCGTCCTACTTCAATGACTCACCCCTATCGGTCACCTGGCTGTTGTTATTCCAGCATTTCTGCCTGTGTTGTCAATTGCCTGTGTTGTCTGCTGACCCGTGCCTTTGCCCCGCCCACTGTGCCTTATATGGCTCTGGCTGCTTGTTTCAGCAGTTGCATGAGTCCCTTACTGCTATCTCGTGGTAAAATAAAATAAATGAATGCAGCTTTAAGATTCCATCTTATCTTTGTTAGGAATGGGGGACTTAGAATCAGACCTAGGTTGAAATACAGTTTGAAATTCTTTCAATTACTTAATTGTTTGCTTGAGTCCGCCTGATGCGCCACGTGTGCTCTTTTATGAACAGCCCATTGGTTCTATTGTGCCAGGACAAAAACGATCAATTACTATCAAGTAATTGAAATGATTTCAAATAGTACTTTGACCCAGGTTTGATGAGAGGACCATCCGCCACCAATGCATACTTTCTATAAATGCTTGCTGAACAGAGAGGAACTTTGAGAAAGCTTTGACTAGCAGCTTCACAGTTCTGAGGAATGGCTTCCTCAACTCCTCATGGACTTCACCTACCATGGTGGGAGCTCAGCGGACTCTCCTCCACCTCCTGTTTGACCGCCACTGTGAACACAAACAACCAACCCGCTCAGTACTCAAGACACATTGTGGTCAAGGTCATACATGCAAACTACTATTTTGACTACAGAGAAAGCCAAAGTTGTACCAGGCTCTGGTTTGCTGGTCACGCGGGTCAGGAGTTCCGGCTGGTTCTGTTGCGTGCGGATCTCCTGCAGTCTGGACACAGCTGAGGGGAGGTGGTGGGGGGAACATAGTCAAGGGCAGGTTAAAGCGGTGTTCCACTACTATCAAAGGCTTCCCTAACCGCTCGCAGGCCTAGCGCCGTGTCTATGTTGGTATATAGGGCTGTGATGTCCACCGAGAACAGGAAGGAGCTGAGAGGGACTCTAATGGCGCGCAAGAGCTCCACGAAGGCGTACGTGTCCTTAACATAACTGGCGTGCTTCTGTGACAGAGGATTGAGGTAGTGGTCTAGGTACTCCGCTATATTGTACGACTCGCTCCCACAGTCACTCACTATAGGCCTACCGCATGGGACCTGATGTGGGATGGTCCACTTGTCGGGGGCTTTGTGAATTTTCGGGAGGAGATATAGAACGCGAGGGCGTGGCTCGTCTGGGCCCCACAGATAGTCTCTCTGTCTAGCACTAAGGAAGCCGTCCGCGAGGAGCTGTGTTACGATCTGACGGATGCGCGCCTGGCTCTCTGCCTGCATAGAGTGATCGAGGGGGGCATAATGGAGGGAATTAGACAGCTGCCTGTCTGCCTCTAACACGTACTGTACCCTGTCCATAATGACAATCTGGGACCCTTTGTCTGCCGGTTTTATGACCAGCGTGTTGTTACTGCTGAGACTTTTAAGGGCCTGGCGATGTTCTGTGGACAGGTTTTGCACCTGTGCAGGCCTAGGCCTGTAGCTGGTCAAGGCCTCTAAGTCCTCCCTGATGACCTCTCTAACCCAGGGGGAGGCCCTCTCTAACTCTGGCTCCCACCTCGAAGGTGCTGTCAAGGGGGTGTAAGGAAAGTCAGTATCGAAGGCGAAATGGTCAAGCAGTTTTAATCTGCGATGGTAAACGTGGAGGTCCCTGCGGAGCTGGTCGCGGTCCAGCTGTCCAGGAGTGGGGATGAATGTTAGCCCTCTCTCTAGGACCTCACTCTCAAGTTCCGTCAGGCGGTAGGATAGAGACAAGTTCATTACATTAGATGGGTGGGGAGGTGTAGGTGTACACTCAACGTTTCGACCGTCGAGGTCTTCATCAGAGGAAGCATGGGGTGACAGTGGCAGGTTGAGTTCCTATATGGGAGTCAAGTAGGCGTGGTCTCTCCCAAAGGTAAACAATTAAACTTTGACCCCCATGATGATGTCATCTCCAAAACAAACACACAGGTGACCCCTACTGGTCAGAAAGTTTATAACAGTCTTAGGAGACTTCAAAAAAAAGGCCCACCAATGTCATTAACCGATGCTTATAAAATAAAGGATTCTTAATAGAATAGGTTCAACCTCAGTGACTAGGCACTGGCTGGGTTAGGTTTGGAGATAGGCTCAAGCACAGAGTGCTGAGGTGTGCACGGGCTGCACGCCACTGAGCTGGTGAACCTAATCTAGAATAAAAAAATGAGATAAACATAAAACACCAAGGACAAAGACAATACACCAAAGACAAGGACAAGGACCAAACAACCCATACCCCACCCAGGGTTCCAGAGGAGGCCACCAGAGGACGCCAGAATGGTAGGTGGCTTATGTTGTCCCCAGGGGCTTCGTGGAGCTTATAGTTCCCTCAAGGGGTAGTGGATGTGCTAAGGGGCCTAAGAGGGAGGGACAGGCAAGGGGTTAGTGCACAAAGGGAGGGAAGACACGGGGGGGTAGGATTTAGGGTTAGGTAGGGAGGGAGGAGTGATTAGGTTTAGATGACGGAGTGGGAGACCTTAGGGTAAGGATTCAGGGTGGGGGAGGGGGTAGTGAAGGAGGCTGAAGGCCAAGAACCCGGGTCTGGAGGTGGGCAACACACTAGTGACCACTGTAAGAGGGGAGGAGAGAGAGACAGCGCGTCCAAATTAACCCAAGGGGGATGAGGGCAGGGGGCCCATTATGAAAAGACCTGGGCCGGATGGAGAGTCCCCACACTGAAAGATATTAAAATCATTTTAATGAGTGCAAAAAGGAGCTATCACAATAGCTTTAAAGTGCTTGAAGTCACACAGGTAAAAATCGCACTGCACACCACACACAATAGGAATAAATAAATAAATATAAGTGCTGTTGTCACTAACAGAGGGGGACCTCATCTCAGACGCCCAGATTTTTTTATTTGTTATTGAGTGTAGGGGGTTATTTATTCTAAAGGGGCGCATAGGCTTGGGCAATTTAGGAACGCGCACTAATCTTTAAACTCCCCAGGTATAAAAGAATGGAGAAGCGCAGCCATAAAAAGTAAGTGCTATCAGGAGGGGCCTCGACATTATCCCATTGCAGGTATCTACACAGAGGGGGCCAGTGACCAGGGAGGTTTCAAGATGGCTACACCCTAAGGTAAGTGCTTCCCACTTATGCTAAACCATAAAATGGCTAACATAAGGTAACAGTGTTGTTTTTCAGTTTCCCACAGGCATACCACTGGACCCGCTGGAGGAGGCGCCTGGACTTAGAAGAGGAGTAATCATGAGGTAAGTCATACATCACACACACAAAATAGAAAATAAGGTTACAGTCATACTGTAGTACCAAAATCATAATAATACAATGTCAAGTGGTTCACACAGCATGCAGAGTAATTAAGTGCTTGAGGAGGGAGGGTTAAGTGCTTAAAGTTGAGGTACACTCCACACTGACTCAATATTTTCTCTCCTTCTTCACCATAGGCGGCCACAGTCCAGAAACTGGTTCAAAGTCCATGGGAGGGTATGCTAAAAGAGCACTCAAAGTCCTTTCAAAGGCTCAGTGGGGGATGTCGAGGAGTAAAATGTCATTAAAATCACATATACATCCACATACAACAATGATATCACAATACAATCATGAGAAAACAGAGGCTACATCTTCTCCAGACCAAACAAGACATTAAATGTGCAAATACGCAACGATTTAAAACGGTCACTAGATGGCGCCAGAGGATTGGTTTTTAGAATTTCTCATTGAGACCCTGGGGATCTATGGTTTTGAGCAGCCTCATCCACGATCGCTCCCTGCTCTGTCTCTGTCTGGTGGTCCAGGCCTGGTTGGACTCTACACCCTCCATGATGAGGTTTTGTGAACCATGGTCAGAGAAGTGCGAGTACAGGACAGTGGAGCGGTCCCCTTTAGCTATGAGGCGCAGATGTTGTTTGAGGCGGTCTGATAATCTGTTCCTGGTCTCTCCTACATAGAGCTTGTGGCAGAGGACGCAGCGGATAACATAGACGGCGTTGCTGGAGGAGGGAGATAGATTATGCCAGACTGGTACTCCTAGGCCCGTGTGTACGTTTTTGATGTACTTTGTAACCCTGAAGTGTTCAGTAGGGGGGGCCCGTTTCTCCTGACGAATCAGGTTGGAATGTACCAATATATCTCCTAGGTTTTTGTTTCTCCTGAAGGCCGAGATCACTCTGAAGTGTTGGAGGGGCTCTAGCTGTTCCTGCGCTCTCTGAAAATTGGACTTCAAGAGGGAATGAAATCCAGACATGGAACAGCTGAACGTCGACACCAGAGGAACTATGCTTCGCTCGTCTAAGACTGTAACATATCTGCCCTCACTCTCAAAGATGTGCTTCACATCCGCCTGGATGTCCCTCAGGAAGCGCTTCGAGTAGCCCCTGGGACGGAGAGCCCTAAACAGAATCCCCGCCGCCAACTGAACGTCGCTAGGGTCTGTGCAGATCCTGTAAAATCTGATTAACTGGGACTTTATAAGGCCTTTGTAAGTGTGTTTGGGATGATAACTCGCCTTGTGTAAGAGTGCGTGGCGGTCAGTGTCCTTAAAATAAACCCTGGTCCCTAGTCCCTTAGTCTCGCCCTGGGCGGCAGTGAAGAAAACCTGCGTGTCTAAAAACTCTATCTTATCCATCTGCATGTTATGCGTGATCTTGATGGCTGTGTGGTGGTTGTCTAAGACAGACAGGAAGCTCTCAAACTCCTGAACGGAGTGTGTCCACAGACCAAAGATGTCGTCAAGATATCTAAGATAGAGCAGGGGTAAACAACTACACTTCTTGAAGGCGCTCTCCTCCCACTGGCACATGTAAATGTTAGCCAGTGCGGGGGCGAATTTTTTGCCCATGGCGGTGCCGTGGATCTGCAGGTAGTGTTTACCATTAAAAACAAAGTCGTTCCTCGTCAGGCTTATCTCCAACAGGTCTAAGAGGGCCGCGTCAGGACGTAGGGGGTCCGGGTATCTATCAAAGGCTTCCCTAACCGCTCGCAGGCCTAGCGCCGTGTCTATGTTGGTATATAGGGCTGTGATGTCCACCGAGAACAGGAAGGAGCTGAGAGGGACTCTAATGGCGCGCAAGAGCTCCACGAAGGCGTACGTGTCCTTAACATAACTGGCGTGCTTCTGTGACAGAGGATTGAGGTAGTGGTCTAGGTACTCCGCTATATTGTACGACTCGCTCCCACAGTCACTCACTATAGGCCTACCGCATGGGACCTGATGTGGGATGGTCCACTTGTCGGGGGCTTTGTGAATTTTCGGGAGGAGATATAGAACGCGAGGGCGTGGCTCGTCTGGGCCCCACAGATAGTCTCTCTGTCTAGCACTAAGGAAGCCGTCCGCGAGGAGCTGTGTTACGATCTGACGGATGCGCGCCTGGCTCTCTGCCTGCATAGAGTGATCGAGGGGGGCATAATGGAGGGAATTAGACAGCTGCCTGTCTGCCTCTAACACGTACTGTACCCTGTCCATAATGACAATCTGGGACCCTTTGTCTGCCGGTTTTATGACCAGCGTGTTGTTACTGCTGAGACTTTTAAGGGCCTGGCGATGTTCTGTGGACAGGTTTTGCACCTGTGCAGGCCTAGGCCTGTAGCTGGTCAAGGCCTCTAAGTCCTCCCTGATGACCTCTCTAACCCAGGGGGAGGCCCTCTCTAACTCTGGCTCCCACCTCGAAGGTGCTGTCAAGGGGGTGTAAGGAAAGTCAGTATCGAAGGCGAAATGGCCAAGCAGTTTTAATCTGCGATGGTAAACGTGGAGGTCCCTGCGGAGCTGGTCGCGGTCCAGCTGTCCAGGAGTGGGGATGAATGTTAGCCCTCTCTCTAGGACCTCACTCTCAAGTTCCGTCAGGCGGTAGGATAGAGACAAGTTCATTACATTAGATGGGTGGGGAGGTGTAGGTGTACACTCAACGTTTCGACCGTCGAGGTCTTCATCAGAGGAAGCATGGGGTGACAGTGGCAGGTTGAGTTCCTATATGGGAGTCAAGTAGGCGTGGTCTCTCCCAAAGGTAAACAATTAAACTTTGACCCCCATGATGATGTCATCTCCAGAACAAACACACAGGTGACCCCTACTGGTCAGAAAGTTTATAACAGTCTTAGGAGACTTCAAAAAAAAGGCCCACCAATGTCATTAACCGATGCTTATAAAATAAAGGATTCTTAATAGAATAGGTTCAACCTCAGTGACTAGGCACTGGCTGGGTTAGGTTTGGAGATAGGCTCAAGCACAGAGTGCTGAGGTGTGCACGGGCTGCACGCCACTGAGCTGGTGAACCTAATCTAGAATAAAAAAATGAGATAAACATAAAACACCAAGGACAAAGACAATACACCAAAGACAAGGACAAGGACCAAACAACCCATACCCCACCCAGGGTTCCAGAGGAGGCCACCAGAGGACGCCAGAATGGTAGGTGGCTTATGTTGTCCCCAGGGGCTTCGTGGAGCTTATAGTTCCCTCAAGGGGTAGTGGATGTGCTAAGGGGCCTAAGAGGGAGGGACAGGCAAGGGGTTAGTGCACAAAGGGAGGGAAGACACGGGGGGGTAGGATTTAGGGTTAGGTAGGGAGGGAGGAGTGATTAGGTTTAGATGACGGAGTGGGAGACCTTAGGGTAAGGATTCAGGGTGGGGGAGGGGGTAGTGAAGGAGGCTGAAGGCCAAGAACCCGGGTCTGGAGGTGGGCAACACACTAGTGACCACTGTAAGAGGGGAGGAGAGAGAGACAGCGCGTCCAAATTAACCCAAGGGGGATGAGGGCAGGGGGCCCATTATGAAAAGACCTGGGCCGGATGGAGAGTCCCCACACTGAAAGATATTAAAATCATTTTAATGAGTGCAAAAAGGAGCTATCACAATAGCTTTAAAGTGCTTGAAGTCACACAGGTAAAAATCGCACTGCACACCACACACAATAGGAATAAATAAATAAATATAAGTGCTGTTGTCACTAACAGAGGGGGACCTCATCTCAGACGCCCAGATTTTTTTATTTGTTATTGAGTGTAGGGGGTTATTTATTCTAAAGGGGCGCATAGGCTTGGGCAATTTAGGAACGCGCACTAATCTTTAAACTCCCCAGGTATAAAAGAATGGAGAAGCGCAGCCATAAAAAGTAAGTGCTATCAGGAGGGGCCTCGACATTATCCCATTGCAGGTATCTACACAGAGGGGGCCAGTGACCAGGGAGGTTTCAAGATGGCTACACCCTAAGGTAAGTGCTTCCCACTTATGCTAAACCATAAAATGGCTAACATAAGGTAACAGTGTTGTTTTTCAGTTTCCCACAGGCATACCACTGGACCCGCTGGAGGAGGCGCCTGGACTTAGAAGAGGAGTAATCATGAGGTAAGTCATACATCACACACACAAAATAGAAAATAAGGTTACAGTCATACTGTAGTACCAAAATCATAATAATACAATGTCAAGTGGTTCACACAGCATGCAGAGTAATTAAGTGCTTGAGGAGGGAGGGTTAAGTGCTTAAAGTTGAGGTACACTCCACACTGACTCAATATTTTCTCTCCTTCTTCACCATAGGCGGCCACAGTCCAGAAACTGGTTCAAAGTCCATGGGAGGGTATGCTAAAAGAGCACTCAAAGTCCTTTCAAAGGCTCAGTGGGGGATGTCGAGGAGTAAAATGTCATTAAAATCACATATACATCCACATACAACAATGATATCACAATACAATCATGAGAAAACAGAGGCTACATCTTCTCCAGACCAAACAAGACATTAAATGTGCAAATACGCAACGATTTAAAACGGTCACTAGATGGCGCCAGAGGATTGGTTTTTAGAATTTCTCATTGAGACCCTGGGGATCTATGGTTTTGAGCAGCCTCATCCACGATCGCTCCCTGCTCTGTCTCTGTCTGGTGGTCCAGGCCTGGTTGGACTCTACACCCTCCATGATGAGGTTTTGTGAACCATGGTCAGAGAAGTGCGAGTACAGGACAGTGGAGCGGTCCCCTTTAGCTATGAGGCGCAGATGTTGTTTGAGGCGGTCTGATAATCTGTTCCTGGTCTCTCCTACATAGAGCTTGTGGCAGAGGACGCAGCGGATAACATAGACGGCGTTGCTGGAGGAGGGAGATAGATTATGCCAGACTGGTACTCCTAGGCCCGTGTGTACGTTTTTGATGTACTTTGTAACCCTGAAGTGTTCAGTAGGGGGGGCCCGTTTCTCCTGACGAATCAGGTTGGAATGTACCAATATATCTCCTAGGTTTTTGTTTCTCCTGAAGGCCGAGATCACTCTGAAGTGTTGGAGGGGCTCTAGCTGTTCCTGCGCTCTCTGAAAATTGGACTTCAAGAGGGAATGAAATCCAGACATGGAACAGCTGAACGTCGACACCAGAGGAACTATGCTTCGCTCGTCTAAGACTGTAACATATCTGCCCTCACTCTCAAAGATGTGCTTCACATCCGCCTGGATGTCCCTCAGGAAGCGCTTCGAGTAGCCCCTGGGACGGAGAGCCCTAAACAGAATCCCCGCCGCCAACTGAACGTCGCTAGGGTCTGTGCAGATCCTGTAAAATCTGATTAACTGGGACTTTATAAGGCCTTTGTAAGTGTGTTTGGGATGATAACTCGCCTTGTGTAAGAGTGCGTGGCGGTCAGTGTCCTTAAAATAAACCCTGGTCCCTAGTCCCTTAGTCTCGCCCTGGGCGGCAGTGAAGAAAACCTGCGTGTCTAAAAACTCTATCTTATCCATCTGCATGTTATGCGTGATCTTGATGGCTGTGTGGTGGTTGTCTAAGACAGACAGGAAGCTCTCAAACTCCTGAACGGAGTGTGTCCACAGACCAAAGATGTCGTCAAGATATCTAAGATAGAGCAGGGGTAAACAACTACACTTCTTGAAGGCGCTCTCCTCCCACTGGCACATGTAAATGTTAGCCAGTGCGGGGGCGAATTTTTTGCCCATGGCGGTGCCGTGGATCTGCAGGTAGTGTTTACCATTAAAAACAAAGTCGTTCCTCGTCAGGCTTATCTCCAACAGGTCTAAGAGGGCCGCGTCAGGACGTAGGGGGTCCGGGTATCTATCAAAGGCTTCCCTAACCGCTCGCAGGCCTAGCGCCGTGTCTATGTTGGTATATAGGGCTGTGATGTCCACCGAGAACAGGAAGGAGCTGAGAGGGACTCTTATGGCGCGCAAGAGCTCCACGAAGGCGTACGTGTCCTTAACATAACTGGCGTGCTTCTGTGACAGAGGATTGAGGTAGTGGTCTAGGTACTCCGCTATATTGTACGACTCGCTCCCACAGTCACTCACTATAGGCCTACCGCATGGGACCTGATGTGGGATGGTCCACTTGTCGGGGGCTTTGTGAATTTTCGGGAGGAGATATAGAACGCGAGGGCGTGGCTCGTCTGGGCCCCACAGATAGTCTCTCTGTCTAGCACTAAGGAAGCCGTCCGCGAGGAGCTGTGTTACGATCTGACGGATGCGCGCCTGGCTCTCTGCCTGCATAGAGTGATCGAGGGGGGCATAATGGAGGGAATTAGACAGCTGCCTGTCCGCCTCTAACACGTACTGTACCCTGTCCATAATGACAATCTGGGACCCTTTGTCTGCCGGTTTTATGACCAGCGTGTTGTTACTGCTGAGACTTTTAAGGGCCTGGCGATGTTCTGTGGACAGGTTTTGCACCTGTGCAGGCCTAGGCCTGTAGCTGGTCAAGGCCTCTAAGTCCTCCCTGATGACCTCTCTAACCCAGGGGGAGGCCCTCTCTAACTCTGGCTCCCACCTCGAAGGTGCTGTCAAGGGGGTGTAAGGAAAGTCAGTATCGAAGGCGAAATGGTCAAGCAGTTTTAATCTGCGATGGTAAACGTGGAGGTCCCTGCGGAGCTGGTCGCGGTCCAGCTGTCCAGGAGTGGGGATGAATGTTAGCCCTCTCTCTAGGACCTCACTCTCAAGTTCCGTCAGGCGGTAGGATAGAGACAAGTTCATTACATTAGATGGGTGGGGAGGTGTAGGTGTACACTCAACGTTTCGACCGTCGAGGTCTTCATCAGAGGAAGCATGGGGTGACAGTGGCAGGTTGAGTTCCTATATGGGAGTCAAGTAGGCGTGGTCTCTCCCAAAGGTAAACAATTAAACTTTGACCCCCATGATGATGTCATCTCCAAAACAAACACACAGGTGACCCCTACTGGTCAGAAAGTTTATAACAGTCTTAGGAGACTTCAAAAAAAAGGCCCACCAATGTCATTAACCGATGCTTATAAAATAAAGGATTCTTAATAGAATAGGTTCAACCTCAGTGACTAGGCACTGGCTGGGTTAGGTTTGGAGATAGGCTCAAGCACAGAGTGCTGAGGTGTGCACGGGCTGCACGCCACTGAGCTGGTGAACCTAATCTAGAATAAAAAAATGAGATAAACATAAAACACCAAGGACAAAGACAATACACCAAAGACAAGGACAAGGACCAAACAACCCATACCCCACCCAGGGTTCCAGAGGAGGCCACCAGAGGACGCCAGAATGGTAGGTGGCTTATGTTGTCCCCAGGGGCTTCGTGGAGCTTATAGTTCCCTCAAGGGGTAGTGGATGTGCTAAGGGGCCTAAGAGGGAGGGACAGGCAAGGGGTTAGTGCACAAAGGGAGGGAAGACACGGGGGGGTAGGATTTAGGGTTAGGTAGGGAGGGAGGAGTGATTAGGTTTAGATGACGGAGTGGGAGACCTTAGGGTAAGGATTCAGGGTGGGGGAGGGGGTAGTGAAGGAGGCTGAAGGCCAAGAACCCGGGTCTGGAGGTGGGCAACACACTAGTGACCACTGTAAGAGGGGAGGAGAGAGAGACAGCGCGTCCAAATTAACCCAAGGGGGATGAGGGCAGGGGGCCCATTATGAAAAGACCTGGGCCGGATGGAGAGTCCCCACACTGAAAGATATTAAAATCATTTTAATGAGTGCAAAAAGGAGCTATCACAATAGCTTTAAAGTGCTTGAAGTCACACAGGTAAAAATCGCACTGCACACCACACACAATAGGAATAAATAAATAAATATAAGTGCTGTTGTCACTAACAGAGGGGGACCTCATCTCAGACGCCCAGATTTTTTTATTTGTTATTGAGTGTAGGGGGTTATTTATTCTAAAGGGGCGCATAGGCTTGGGCAATTTAGGAACGCGCACTAATCTTTAAACTCCCCAGGTATAAAAGAATGGAGAAGCGCAGCCATAAAAAGTAAGTGCTATCAGGAGGGGCCTCGACATTATCCCATTGCAGGTATCTACACAGAGGGGGCCAGTGACCAGGGAGGTTTCAAGATGGCTACACCCTAAGGTAAGTGCTTCCCACTTATGCTAAACCATAAAATGGCTAACATAAGGTAACAGTGTTGTTTTTCAGTTTCCCACAGGCATACCACTGGACCCGCTGGAGGAGGCGCCTGGACTTAGAAGAGGAGTAATCATGAGGTAAGTCATACATCACACACACAAAATAGAAAATAAGGTTACAGTCATACTGTAGTACCAAAATCATAATAATACAATGTCAAGTGGTTCACACAGCATGCAGAGTAATTAAGTGCTTGAGGAGGGAGGGTTAAGTGCTTAAAGTTGAGGTACACTCCACACTGACTCAATATTTTCTCTCCTTCTTCACCATAGGCGGCCACAGTCCAGAAACTGGTTCAAAGTCCATGGGAGGGTATGCTAAAAGAGCACTCAAAGTCCTTTCAAAGGCTCAGTGGGGGATGTCGAGGAGTAAAATGTCATTAAAATCACATATACATCCACATACAACAATGATATCACAATACAATCATGAGAAAACAGAGGCTACATCTTCTCCAGACCAAACAAGACATTAAATGTGCAAATACGCAACGATTTAAAACGGTCACTAGATGGCGCCAGAGGATTGGTTTTTAGAATTTCTCATTGAGACCCTGGGGATCTATGGTTTTGAGCAGCCTCATCCACGATCGCTCCCTGCTCTGTCTCTGTCTGGTGGTCCAGGCCTGGTTGGACTCTACACCCTCCATGATGAGGTTTTGTGAACCATGGTCAGAGAAGTGCGAGTACAGGACAGTGGAGCGGTCCCCTTTAGCTATGAGGCGCAGATGTTGTTTGAGGCGGTCTGATAATCTGTTCCTGGTCTCTCCTACATAGAGCTTGTGGCAGAGGACGCAGCGGATAACATAGACGGCGTTGCTGGAGGAGGGAGATAGATTATGCCAGACTGGTACTCCTAGGCCCGTGTGTACGTTTTTGATGTACTTTGTAACCCTGAAGTGTTCAGTAGGGGGGGCCCGTTTCTCCTGACGAATCAGGTTGGAATGTACCAATATATCTCCTAGGTTTTTGTTTCTCCTGAAGGCCGAGATCACTCTGAAGTGTTGGAGGGGCTCTAGCTCATGATGAGGGCTGGGGTAGGGGAGGGGAGAGAGCCCGTCATGATGATGGCTGAGGGCTGGGGTAGGGGAGGGGAGAGAGCCCGTCATGATGAGGGCTGAGGGCTGGGGTAGGGGAGGGGAGAGAGCCCGTCATGATGATGGCTGAGGGCTGGGGTAGGGGAGGGGAGAGAGCCCGTCATGATGATGGCTGAGGGCTGGGGTAGGGGAGGGGAGAGAGCCCGTCATGATGATGGCTGAGGGCTGGGGTAGGGGAGGGGAGAGAGCCCGTCATGATGAGGGCTGGGGTAGGGGAGGGGAGAGAGCCCGTCATGATGATGGCTGAGGGCTGGGGTAGGGGAGGGGAGAGAGCCCGTCATGATGATGGCTGAGGGCTGGGGTAGGGGAGGGGAGAGAGCCCGTCATGATGAGGGCTGGGGTAGGGGAGGGGAGAGAGCCCGTCATGATGATGGCTGAGGGCTGGGGTAGGGGAGGGGAGAGAGCCCGTCATGATGAGGGCTGAGGGCTGGGGTAGGGGAGGGGAGAGAGCCCGTCATGATGAGGGCTGAGGGCTGGGGTAGGGGAGGGGAGAGAGTCCGTCATGATGAGGGATGAGGGCTGGGGTAGGGGAGGGGAGAGAGCCCGTCATGATGAGGGCTGAGGGCTCGGGTAGGGGAGAGAGCCCGTCATGATGATGGCTGAGGGCTGGGGTAGGGGAGGGGAGAGAGCCCGTCATGATGAGGGCTGAGGGCTGGGGTAGGGGAGGGGAGAGAGCCCGTCATGATCTCCGCCCATGATGAGGGCTGGGGTAGGGGAGGGGAGGGGAGAGAGCCCGTCATGATGAGGGCTGGGGTAGGGGAGGGGAGAGAGCCCGTCATGATGAGGGCTGGGGTAGGGGAGGGGAGAGAGCCCGTCATGATGAGGGCTGGGGTAGGGGAGGGGAGAGAGCCCGTCATGATGAGGGCGGAGTACCGGGGCTGCACACTGCGCATTTGGAAGAAACTTTTTGGTATTAGGCAAGTTCCCATAAACGCAGAGGCCGTTTAGGGTTCGGGTTCAAGTTAGGCTTTGGGTTAGGTTTAGGGTTAAGGTTAGGCTTAGGTATAGGGCTGGGTTAAGGCTAGGTTTAGGGTTGGGGTTAGACCATGGATGTATTAGGGTTAGGGTTAGGGTCTGCTTGCCCAGTTTCGAATTTTAGTTGATGAAAAAGCTATTAAAAAGCGCACTATTCCCAGAAGAGCTTGCCATGTGGGTAACTGATAACATTTCTGTAGCCTACATTAGATTACAATTATAGCCTATTAGATTAGATAGGCAATTAAATATATTTTAGCCGATAATCTAATGGTTTTGGTCTGTGTGTGTGTGTGTGTGTGTGTGTGTGTGTGTGTGTTTTCTGATTGCCTGGACCTCGAATTGATGTTCACACTCCATTATCCGAAGTAACGGAGTCCTAACCTTGGACGCACTTTGACAGACCTGTAGGCTATAGCCTACCCTATACCTGTACTGATCAGACGGGAAACCGGTTCTCTGAACCCTGGTCGGGTTGAATCTGTAATAATACATTCAGAGAGAGATATCATGTCATGCAAAACGAGCCTACGATGAGTCCTGTTTACTTGAGTGTGCATCTATAGACAGAAAGACAAGGAGCCAAGGCTACTCTATTGAGACGCACCCCTCGTCGTGACGTTTGGGATGTGAACCCATCCGCTGCAGTAGTTGCACTTCGTGACAGAAGCTGCAGGGGATCTGATTTGGGTGGTGAAAGGTATCACCACCACCTTAGTTCGAAAATACACGTTTTTAGTGAATGACATCGTCAACCAGCTCGTACAGTTAACCAGCTAGCTTGAGAATTAATGAATTAGAATGAAACGTTTGGCTTCCGTGTCTCTAATGTGAACTAGCCTAGCTAGCTAGCCGGGGAGCTAACCCTAACCCTAACCCTACCTAGGGAGCTACGTTACTGCTGCGTATCTGCAGTCTTTAACGGTCACGTTAGTTAGTTAGCTAAGGTTAGTTAACGCGTTACGCTAATTTGCAATAGGTAAACTTATGAACTTGTCATAGTCTGCTGTTAACTATCTGACGTTAGCTAACCAGCTCAGCTCAGCAGAGACTTGGCAGAACTCAACGCATCAGATCACTAGTGCTAGGGTTAGGGTTAGGTTAGGTTAGGGTTAGGGTTAGGTTAGGGTTAGGTTAGGGTTAGGGTTAGGTTAGGGTTAGGTTAGGGTTAGGTTAGGGTTAGGGTTAGGTTAGGGTTAGGTTAGGTTAACCCTAACCCTAGTTATGAGGGTAAACGAGCTATCATTGCTCTTGACACTTGGTTACAGTTCTCTTGTCTTGTAGGGCATCATGTCACGTCCGTCTCCTAAGCCAGCTAAGGGCCCGTCCAGGCAGTCTGGGGCCGGGCAGGGCAGGGGCAAAGGGCTGAAAGACATTCGCATCGATGAAGAGGTCAAGATTGCTGTCAACATCGCTCTGGAGAGATTCCAATATAGTGAGCAGAAAGGTAAGAGACAGTCATACACTTGTGATCCGTGGTGTTTAATCACAGTGTCTAACTAACCCACCCGTTACATTGGATTTCACAGAAATGGAGTTTCCCTCCTCCTTGTCCAGCACTGAGAGGGCGTTCATTCACCGTGTGGCCCAGTCCCTGGGGTACATATCTAAAAGCAGAGGGTAAGTGTATCCACCCATCTATCCACCCATCTATCCACCCATCTATCCACCCATCTATCCACCCATCTATCCACCCATCTGTTCCGGCGTGCCCAGAGCAGGGTTAGAACCCGGGTCTCCCGCTTGGAGGGAATGTCAGCGCTCCTTTGAGGAGTGAGTTTCACCAGCTACTCCAAGTTTCCCTCAGTTACATAAGCTCTTCAGGATTACCTTGGGCCAGGCTCTGGGACCACAGCTGAGGAAAATGTGTCTTTTGAAGAGGTCATTGTTGTGGGCTTGAGTTTGTGGACTTTGGTTTCTGGTGACCCAGTGAGACTCGTACTCATTCACAGAATCCGAGCCTGTAGCCTCTATGAAGGCTGGCAGGCTTATTCCCGGGGTTGGTCGACTGGGGGGGGGACATCCAATCAGTTTCACTTCCCCTGAACAGGAAGAAACGTCTGCAGAACTGACTCACTGTATGCACCGACGGCATCCATCATCATCGTAGTTAATTAATAACACGCAGTAAACATGATGTATTTTAAACTCCAGCAAAGGCTCCAGTCGCAGCCTCACCATCAGGAAGAAGACCGGCCTGGAGACGCCCCAGGCCCTCATGACCTTCAACCTCTCCCAGAATTCCCAGCATGTGGTGCGCAGCCTGCTGCAGACGTTCCCCCTCACCAACAAGGAGCGCACAGAGCTGCTGCCGCACGCAGAGAGGGGCTTGTCTGTGGCTATGGAGGCTGGTGAGTGAGTGAGTGAGTGAGTGAGTGAGTGAGTGGGTGAGTGAGTGAGTGAGTGAGTGAGTGAGTGAGTGTGTGAGTGAGTGAGTGAGTGAGTGAGTGAGTGAGTGAGTGGGTGAGTGGGTGAGTGAGTGAGTGAGTGTGTGTATACTGAGTCTACAACAGGTGCTTTAGGATCCAGTTTATTCTGCTTACAATCATTATGGTCGTGACACTTGAAGGACACAAGCCTAACCCATGCAAACAGGCTTAACTGTCTCTCTCTATCTCTCTCTCTCTATCTCTCTCTCTCTATCTATCTTTCTCTCTTTCTTCCCCTCTCTCTTTCTCTCTCTCTCTCTCTCTCTCTCTCTCTCTCCCTCTCCCTCTCTCTCTCTCTCTCTCTCTCCCTCTCTCCCTCTCTCCCTCTCTCCCTCCCTCCCTCCCTCCCCTCAGAGAACAGCCGTGATAAGAACCGGACCAGCGGGCGTCTCAACAACGGCATCCCCCAGGTGCCCCAGCGGAGGGGGCTGGCCGAGACAGACTTCTTCCGCCGCTCGCTGCCCGTGTACGAGCGCCAGCAGGAGATCGTCCAGGTCATCAAGGACAACCGCGTGGTCCTGGTGGTGGGCGAGACGGGCTCGGGGAAGACCACCCAGGCGAGTCCACCTCGCTCTCCGCAGAGTTAGACCCACACAGAGGTCCTGGCTGCAGCATCTGGAAAAAGGATAGGAGAGAGACTTTTGTTGTAGATGATAATAACATAATCAATCATTCATTTTATTTATAAAGCACTTTTAATGGTGAAAACGATTATTAGTGCTGAGACAATTCTGAAGTCATTAAGAAAACAGAGACACAAATTAATATATAAATAAAATATATAGGCTACACATTACATACAAAAAAACTTTTCTAAATAAGTAGGTATTTAGACCACTGTTAAAAGAACCCAAAGTCTGTGATGCCCTCAGATTGTCAGAGAGGGTTAGGGTTAGGGTTAGGGTCCAACGGCGGGGGACAGCTGAGATGAGCTGTACTTGTTGATGATGTCAGCTGATCACATGTGTTTGTTGATGATGTCAGCTGATCACGTGTGTTTGTTGATGATATCAGCTGATCACGTGTTTGTTTAGGAGTTCACAGCCTTAATGACCTCCTTCAGTCTCATCCACGGAAATGCTCTAGAAAACGCCCTACCGACAGTACGTTAAATGTATCAGTCCTAATCTAAGCGGAAAGCGTTGTTGCTGTTTGTGTCCCAGATTGCCCAGTTCCTCCTGGACGACTGCAGTGAGACCAGGACCCCGTGTCGCATCTACTGCACCCAGCCCAGGCGCCTGGCGGCCATCGCCGTGGCGGAGAGGGTGGCGGCGGAGCGGGGGGAAAGCATCGGCCAGACCATCGGCTACCAGATACGCCTGGAGAGCAGGTCATAAACCTGGAGATTAGGTCATAACTCTGGAGATTAGGTCATAACTCTGGAGATTAGGTCCTAACTCTGGTTAACAGGTCCTAACTCTGGAGATTAGGTCATAACTCTGGTTAGCAGGTCATAACTCTGGTTAACAGGTCCTAACTCTGGTTAGCAGGTCATAACTCTGGGTAGCAGGTCATAACTCTGGGTAGCAGGTCATAACTCTGGTTAACAGGTCATAACTCTGGGTAGCAGGTCCTAACTCTGGTTAGCAGGTCATAACTCTGGGTAACAGGTCCTAACTCTGGGTAGCAGGTCCTAACTCTGGTTAGCAGGTCATAACTCTGGGTAGCAGGTCATAACTCTGGAGATTAGGTCCTAACTCTGGAGATTAGGTCCTAACTCTGGTTAGCAGGTCATAACTCTGGGTAGCAGGTCCTAACTCTGGTTAACAGGTCATAACTCTGGGTAGCAGGTCCTAACTCTGGTTAACAGGTCATAACTCTGGGTAGCAGGTCCTAACTCTGGGTAGCAGGTCATAACTCTGGTTAACAGGTCATAACTCTGGAGATTAGGTCCTAACTCTGGAGATTAGGTCCTAACTCTGGTTAACAGGTCATAACTCTGGGTAGCAGGTCCTAACTCTGGTTAGCAGGTTATAACTCTGGTTAGCAGGTTATAACTCTGGTTAACAGGTCCTAACTCTGGTTAACAGGTCATAACTCTGGGTAGCAGGTCATAACTCTGGGTAGCAGGTCATAACTCTGGGTAGCAGGTCATAACTCTGGTTAACAGGTCATAACTCTGGTTAGCAGGTCCTAACTCTGGTTAACAGGTCATAACTCTGGGTAACAGGTCATAACTCTGGTTAGCAGGTCATAACTCTGGTTAGCAGGTCATAACTCTGGTTAGCAGGTCCTAACTCTGGTTAACAGGTCATAACTCTGGGTAGCAGGTCATAACTCTGGTTAACAGGTCATAACTCTGGTTAACAGGTCCTAACTCTGGTTAGCAGGTCATAACTCTGGTTAACAGGTCCTAACTCTGGTTAGCAGGTCATAACTCTGGTTAGCAGGTCATAACTCTGGTTAGCAGGTCATAACTCTGGTTAACAGGTCCTAACTCTGGTTAACAGGTCATAACTCTGGGTAGCAGGTCATAACTCTGGTTAACAGGTCATAACTCTGGTTAACAGGTCCTAACTCTGGGTAGCAGGTCATAACTCTGGAGATTAGGTCCTAACTCTGGAGATTAGGTCATAACTCTGGGTAGCAGGTCATAACTCTGGTTAACAGGTCATAACTCTGGTTAACAGGTCATAACTCTGGGTAGCAGGTCCTAACTCTGGTTAACAGGTCATAACTCTGGGTAACAGGTCCTAACTCTGGTTAACAGGTCCTAACTCTGGTTAACAGGTCATAACTCTGGGTAACAGGTCCTAACTCTGGGTAACAGGTCCTAACTCTGGTTAACAGGTCCTAACTCTGGTTAACAGGTCCTAACTCTGGTTAACAGGTCATAACTCTGGGTAACAGGTCCTAACTCTGGGTAACAGGTCCTAACTCTGGTTAACAGGTCCTAACTCTGGTTAGCAGGTCCTAACTCTGGTTAACAGGTCCTAACTCTGGGGGAGCGGGACTTCTACTGGGCTTATTTATTTTCTCCGTTTATTTTTTTTATTTTTTTTTTAATGTATACAGGACAGGCCCGTAGCCAGCCTTGTGGAGGGGGGGGGGTCGTTTTTTTCCAAAAGTGGACCGTATCCTTTCAGTTTGTTGACGGGGGGGATGGGGGGGGGGCAGATTATTTTGAATGTCCGGCGATTTGTTGATGGGAGGGGGGGGGGGGGGGAACTTTTGTCTTAAATTCTGGACCTTTGGTCGTGAGGGGGGGTTCGTTCGATCCACCCGATCCTGCAGGAAGGTACATATTGTGAATATAGTAAATATTAGAGATTCACTGTCATACTTGACATTCACTCATGATTTTCACCTACTCTCTTCTGATTTCTGGTTTTTGAAAACAACATGCATTCCTTTAGTTGTGTAGTTTCAACTCAAATCAACATGCATTCCTTTAGTTGTGTAGTTTCAACTCAAATCAACATGCATTCCTTTAGTTGTGTAGTTTCAACTCAAATCAACATGCATTCCTTTAGTCATGGAGTTAGGGTTAGGGTTAGGGTTAACTAACCCTAACCTTTTAGTCATGGAGTTTCTACTTGACCCCCACAGGGTCTCTCCTAAAACGCTGTTGACCTTCTGCACCAGCGGCGTCCTGCTGAGGACCCTGATGTCTGGGGACGCCACCCTGGCCACGGTCACACACGTCATCGTGGTGAGTGTCAACACTGGTTGTGTAGACAACCCACCTCTGGACAGAGATGAGACCAGCGTAGGATCTTTGTCGGCATCTTTTGATTGGTCTGGAGATTCTGTGTGCTGGTCACATCTATATCGGTTATGGCGTCATAACACTTGACTTCCTGTCCAATCAGGACGAGGTTCACGAACGGGACGGCCTGACCGACTTCCTGCTGACTAAGATGAAGGACCTGCTCCAGAAGATGCCCACGCTGAGGCTCATCCTGTCCAGCGCCGCCCTCGACATCGACCTGTTCCTCAGATACTTCGGCTCCTGCCCCGTCATCCATAGTAAGGCTGACCTCATCCATACTAAAGCTGACCTCATCCATACTAAGGCTGACTTCAAACTACTACATGTAAACTGCCAAACTAAATGTATACTTTGAACTTTATTTTGTTCAGTCTAAAATAAATGATCAAGGCGAGGGGAAAAGAGCTGTGTGGTGAAATCAGTCCATATAGAAGATAACGTCTTGCTTGTTCTAGTCAAAGGGAGACCGTTTGAGGTGAAGCAGCTGTTCCTGGAGGACATCTTGAGGACCACAGGCTACGCAAACAAGGACATGGTCCAGTACAAGAAGGAGATGCAGAGAGGTAACAGCAAAGGATTCAGGCCTTGTTTTCATGACAGGTTACGACTTGCAAAAAGGAAAAGGTGTGTATTTTCCGTCTGGTGTGTGTATGTGTGTGTGTGTGTGTGTGTGTGTGTGTGTGTGTGTGTGTGTGTGTGTGTGTGTGTGTGTGTGTGTGTGTATGTGTGTGTATGTGTGTGTGTATGTGTATGTGTATGTGTATGTGTGTGTGTGTGTGTGTGTATGTGTATGTGTATGTGTGTATGTGTGTGTGTGTGTGTGTGTGTGTGTGTGTGTATGTGTGTGTGTGTGTGTGTGTGTGTGTGTGTGTGTGTGTGTGTGTGTCAGAGGAGAAGCAGCAGATGTCCCTGACGGAGTGGTGTAAGGTGCAGGGGGGCGGGGCTCGCCAGGAGTCCCTCAGGCAGAAGACGGCGTCATCCTGTGTCCTCCAGGACCACGACCATTTGGACGACGGAGGAGACAGCGTCTTCAGCCACCTGGTGAGGACTAGGATGCTCTCGCTACACCAGAGCATTTTACTGGGTGTGGTGGCAGTGATGACAGTATGATACAGGGTCCATCTTGTATTACTCTATACTGTGGTGGCAGTGATGACAGTATGATACAGGGTCCATCTTGTATTACTCTATACTGTGGTGGCAGTGATGACAGTATGATACAGGGTCCATCTTGTATTACTCTATACTGTGGTGGCAGTGAGGAGAGTATCCATCTTGTGACGGGTTTCAGAGCGAGAAGGACGTGGCGTCTCTGGACCCGTGGCTGCGGAAGAAGATGGACGCCTGCATCTCTGACATCTTCCTGAACCAGGACTCCGACGGCTTCGTCCAGCTGTTCAACCTCATCCTCAGCGAGAACGTCAGCGGTGCGCTCCACGCGGCTTTGGCCTAACCCTAACCCTAACCCTAACCCTTGATTCACTATATAGTCCACTATATAGCCCACTATAAAATACCCACAATTCACAGCAATTTCTAGTGAACAGAGGATGTACAATTTCTCGTTCACCCACTGAGTGAGCGGTTTCAAACAGTTTTTGTTCATAAACCTGGTACAAAACTAGTGATTGTGACTGGATGGTGGGTAATGTAGTCCTAGGCTTAATGCTTCCTCCTCCTCTCCCTCTCTCCCTGTCCCCACAGTGGACTACATGCACAGTGAGACCAGCGCCACGCCCCTCATGGTGGCGGCAGCGCGGGGCTTCCTGAGTCCCGTGGAGCAGCTGCTCAGCATGGGGGCCAGCATCAGCCTCAAGGCCTCCAACGGATGGTGAGAGCTCATCTGATAGTCTCTAATCTGATAGTCTGTAATCTAGTCTCTCTCTAATCTAGTCTCTCTCCAGACTCAAGCTCTGCATTCTACATAATAGAGTCTGGGCCACTTTGCTGCCCAAGCTGGTGTTCTGAGGGCGTATCGACGGTTCAAAATTGAAAGTGACAGGTCGTAGCAGCAAATGAGACGCTAGCCCAGGTTAGAGGGGCGGGGCATATGACTGATTGGTAGCGCTGGAATCCAAGTTGAGAATTCGGACACTAGAAGAAAATGGCGAACACATTTTCTTCTAGTGATGAATTGCCAGGATTTGAACACCAGATTTTTGCATGTAGTGTCCCAGACCCATCGAGAGATCTGCAGCATGCAGGAACGTAGTTAGCGTAGCTTATGTAGTGTATCAGCGTGGGTCTGGCGTTGAGACTAGAGCTAATACCATCACTGGGTGTGGTCGGTGGTAGGCTGGTGGGATGGATGGATGGATGGATGGATGGATGGATGGATGGATGGATGGATTAACAGAAGGAAGAGATGTTGACTGTGTTTTTGTTGTTGTTTTGTTTCAGGACTGCGCTGGACTGGGCCAAGCACTTCCAGCAGGCAGAGGCGCTGGACCTGCTGGAATCCTACCTGTAAGAGAGCACCTTCTGTCACACACCTCACGGTTAAAGGTGCAGTGTGTAGTATGTCTCACGGTTAAAGGTGCAGTGTGTAGTCCTTAAAAAGCTTGGGAGTGGTACCATTCCAAAAAGGCAGTGCCCATTTGATATCATGTGTTGGAGCCATATGTAGAATATATTATTGTCAAATGTTTTTTGTTTGGACAATCATGGTTCATATGTTTTGGTTTGATTTATGTTCTCATTAATTGGTAATTCTTAGTTTAGGTCGTTTGGAATGATTACTCCCCCCTAGCCTATATTATGGAAACGGTACTGCACCCAGCATGGTTCGCTAATTGATACCAACTATCTATGTTTTAAGGGGTGTCTACCAGGAAGGCAGGAAGTGTTGGACAATAGACGGGGTGATCATATATTTTTCAACCACCACCACACCACCAGCACACACT
The DNA here is from genome assembly GCF_949987555.1 of Borostomias antarcticus. Lineage (NCBI taxonomy): Eukaryota > Metazoa > Chordata > Actinopteri > Stomiiformes > Stomiidae > Borostomias > Borostomias antarcticus. Next base: position 1,184,216 of record NW_028176112.1, read on the forward strand.
CGTATGGACTAAGTTAATCCAGTTTTCATGTCGAATTTGGAATTGTGACATGGGACAAAGCCATGGTGACCCACTTCAATACATAAAGTTGAAAAATTGAATGGACTCACAAGACGCGCGTTTCCATTGTTTGTGGATGGACGGTACTTGCTGATTACGCAACAGCATATTGCCAATGCAGCGGTGAGTAGCCTACTTCCGCGTTTCGTTTTGCCGATCAATCGTGTTGACTCACCCGCTGGCCCGCTTGTACTGTGTGAAACATAAATCGCAAAGCATACATTCAAATAAACGCAATGGCATCTGGACGAAAAACCGATGAGAATATGGATGAAATTGTGAATGAAAAGGAACTTTTCAAACTGATGGGCACTCGCCGAGGTAAACTCGGTGCGCTTACAAGAAAGAGCAATGAAATCAAAGCGTTAAGGAATGATGTTCGAAATAAAGACTGTGTTAAGGATGATCTGGAAGCATTCAATGCCTTGTTGGGAGAATTCATGGAATTACAAGTGTCCGTGCAATCAATGTTGCCTCTCGAGGAAAAAGTGGCGGATCATGTTGACTGGTATGAGCCAAAACTAATTCGTTGTAGGGAGTTCTTATCGGACGTGGATGCTGCTTGGCTTGGCAGCGAGGAACAAGATGAACAGTCGTCCGAAAGTCATCGGCGGACGAAGCCTTTGGAGTATGTCCGTCGCTCACCAGTACACATTGTACAGAACCACAACCACTCCTCCCTAGTGAACCAGGCTCTCCCCTCCCTCTCCTCCTCCCTAGTGAACCAGGCTCTCCCCTCCCTCTCCTCCTCCCTAGTGAACCAGGCTCTCCCCTCCCTCTCCTCCTCCCTAGTGAACCAGGCTCTCCCCTCCCTCTCCTCCTCCCTAGTGAACCAGGCTCTCCCCTCCCTCTCCTCCTCCCTAGTGAACCAGGCTCTCCCCTCCCTCTCCTCCTCCCTAGTGAACCAGGCTCTCCCCTCCCCCTCCTCCTCCCTAGTGAACCAGGCTCTCCTCTCCCTCTCCTCCTCCCTAGTGAACCAGGCTCTCCCCTCCCCCTCCTCCTCCCTAGTGAACCAGGCTCTCCCCTCCCTCTCCTCCTCCCTAGTGAACCAGGCTCTCCCCTCCCCCTCCTCCTCCCTAGTGAACCAGGCTCTCCCCTCCCCCTCCTCCTCCCTAGTGAACCAGGCTCTCCCCTCCCTCTCCTCCTCCCTAGTGACCCGGGCTCTCCTCTCCCTCTCCTCCTCCCTAGTGAACCAGGCTCTCCCCTCCCTCTCCTCCTCCCTAGTGAACCAGGCTCTCCCCTCCCCCTCCTCCTCCCTAGTGAACCAGGCTCTCCTCTCCCTCTCCTCCTCCCTAGTGAACCAGGCTCTCCTCTCCCTCTCTCTCCCCTCCGCCCCCTGCAGCTCGTCCCTGGAGTCGGGGAAGCAGGACGAGTCGTCCCTGATGCGGTCGTCCAGCGCGGAGCTGAGTGCGGAGGACCAGGAGCGTCTGAGCGTGTACCACCACAGCTACGATGACGAGCGCGTGGACCTGGACCTCATCATGCACCTGCTGCACAGCATCTGCTCCAGCTCCGACGAGGGTGAGACACAGAGGAGGCCAGGGTCTCAAACTAAACTTGCTTATCCGCTCAGCTATTTTAACCTCAAACCTGAGGAGGCCTGAAGAAATTAAATGCAAGCTCCCCAAGGAGCTTTTAATGTTTTTGTAATACGCATTTATTCTAAAAAGGCGAAGTGTTGTACTTGTGCACTAGATTATGCTCTTAGTCACTTGTTTAGAAAGGAGATGCACTTGTGAGTTCTGGTGAGTAATAGTCCACTCACTACCTACGTTAAATGCAATCATTGTTAGTCGCTTTAGATAAAAGCATTTGCTAAATGACTAATGTAAAAATGTGACGTTCCTTCTGGCTTCATGCTGACATGGTGGTCTGTCCTTCCTGCTGACATGGTGGTCTGTCCTTCCTGCTGACATGGTGGATGTCCTTCCCAGGCGCCGTGCTGATCTTCCTCCCGGGATACGACGAGATCGTTGGACTGAGGGAACGCATTCTCGACGACGACAAACGCTTCGTCGACCACTCCCAGAGGTAGAACCTGTTTAGAGAACGTCTCCCAGAGGTAGAACCTGTTTAGAGAACCTGTTTAGTTGAGATTGTGTGTTCAGTCCTGGATCCCAGTGTTGAACATCTGGAATGAAAGCTCGTAGTTGATTAGATTAGCACATGCAGGCTGAAGCCTCAGAGGCTTGTTTATTCAGAGGCTTGTTTATTCAGAGGCTTTTTTATTTGTCAGGGACAGTGTACATTAAAGAATATTCCAGAATTAGCCCAGAAGGCTAGTGTCCATCTGTAGTCCCTGTAGTGACGGGCTGTGTGTGGTTGGGTCTGGCAGGTATCAGGTGTTCACTCTCCACTCCAACATGCAGACGTCCGACCAGAGGAGGGTCCTCAAGAACACCCCCGCTGGGGTGCGCAAGATAGTGAGTCCACACACATCACATGCTCAGAACACCCCCGCTGGGGTGCGCAAGATAGTGAGTCCACACACATCACATGCTCAGAACACCCCCGCTGGGGTGCGCAAGATAGTGAGTCCACACACATCACATGCTCAGAACACCCCCGCTGGGGTGCGCAAGATAGTGAGTCCACACACATCACATGCTCAGAACACCCCCGCTGGGGTGCGCAAGATAGTGAGTCCACACACATCACATGCTCAGAACACCCCCGCTGGGGTGCGCAAGATAGTGAGTCCACACACATCACATGCTCAGAACACCCCCGCTGGGGTGCGCAAGATAGTGAGTCCACACACATCACATGCTCAGAACACCCCCGCTGGGGTGCGCAAGATAGTGAGTCCACACACATCACATGCTCAGCACCACTCATCCATGGGCTTTGGCATTGAAGACCCCATTCATTCATTCATTCATTCATTCATTCACTCACTCACTCACTCACTCACTCACTCACTCACTCACTCACTCACTCACTCACTCACTCACTCACTCACTCACTCACTCACTCGGACTTCAAGGAGACTGTGAGATGAAACTGACGTTTAAATCTTTCCTGCAGATTCTGTCCACCAACATCGCAGAGACCAGCATCACGGTCAACGATGTGGTCTTTGTCATCGACTCCGGAAAGGTTAAAGAGGTGAGGAATAGAGGTGGTGAAGAAAATCCATTCATGTAAGAATCGCTATTCTATTCACCATTACATCGCTATTCTATTCACCATTACATCGCTATTCTATTCACCATTACATCGCTA